>NC_059300.1:8139057-8166557 GCF_017591435.1 Portunus trituberculatus | reverse complement strand
GAAGGATTAAGGATGGAAAGAAGGGAAGGGAAGGGAAGGAAAGTGGCTAAGGAGATGAAGGAAGGAAGAAGAAATGTTGGGGAAAATTGAGGTGTGAAGAAACGAGTAAAATGAGAAGGGAAAACAAGAAGGAAATTTTGAAGGAGAGAAAGAAAGAAGGCGTAAGGCGTAGGAGAAGCGAATGAGCAATGAA
Organism: Portunus trituberculatus; assembly: GCF_017591435.1. NCBI lineage: Eukaryota > Metazoa > Arthropoda > Malacostraca > Decapoda > Portunidae > Portunus > Portunus trituberculatus. The sequence continues at coordinate 8,166,364 of NC_059300.1, read as the reverse complement.
GGAAGACTGAGAGAGAGGAGGGTGACGAATAAAAAAGAATAAGGTGAATAGAAGGAAAGAAACAGGGATATGAGACGAAAATAAAGGAAGAAGAGAAACGAAAGTCAAAGAAAAATCATGAGGGAAAGGAAAGAAAAAAAAGAGAAGGGAAGCAAGGGAAAAAGAGAAGAAAGAAGAGAGAAGAGGAAAAGCTAAAGTGATGGAGAGAGAGAAAGGGAGATGATAAAGACGGAGAGCGGACGTGAAGATGGGAGAAAAAGGAAGCGAGAGAGGGAGAAAGGGAAGTGAGGATGGGAGGGAGGGAGGAAGGGAGGGAGGGGGAAGCGGAGGAGAGGGAGGGAAGACATCATAACTTTGACAATGTGGACCAGAGAGGGGGCTAGAGGAAGGGATGTTCTGAGCACGTGTTTTCCTCTTCTTTTTCCTCACTATTTATTATATATATTCTCTCTCTCTCTCTCTCTCTCTCTCTCTCTCTCTCTCTCTCTCTCTCTGAGGTTAACTGTTGTAGTTTTCACTTGTTTCAATCACACTATACATGTTTTCTTAATTTCCCTTGTTTCTAAATCCTTTATTCTTTTTCTATGATAATGATAAGAAATAATGAGAGAGAGAGAGAGAGAGAGAGAGAGTGTGTGTGTGTGTGTGTGTGTGTGTGTGTCATCAACCTATCTAAACAACCACTTACGACATTAATCCCTCTTCTTCAAATTTTCTCACACCACGAACATCAAACATCACCACCAAGGAACTGCCATGTAACACGTTTATTTCTGACACCATTGAATATACCAATCAATCACCACTAACTCAATTTTTCTACCACGCAGCTTGTGCCATCCGGGTTCTCCATGCCACACAAAAGCTACTATGACCGATTGCCCAACACTGAGGTAAGGACAGGAGATGAATGCTTGGCTGTCACTTCCACTCTTCTAATCCTTACCCTTAGCGTCCCTCTTGTACTTTTAGCTTACTTCTGTTCTTCCATCCCGGGGCGTTTCACCACACAGAGCAGACCTTATCCCGGGTCTTGTCTTCCGAGGGGTACCAAGAGCAATTTGATGGTGTAGATCATAATTAAGGTTTGGATGTGAATATTTGTAATTCATTTGTTTCTCTCTCTCTCTCTCTCTCTCTCTCTCTCTCTCTCTCTCTCTCTCTCTCTCTCTCTCTCTCTCTCTCTCACACACACACACACACACACACACACACACACACACACACACACACACACACACACACACACACACACACACACACACACACACACACACTACATCGAGACCTGAAAACATCCAAACTAAATGTCACGTTTTCATTTGACATGCATATTCACATTTACATTTCAGCCTCCAGTAATGAGCGCCGTTCATTACTGTACGCGTGTCAGTCCGCAGTAAATGTATGAAAACTTGCCCTTCAGTGATTTCCTTTTCTATTTAGCATTTTCTTGTCATTCAGTTCATAATTACTTGCGCGCGTGTGTGTGTGTGTGTGTGTGTGTGTGTGTGTGTGTGTGTGTGTGTGGAAAGTTTATCACCATAACAGCAGTAGTCATAGTCATCAAAATTGTAGTGAATAGATGTGTGTCTGAAGATTAGGAAACTTTGCACCAAACTTGCTTCTGATTTCCAAAAAAGAAAGAAAATATGTCGAACACACAGATTGCAACAACAGATACATCTTATTTTCATTCTCTTTGATCTTGTGTTTCTTCCCATAACGTTAATATTACATAGCTAGTAGTTTCAGTCACCACTGGCAAAAGATCGCAGTGAGCACCCTATGGATATATGTAATAGTCTACGGAGGTAGTGTGCCATGTTTAACAAAGGCAGCAGTGATAAGTGGGCCAGGGCAGGTATCGACAATCTAGTCTTCCGTGTCTGCGGGCACAAGAGGTGCGTGGCATCGACCTTCACTTCCTCCAGGGGTCAGTCATGGCGAACAAGATCCAGAATTAATGAAAGAATCTTGAATGCAACAAGCAGAATAGTTACTAAGTAGAACATAAGTTTTTTGCATTTAACGGCTCATTTTGGTTTCCGTATATTTATTTCAGTGTTTTAAACTGAATATTGATTCTATAACTGATTTAGTAAAACTTAATAACTAATATGCTTAAACTCTGACTCTTAAATAATGTTGAGTTTCTTGATAATTCCTTTTAAGACAGTTGTTCATCCATAAGAACAAACTTATCTTGGGTCTGTGTTTGTTAAGCGCTTCTTCTCTTCCTCCTGATCCATTGTCCTTAATGGATGTTGCTGAACCATTCTTTGTGATGGCGCTGACCAGTTCCCGAATATGCATCTGCCCAGGAAGTTGAAGAAAGGCCAATCTGTGTGTCTTGGGGCGTCGGAACTCTCCATTCTACAGCAGCTGAAAAAATACTTGTTTCACTTCAGTGTAATGACATGAGCTGTGACTTATTGGTACACCACCACCATGTGTAGTGTGCCCCATGACCCACCTGCTGCAGGCACCACTAGACAGCAGCAACTAGAAGAGACCAACCTCTCAGCCTTCATAATGATTTAAATCTGGTTTTCATTCATTTGGTTGATTTGTTTCACAAACTCCATCAGCTAGTCAGATACAAGATTTTCTCTTTAAGATTCACTAAAAAAAGGAAGGCAGTTTTAGGTCACCTCTAGTTGCATCTGTCACTACCTTCTTGTTGTTTTCTGGGCTTGTTGGGTTGTTTTAGCCTATCTGAATTAGGTTTTTGGTTCCCAGCACACCTGCCACCTCTGTCAGTATCATGTTATCTTGTAGTTATGAATAGTTGTCCTTTACTAACCATCTGGAATGAAGGAAAACATATCAGTAAAAGTCCTGTGGAGCTAAAAGCCTCACTCAAATTCCTGACACACACTCACACTCTCTCTCTCTCTCTCTCTCTCTCTCTCTCTCTCTCTCTCTCTCTCTCTCTCTCTCTCTCTCTCTCTCTCTCTCTCTCTCTCTCTCTCTCTCTCTCTCTCTCTCTCTCTCTCATGTGTTGCAGATAATGTTCTTTCTACTTTAAAGTACATACATACAAATAATAAAAAAAAAAAATTTCAACATTTATGACTGCTTTAAATCAAAATGGGAAATTATTCTTCCACATAAATAGTTACACATTTGCTGCAAACAGTAGAATGATTATGTAGGCAAAGCAGCCACATGAACCAGAGATACATGTACACATAGGGCCCTATTCTGAAGCCCTTCTGTGCCACACCTGCACTGTTTTCAAAAGCCTTTAGTTGAAGCTGTGCTTGGGTTTTAAGTGTGTTTTTCATGATTTAAGTGACAGCTTAACAAGATTGATACATTATTAAAAGGATAAACAGTCTTGAGAACCTAAACAGTTATCTCTGTGGCATTTCACAATAACTGTGGTGAGAGAACAAAGCATTTCAGAATACAGCCTATAGTCATGCAGAATAGGCTAGAGCTCACTAGGAGGGGCCAGCCAGATGAAAGTTGAGATGCATAGAAGAAAGTGCAGTATGTTTCTTTATGTGCCATGTTTCCACCTTCACCAGCAGGATTCCCTGATAACTCTGTTATCTTTGGGTGTCTTTGAGTCTTTGTAGTATCTTTAATGTATGTTGCATGTGTGTGTTTTATTTTATTTCTTATTTTATTTTATTTGATCATTATTTACTTTTTTCATGTTTTCTCTTTCTTTTCTTTGTGTGTGTGTGTGTGTTTGTGTCTGTATCTGTGTCTATCTGTTTGTTTGTCTCTGTCTGTCTCTCTGTGTCTGTCTGTTTGTCTCTGTGTCTGTTTGTCTATGATCACACTACTTCTTTCTGTCCTTATAATCTCCCTCTTTATGATATTTGTTTTATCGGAATTCTTTCACCAAGTCTGAGATCACTTGTTTATATGAGCATCAATAAATGCATAGAATTATGCTCTCCACACCTGGTTAGGCTCAGTGCCTGTCAGTGTTTTGTGTTGCTCCACCTCCTGGTTAACGTTGCTTCTGTCTGTCACATTGTTGTCCTCCGTTTTGTCCCCTTCACTCCACTTCCACCTTGGACCCCACACTGCCACCACCACCACCACCACCACCTGCATGTTGGTGTATCATTTTTCTGTCCTAAAACTTTTCATCTCTAAGCAGCCACATTTGTACTGCCTGTCTCTCTCCCTCCCTCCCCATCTCTCTCTCTCTCTCTCTCTCCCTGCCCTGTGTTGGTGCATCATTAACTGGGAGCAAAGTTGCAGCTGGAGTTGTTATCATGGATGCCTCCACATCAGAGACACATGTGGCCTCGCTTTAAACTGTTTTGTGTCTGTCTTTGTCTGGCCAGCCATTGGTCCTTATATGTCTCTTCCTTGCCCTGACTAGCTTCCTGAATTTTAACTGCCTTATCCTGGAATTCAGTGGCATCCAGATTTAAATTGGCTTTTTCAGTAGATGGAACTACATAACATCCTTCAATATTTGAAGATTTTTTTTTATTTACCTTTATAGTTATTATCTTCGTTCATTGTATCTTTTTGATAAACTGTCATGTTACTTCACATTCATGTTTTAGTAGTAATTCAAAATTAATATATGAACAAATGAATGTATTTTCACTGGTCATTGTTGTTGTCATTGACAATTCATTGCACATATATGTAAAGTTTCTTGTCTGTGATACTGTGTTTCAACAATTCCCAGTAACATTACTGCTTTGAATGGTTTCAGTTCAGTTACTTTTACTCTGAATCTTTATGAACAACACTACAAGGAGACATCAATGTCATTGCATTTAATTTGGCCTTATTCCAAAATTTATGGGTTTAATCTGAATTGAGGGTTTATTTTTCAGAATTAACTTGTATAATATATGTACCTTATCATTCATCATTACGTATCATTTACCTAACAAATATTTATGTGCTTTCTTGGTCTGATAATGTAATGATGCTTAACTCTTTGAATTAGTCTTGGTATCCTTTAATTCAGTTTAGAAAATTAGGTAAACAGAATATCATATTCATAATACATACATGAAGAAATTCTCCTTGTGTTTGCTATTTCTTTGTATAGTTTAGCAGATTGAACTTGGAGGACTTTGCTTCATTTAATCAGAACTTAGCCAGAAACAGCCAATCCATCTTCTTCCCCAATGATTTTTTTAGTCAGCATTCTTTTCTTCCTTTGTATCATGTTGTCTTTGAGACATACAACAGGAAAAGAGTAGAAAGAGAATGAAAGAGCTTTATGCATTTAGTTCAGGTTATCTTGCACCTCACAATCCTCTCTACTCTGGCATCTTTTTTTTTCAAGATTGTTGTAGTTTATTTATTAATGTATTAATATATGTACCTATTAGAGTACATATGTATTATATTTATAAGTGTGTAAAGAAACATGTTCTTATGCAAAGCTTCTGAAATAATTTCCCATAATCCATTCACTGAGCAGCCAATATCTGAATTTTCCACTTCCTTTTGCACTTGCATGAATGCAGTAGTGAACAAGTAGATATTTGCACCAACACCTGCAATTTACTTGTCACAGTTATTAACCAGCACAATTTGCTCCCAGTGATGCTGCACATGAGTATGACAGATGGATAGTCTTAAGGATTTCATAACCTATAAGTGCTAGGGTTTGCCCTCTCCCATCAGTGCTTCATTATGCAACCATAATTTGATACTGTACATTATATCAACTATTTTTTTGCATGTATATATTAATGTAATTATAAAGTGCTTGAAAATACATTACTTCATAAAGTATTCATATGGCAAGTTTGAAGACTCCTGAGCAAGCCTAAAGTTTATTTTACCTTTGCTTGATGCGCAGTAAAAAATGTTAATACCCTGCTTCATTACTTGGCTTGAAGTTTTGAATTTTTGTTTGCCCAAGGAATGAAAACCCTCATGTTCACACTGGATTTCACTCGTTCTTGAAGATGTCCCACTTGTTTCCATTAATTTTAATTGAACTTACATCTTAATTTTATTTCAGGTGGAGCAGACCTACAAGCAGTATATCAAAGACACAATGAAGCTCTTTGATGCCACTGGTCCTGACGCCTTGGAGTATGCTGCCCACCTCTTCCACTATGAGAGCCGCATTGCTGAGATCACCCCACCCGACAGCATCCTGAACGACCCTCATGCTTCCAACACCCTTATCTCCATTGGGGAGCTTTCCCAGATTGCTCGCAGTGTAAGCGTTTGTGCACAGTGTTGTTTAGGTTTTTAGGTAAATTATTATTTTATGGATATCAACTCCAGCATAGGCCTCTCATATTTTATTTGTATTTCCTTTATTCAATTTTTTAAATTATCATGTTTGTTTGATGACGTTTTGATTGTAGTACTCACTGTTTTCTGCCTGAATTTCATGTTCTTATTACCCTTTATGAATATGTAGTGTATATGGTACCACCACCACCACCACCACCATTATTATGGTTCCTTTTTTTCTAAACTGTATATCTATAATCAAATCATGAAGAATCTAGAATAGAAATTAGGGAGAGATTATCATGCGATAGTATGTGTAATCAGTCCAATTATATTAAAGAGACATGTCTTGACAGGTTCCGTGGCTTTCTCTGCTGCGGCAAATGTTTCCTAACAGCAAGCTGGACCACAGGACAGATGTGCTGGCAGTCTCCAGGGAGTATTTCAGTGATATCTCTGAAATAATCTCCACAACAGATGCAAAGTATGGTGTTCTTACCTGTTGGCTTTCACACTGAACATTTAAAATCATACAGTCTTATTGTAATATTCTTAGAATATTTCCTATATTTGGTCTCTTCTCTGACATTTATTTCAACCTTAAGTTTCAGATTTTTCCACTTGATGTAAACTTTAGTACAGACTTTCAAACTGCAATACTATATGTCAGTATTTTCCCCTTTTTGATGTTAAAAATATTATATAATATGTGTTTCTCCATATCAAACTACAAATATTTTAATGTCATTATTTTCATAACTGAAAAACATATTTTGAATGCTTCCAAAATATTAATTCTTGATCTCTGCATAGAGTGTTGCACCAATTACTTCATAATCTTCCATTCCTGTCTTGGAAGAAAACTACAGTGCATCATTAAAAAAGTAGATGGCCTTAACTATGTAGCAATTAATGTTAAATGTACACTATGAAGTGTTTATATTACAATATATGTTTCAGGCTCTGATTACAATGCTCCTTTCTTTCTTTTCAGCTTGCTCAACAACTATTTAATCTTCAGCTTTGTCAGTGCATACATTCCGTACCTGTCATCAGAGAACACTCGAGTCTTGAATCTTTTCCACAAAGAATTTACTGGTAAAGTCTCTGGTCATAGTTTTAGAATAAATATTAGACAAAGAAGTGAGATAACTCAAGGCCAACATCTCTTATTATATCATTATTATTATTCAGATTTTTGACATCTTTTATAGCCAGTTGCAGGAGACAAGATACAATAGTGATTTTTTTTTCAATAACTCTAATAATAATAATCCAATGTAATGATAACTTTGAATTGGTTTATGTCATCTATGATGTCTTTGTGCTCTACCTCTGGCAAAATTCTGTTTATAGTTGCAAACAGTTGATGGAGTATCTTGTTTTAAGGGAAATTATTTGCAGTTCATCAATATTGTATGAAACATTTTACAGCATTTGGATTTGAAGAGGTCTGTTGATGAAACTGTATTGAATAATCAAAACAATTTCCATGTCTACATTCAGGCCAGCAGGAGCCGATGGAACGGTGGGAGTTTTGCATTCAGTCAACTGCAAAATTCTTCAAATTTGGCCTAGGTTCTCTTTATGAACGCAGCCCAAACAGATACAAAGCACGCCAAAAGAATTCACAAGTTGTAAGTCAGGAAAACTTCAGTCATAAATTTATTTTACAATCACATAGATGAGTGTATTTATAGATTATAACTCATTTTCTGTTTGTGAAAAATTATTTTTGATAGTATTACAACAAATTCGTATTTTCATTTGCAAACTACAACTGAAATACTTCTGCTTAGTTGCATGAGATACTCAGTATTTGAACTCTGCCACAGAGTACCAAATATTCTGAAATGCTTCTGTTTCAGCTGCATGAGATATTCAACCAAATTCGATACACTTTTGGTGCCAACCTGGAAAACAGCCGCTGGTATCCGCTGGAAATAAAGTCTCAAATCAGGGCCAAGGTAGTTTTCGTGTGTTTCTTTAATATATAAGGCAGGGACACCAGAACTATTGCAGCACATTTACTTGACTAAGTTGGAGTACCATTAACAATGTTGCTGCTTTCATTACATAAACTGATTTCCAACATCTGAGCCAGGAAGAAAAAATAAAATCTGAAACTTTCTGAAATTATTGCCAACCATCAAAAAATCTTAATATAAAGTCAGCTATTCTTGTGCATCTTATAATTGAAGAGAAGGATGTTAGATAATGTAGAATTATATAATATAGATCAGGGAAATGGTTTAGAGGATATAGTGATGAATGTATTTTGAAAATGAGAATGATTAACTTTAGAAAAGAGCTAATTAGACTGAACATAACACTTTTCTCCTTCCTCAATATTTTGCAGCTGAGCAACATGACTCTTGCTGTTGGCTACCCAGAGCGCCTCCTAACCCCAGCAGTGATTGACAGCTACTATGACGGCTACACCATCTTCATAAAGGACTTCTTTAAAAATCTTCAGGTATTTACATGTTAGCATGTTATTCATGCGCTGTGATGCTGGTGATCATAGGGTTTATTCTGCAGTCATTTGGCATCTACTTGAACTTTATTATATTCCATTAGCTTTGTATGATTCACAGCTAACATCTTTAAAACAAAAATTTTGTCTAAGATCATTTCCCTGTGAAGGCAAACTTTTCCACTCTATCTCTTCTTACCATCATTTTGTCTATTATTGTATATAAATCAGATAATTAATTGTTTCCTCTCCTTCAGTATTCCAAACTGTATATGTATACATGGTTAGAAATGCAAAATTCATTATTTGCTCTAACATTGCCTTTATACATGCTATTGTCAAATTTTGCTTTCTTTTCCAAACCCAAATATTTGAATTGTTTTCAGCATGTAAGGAACTTTTCCATGTCCTTTGAATTTGCTTGTTTTCCTTTTGTATGTAATTCTTTAAAAGTGTTGGATCATCTAAAACCTCTGATACCTTGAAATTCTCTCTCTCTCTCTCTCTCTCTCTCTCTCTCTCTCTCTCTCTCTCTCTCTCTCTCTCTCTCTCTCTCTCTCTCTCTCTCTCTCTCTCTCTCTCTCTCTCTCTCTCTCTCTCTCTCTCTCTTAAAATTTTGTACACCATTTGCTGATTCCTGTCTTTGGCTACTTCATAATTCTGTGGTATTTAATGAATGCATATATCCCACAAGTCAAATTTAATAACCTCTTAAGAAAACATTTATCTTTACTTTCAAATTTACTGTACATGTTATGTACATTCTCTATTATAACCTTGATTATCTCTCCACCAGGACTCCATTCGAAGTGCTGGGCAGCAAATGGAAATGAAACTGATAGATCCCATGCCTGAGTCTGGTTGGATGGATGCACTTACCAAGGATGATGTCACCTATGTTCATGAAGCCAACAAAATTGTAATTCCTCCCCATCTTCTGAATCCTCCACTATTCCATCGCAATTATCCTCTGTAAGTGAAATACTATTTGCTTCAAAAGTGTTGACTCATACATTAGGTTTCAGTGGAGATGGTTTTATCTTGTTAAAGATTTAGGGGCTGCCATGGTACAGTGGAACCATGCATACTTTGGGGTTCCAAAGGGTCTTCAAACCCACGGGTTTAAATCCTGTCCATGGTCCAAGTTTAGGTTGGGCTTCCTCACTCTGGGCAACAGTGGGTGGGCTTTGAGATAGGAGGTACCCCTGTAGCCCATGAATTCCATGTGAAAAGCCCACATGGTATAAAAAAAAAAGATTTTTGGTTATGTAAACCATGGTTTTCATAAAGGTAATCTCACATTATTTTTTTGCTCACACTTTTATGGATATTTTATTTTAACAATAAACTTTTCATGAAGAACTGGCATTCAGTATCAGTATCATATATAGCTTTCTTGCTATTCTTTCAGAGCAATGCTGTATGGCAGCCTTGGGGTGCAGATTGCTCGTGCAATGTTGAGAACAGCTGATGCTGTTGGCCTTGGCTGGAACAGTAAAGGCCTGCTAGAGGATAGAACAGGCTACACAAACAGGTTAGAACCTCCAACTTCTTGTTTTTCCTGTTCCATACTTTTGTGGATGGCTGTTCATAGATTGATTTGTAAATTCACAGTCATATTCTGGAGCTTACAAAAAATGCACTCATATGTATCTTCTGAACTTATTCATTATAATTACTCAACACATCTCTTTGGAACTTATTAAGTACTCATCTGTCTGATTTGATGGTCTCTTAATCAATGACACATAAATCACTAATTGTAGCAACAACAATTGAATTTCATATTTGTTGACTGATATAAAGGCTGTGTGGACTTTGCATATCTATAGCATACTGCGTTGACCAGCAGATCACTCGACAACATTCGAAGCCGGTCTGACTGCATTGCTTCATCTGTGATGGAGCACGGCATTGAAACAGATGCAGTTGTGGACAGAACAGCAGGTGACACAGCTGCTGAGATTGATGCTGTGAGACAAACATACCAAGTAAGTTCTTTTAGATTATTTTTGCTTAATCATTATCACATTTATGCTCCAACACTTTTTTAAATTTGATTCTGGTTGAATTAATTGGTAAAGGTTTATTCCACATATGCAAGATAATCATGTATGGATTTGAGGCCAGATTCATCAACCACCAGCTAGAGGTTTTGGTAACACCTCATTGCACTAGACCACCATTATTCTTGCTGAATCTATGTATTTGCTCACATTATTGTGACATCATCACCAGTTATGTATGGCCTTCTTAAATCTGTCCATGTCTTTCATATCCATTTTTTTCTCAGTTAAAATATTATATTTGATTAATAAGAAAGATTGTAGACCACAATCAATATTTAACTAATACAAAAATGTTTGAACATCAATTATATATTGAATGTCAAAAATGATTAAAGGGATCTTCAATACCAATATCATCATGCTTATTCATGATATGAAAGTCTCTTCTTTTGTTTTATATAGTGTAGTTCTATGGATGGTTCTTGCCCTCCACTCACCCATTCTTATAATTTTTCTACTTATTTTTGGTACTCTCTTGTGTTTTCTTAGTCTTGCAATACTTCACATATCACAGATGAATAGCCATACATTAATTTGTTGATTTAAGTATTTTAATTGTGATGTTTACCAGCTTACCTTAAGTCTAGTAGCTTAAATTCAACTTTAGAGAAATGAGTCTATATCCCAGAGGTTTGTATACTTCACAGGATGCACGTACTGTGTATTTATTATGGTTTATATTTTATTTGACATTTTTGTCTTATTTTACTCTTATAGTGTATAGGTCTAACATGGTACCCGATTGCAGGCTTACCTCTCCCTGATGAAAATGCAGCCACAGCCACAGCATCCAAGTTTTGAGACCCTCAATACCACCAACATCTTCTTCATGGCATATGCTGGCGTAAGCATAGACTTCTAGTCATGAACCTATTTGTGCAAATCAATAGACATACAATATATATATATATATATATATATATATATATATATATATATATATATATATATATATATATATATATATATATATATATATCAAGGAAAACAGGGAAGCCAGTGGAAAGTCTAGTACTTGTCAGTAACATTTATTCCGCGACGTTTCGCCCTCTTCAATGGGCATTTTCAAGCTAAAATAGAGGTATTATGCTTCAGTATAAAATGAGTACAAAAATTTAGTGACTATTAAAAAAGTGTCATTATTAATAATTTACTATAAAATATGACAATTGAGAATACAAAATTAAAACTAAGACAATAAAACAACTTACAAATATAAAAATAGAAACAACTAGAATATACCTGTTGACTCAAGTGGACAGGCGAGAGAACTAATGAAACGAAACGAAAACGTAGCAGACGAAAGCTCAGAGGGAGAAGGGTTAGGCCTAACTATAAAATCATTAGTTTGTCCAAACCTATCTGTGATTTGAGTTCTGGTTTGTTGTGTTTTATCAGAAGTGCTTCAAGTATTTGTCTATCTAATTGGCTCCTAGGCTTGTGTATTACCCTAAAGTCTTCTGAGGTGAAAGGGTGGTCAAATGTGTGGGCGTGTTCCCTAATGGAAGAGAAGGATGGATTCGTTATGGGTTTATTTGTCCTAGGTGATATACCCTAAGGATGGATTCGTTATGGGTTTATTTGTCCTAGGTGATATACCCTTGTGTTCGGCAATCCTATATTTTAGGTTCCTCTTTGTCTCTCCAATATACCGAGCTTTACAGCTCAGACAAGTGAATTCGTATATAATATTGGATGAGAGATCACGAGGAACAGTATCTTTAAATTTGAAAAATTATGCAATAGTGAGTGTGTTGGTAAAGACGTAACAAAATTTAGTGTCTGGAAAGTAATGCTTTAAAACAAAATCTAGTTTGTTCCTAATTGAGTAACTGAGATGACCGTAGAAGGGTAATTTGATATATTTCTTTGTGTTTGCGTTAGATTCAGAGATTTGACGCCTATTAAATTTATCGTTGAGGAATCTATGTATAGGTTTATTAATGATGTTGAGGGGGAATCCATTATTACAGAAAAAAGTTCTTAGATAATTAATTTCTTTATCAAAGGAGAACCAGTCTGAAGAAAAATGATAGCACCTATAGAGAAGAGTACTGATCATTTGTTTTAAAGAGTTCAGGTATGAAGGATAAGTATTTTAGTCCGAGTCCTGTGAACGTGTTTTTGCGGTAGACTGCTGTGTGTAGCCTATTGTTTTCCCGCGTAAGAAGCACATCTAAGAAGGGAAGAGAGTGGTTTTTCTCTATTTCACAAGTAAACTCAATGTTAGGATGCTGAGAATTTAGATAGGAAAGGAATTTAGGTATGTGTTCATGATTCCGGAAGAGCAAGAACGTGTCGTCAACGTAACGTCTATAAAGGAGTGGTTTAAAGGTAGTAGGGCAGTTATCTAACCAATGACTCTCATGATGACATAAAAATATGTTAGCTAAAGAAGGACCAAGACATGAACCCATAGCTACTCCATCAGTTTGTACATACAGGCATTTATTAAAAAGAAATGGAGAATCTTTAACTGCTAATTGAAGTAAACTAGTAAATTGTTCCTTAGAGAAATTATAATGAGTGTCTTTATCTTTAAACATACTATCACATATAATATTTATAGTTTCATCCAGTGGTATATTGGTGAACAGGGACTTGACATCAAAGCTTGCCATGATCATATTGCTAACATCTAACGTACGTGCTTCTTCGACAAATGAATAAGAGTTTTTTATTGTGTATTGATTTGACGTTAACGGTTCAAGGAGGGGGACGAAAAATTTTGCTAGCTTATAATTAAATGTTCCGATGGTGCTGATAATGGGTCTAATGGGAACGTCAGGTTTGTGCGTTTTAGGGAGGCCATACAAGATGCCAGGAGATGAGCCACTACTAAAAAGTTGATTAAAAGCATCGTTAGTAATTACGTTAAGTTTAAGGAGTTTCCTGAGAAGTCTAGACAATTTATCTTCCAGTTTTGTTATGTAACTAAAGGCGCTGTCTTTAATGATTTTAAATTTAGATTTAAGTATATTTTCAACTTTTTTAATATAATCATCTTTGTTCATAACTACGGTACCGCGTCCCTTGTCTGGTCTGGTGATGACAATAGAGTTATCTGCTTTTAAACTAGTTAATGCTTCGAAGAGAGTTTTAGGCAATTTAGTAAACGAGCGCTTAACTTGATCAAATTCACTTGAAAATGCCCGTTGAAGAGGGCGAAACGTCATGGAATAAATGTTACTGACAAGTACTGGACTTTCCACTGGCTTCCCTGTTTTCCTTGATATTTAACAAGACGAACTCCTTTTCATATATATATATATATATATATATATATATATATATATATATATATATATATATATATATATATATATATATATATATATATATATATATATATATATATATATATATATATATATATATATATATATATATATATATATATATATATATATATATTGTATGCTTACCAATTTGTATAAATAGATTATATATATATATATATATATATATATATATATATATATATATATATATATATATATATATAAAATATCACTCTGCTTACTCAGATTTTTGGATAACTTACATTGGTCTTCCCACAATTGATCCAACTTATGCAGGAATTAATGTATAGCATTTCTTGAAAATTTTTCTGGGAAGCTTGACTGAGAAGTAAAGAAATGTTCACAAATGTGAAAATAGGAAATATCTAAAACCATCTTATATTTTCAGCCTTAAATGTAGTAATAAAAATAACATGAATCACAAAGATATTTTTATAGACTTCATTCTTAATGGTTCAGATAAAAAGTAATAAGTACAATCCTAGATGAGCTGCATTACTACATTATACATAGAAAAAATAATGTGAAAACATGATTCTGTCTTAGATTAGTTATCCATGGCAAGGCAGAATCCCATTATGGAACTTATCAACTGTTTTCAGAAATGGTATATGGTTGATAGTTTTGCATATCATTCTGTATTGTGTTAAGTGTTTTGAATTAATTATATCGGTTCTCAAACCAGTAACTGTGGGGATGCCGTGTACTAGGTATGACGGTAGCTATTTGGGGGTTTTAGCAAAAATTTAATCATCATGTGCATTCATACCTTGATATTCTATCTAATTTAATGCTTATCTTTGAGACAGAAACTGCTACATTTTGTTTCCATTTTTGCAATTAAGGGAGCATTTCTGTTTTACTTTTTTTCAGAGTTTATGTGCAGACTTCACCTCACAACAAGAAGACATAGAACGCACATGTAATCCCTCATTAATGAGCAAACCAAGGTAAGCAAGATTCTCTGTGCACTCATTTGTTTTATAATTTTTACAGTAATAGTCATTATATCAATTATCAATTGATATTTTTGTATTTCTTTGTATAATCTGATCTTTTATGCATATTTATGCAAAGCTGCCAATAATACATTACAAAAGTAAAATGTCATAGCAATGTAATCTCTTTGCTTACAGACTGGAGGCAGTATTGTCACAAATGCCAGAGTTCAGCAAAGTTTTCTCCTGCTCACAAGAATCCAAGCATTTCCCACACCGTCTTTGTCTTCGGCTACACTGACCATTAAAGTACCTGTATTTTTCATCTCTGTGACTGTTGAGTTAAGTGTTGAAAGATGTGGTTATGTGATTGATAAACACTTGAAACTGAGTGATAGCTGAGAAATGTTACAATTTTTACATTATAATATCCATTGTATTATTTTTGCTACCCACACACACACAATTTGCTGATATACCTTGTATTGCAGTGGACCCTCATTTATCCGACATTGTTCAACCATGCAAATATTATTTTACTTCAAAATGCATATAGAAAATTTCATAATCTAGTAAAGTTTTTTCTTCTTTTCTTATTTTCATTATTCGAGTACAGTTACTGTAATTGTAGTTTAACATCTGAAGTCCAAAAAATAGGTGCTAGCTTACTAATTCTTATGACCATCCCCATCATTCACAACAGACAAACATATGTCAGTGAAGCATCGCATGAGCTGTCCCAACCCTCTAAGATGAAAACTACATGAGTGTTTACATGGAAAGACATTATTGCTTATCTTTATTTGGAGAAATTATATTCTTTTCACGATATGCATCAGGCACTCAGTGTGTGTATGGCCTTACTGTGTAAATGATAGGAATCACATGAAAAGGATGACCAAAAGGATTTATTCAAGTTACTTGTATATACCATGTTAATTATATGAATGTAAAAACTTCCATTATAGTTGAGGAAGATGCAAGCATGACTTTTTCATGCCAGTGACAATTTAAACTATATTTCTATTTTTTTCCCAAGAATTTTAAGATGTTATTGTTCTTCTATATTTGAATTGGAATGAGTGTTTTGTTTTGTTACATTATCTTAATAATTATTATAGAACATTATTGTATCACTGATTTTGGTGATCAGAGAGTTTGTGCAGTTGGTGTGAAACTGAAAGTATAATCATTATAAAAGAATAGAAATGGCCAGGGTAAGAAATGCCTGTCATAATTTACTTTGCCTTCCATTATGATTTAAATTTATATACACATATTATTCATCTTGGATAGGTTCATGTCCTTTTACCATCTCATGCATTAATTAATATTAGTTACATTTGTATTGAGGCTTGACTAGTGTCACAGTGTTGTACAGACTAGCAAAGTGTTCATCAGCATAACTCAGTATGTGAACTGCATATGTCAACATTGTCAGATCTATGACATCCACTACATTCATGCAATTATTGAGTCATATTTTTATTTCTGTAATTTTATTCAGAATTTGAGTATATTTTTGCCTGTAGGAAAATTGTTTATTATATTATTTTCATTTTGAAATTACTAAAGCTTAGAAATTTACATCATATGAATGCTGAGCCACAAATTTAATGATATGAAAAATATTAAAGTCAGCCACTTTCCACACCTTTCACTTGTGTTCAGAGTGCCTGTATGTGAAGTATGGAATGTATTTTCAACCCAGATAGATACTTGATATACATTTAACACAAGGGACATGATTTTCAGGTGAAATGTATGCTCCCACCATCAAGTTGATTTATGGCATCCCATCTGTTGTCAGTCATTATTTATGTACAGTACTGTCTCCAGAATTGCAAGATTCAAGTTTGTGATTCATCGAGCTTGCAGTAGGGACCTCAAATATTTGATTTTTATTGAAAACTGAAATTGTGATATGATCTGAACTTTGTGGGTGATGCACACCATGTGAAAGTGTTGGATTCTGCTGTAGATGACGGGGTGTAAAAGGTCGTGACGTCAAGGCATACTGCAGTATCACCACTTCTTTCCACGAAACAATAATCCCCACATCCTGCCCCACCTGGAACTCTGTAATCGTCTGGAATCTTTCAGAATGCATTTTTCATAACTTTATGCTAAAGAACATAGGGAATGTGTGAACGACGACAAAATGATGAAAATTTGTTTTTGTGATAAGATAATAGTTTTCAATTTTCCCAATAAGAATAATGGTTCTAAGTTAGCGATTTCAACTTTTATGACCCACAATGTTGACCTATTCATTGCAAACTCTTGGAGACAATACAGTATTTCTTTTCTTTTCTTTTCATTTCTTTCCTTTGCTGTCTAGAAATGAATAGATATCAAGAATATTTACATCTTGACACGACCAGAAGAAAGATCATTTGTGATACTAAAATATTCTAATATTTTTCATTCATATTACTAAATTATTCTTCCTTCCCTCATTACACTAGCTATTGTCAGTATGAAAAAAAGTATATGCATTTCAAAATTAGAGTGTTAGCTCTCCTATTTCATTACAAAAGCTGACATTGATGGAAGAAAACATTGTTACAACACAAATAAGTGCATACACATACATAATTTATGCATATGTATACCTTTGGAAAAGCTTTGGGTGTCAGCTTCTTGAGGAAAGCTTTCTGTAAAATGGCCAGTTAAATAAGATCTGTGCTTATAAAAGATAAACAAGGACACAAATAAACTGGGTGTTGTGGTATGTCATTTCAAACGAAAAGCTTCTTTGAGAGTATTTAGAAATACTGAATGTGTTTCTTATTTTACATTACTGTACTGATTAAAGTGAAATGCCATGCCGACAATAACTAATTTTCACAAGGCAGCTTGTATTGACTTATTAGTTTTTTTTTTTTTATGCAATTAAGAATTTTCTTTATTTAAGCATTTTCCTTATTATTTATCTGTTCCACAGAAACACACAAATCAGAATTAATGAATCATACCACAATGTGCCCCTTGTAATTATTCTAACTTTAGTTTTCATATTACTTGCTTTTACTTTATATATGTTTAAGTTAAAGGAATGCTTTTTGTGAATTGGAAGATGATATAAAAAAATGAAATGTAAAGTGTAAGGGTCCATAATCTTTTGGGTTGTAAAAATGCAGAGATGATGTACATACATAGCATAAATATATGAAGAGGCCTTGGTCTTAGCTCCTCGTCTTGCATTGGCGCCTCGGTCATTGTGTCTAAGAATTTGTGAAACTCTAGACTATGACAATAAGAAAGCAATAAATGTGTGAGCTGATCAGAGTAGGGTGATATATATTTTCCGTAGTGCTGTGTGGTTAATGTTTATTAGGGATGTTGGCTATGGCATTTATAATTCCTCTCCTTTTCCCATGATCTGTAATGTAAAGATTTATGATGTATGCAAGAAACCAAGAAGGGGAATGATGAAAGATTATTATTTTTTGCTCAAAATGATTTATACTTCACATTCGTATTCCATTTTTTTTTCTGATTCTGAATCCCTAGCAGCATTTTTATATAGAAGATATAAGCATAATAATTTTTTATAGCAGGTCCATTAATAGAATGGCAGCATTTCCAGAACACTTTAGGAAACTCCACAAATATGGGGAGAGAGCAACACCTGCGTAACACAATAACAACCTTACAAAGAGAGTTAGAAAAGTGATATAGGCTATTATAATACAGTTGATGTTGTGCAGATTGTATGCATGTGTCAGTGTGAAAGAGATGGAAATTAGATTGCCAGTGGTGCACCGTGCCACAAATCATGATTAGTTATAATGTATGCTGTAATGTTTAATTTGTAATCATTTTGATTAGGGAGTATGATTACAACTACTATTTAATTTTTCTTTTTTCACCATATGTATTTTGTACCAATTATATTATGTTACAATTTTGGGGGAGGAAATGATTTCAATACTTTGTATAGAAATAAGATTTGGCATATTGTCAAACTAAATGCATATACATATATATTTAGATCACAAAATTTTATTTGAAAGCTGAATTGATGTGATGAAAATTAATAGTGATTCAATTATCCTTATTGCTTTGTAAATATTAATGTTTGATGAAGAGGAAAAGTAGGTAGCTTTACATACAAATGAAGTAGCCAATTAATGGTTTCATGGGCTGTGATACCACATGCAAAATTGTGTTTATTCATGTTTTCATGTTATAGTTGATGGGTAAGAAATGGCAATAAGCATTTATTACTATGTTTATGATTAAAATGGTATGTAATCTTTTAGTACTTATATAATTTTGTCTATAAGAATTTTACTTAAAAACCTTAGTAGCATCACTATGGAAGAACAAATAAGTTTGTGTAGGCACGTCTAGTAATTAAAACCATTTCTGGTTATGAAAATATACTTTTTTATGATGTTGATTAAGCTTGACATCCATAACTTCTGAAATTATTATAAACCTTCCTTGTATGAAGCAAGCAAACAGAATGTCTCTGTGTGGTTATTTCATCAAGATATTTAGTGTGTTCTTTCCAGTCCACTGACTTTCTGCTGCTGTGTGTCAAGGATACAGTACCAATAGCTGACACAAGACTTCTGAATACAGATGACTGATTACTGCTTACAGTGATGTGTGAAAGTGCTGTTTTGAGAAAGAGGTCCTATGCAGCTCACAAACCACACCCAAGCTGACCACCAAGACAAATGCATTACAGTTTTGTCACAATCCACTCTTCATGTTCAATTTGATGAGCAGAAAATTTTTATACATACATACATGTTTCTATATGCTTGTCCTAATTTCTCTGCCTGTCGTGATGTATGTGTGATGAAGATAAATGACAGCCCATGATGTGAATTTTAGAAAAACATGTTGTACTACTTTATTTTCAAAGAAATTACAAAGAACTAATGAATTGTATAATTTGTTTCTTAATTCTGTAATTCATTGAATTATCTAATTGTATATTCATAAATCTAATGGTGTTATTTTGAGGAGTCAGTAGATGTTGATCATGTGAGCTTAGAAGCAAGAGGCAGCCTTCACCTGCAACATTATATTGTGTTTGTAGCTTGAAACAATTTTTACTTATTTGCAGAATTGTTATGCTTGTTACAGCAATGAGGCACAAATAAAAAAAAAATAGGAATCGGTGTTTAAAGTTAGCTGGTTTGGTAAGTCTGAGCTGACCTGTGCCTCATTCTTGAAGTACTACTGCTGCTTGGGAAGGAGTGCACTGATTGGCAGACTTGAAGGAGGGTGGGTGCAGCTCATGCTCTTGTTTGGTATACTATCCTAACCTAACCTCAGGATTGATTTCTCCCTTTGGATCAGTTTTAGGGTCAGGCTAGATATCTTTAGTATCTTCTAGGATACCTCTCTCTCTCTCTCTCTCTCTCTCTCTCTCTCTCTCTCTCTCTCTCTCTCTCTCTCTCTCTCTCTCTCTCTCTCTCTCTCTCTCTCTCTCTCTCTCTCTCTCTCTCTCTCTCTCTCTCTCTCTCTCTCTCTCTCTCTCTTTACATTCTAGCTTTTCTTTATAAATATGTGAAAAATAATGTAGACATTCTCTAAGTTGAGTTAATAACAACTGAAATTTTAGCTCAGTATCATGTGCCTCATTCCTGCAGTGAGCATTCCAATTGCTTTGGGAAGATGTAGGAAATATGTTTCAGCCTTGTGCATGTGATTATCTTTAGTGTTGATTTTGTGAAGGAAAATTGTGATGACGAAATCTGAAGTCATTGCCTGCTAAACTGCAAGCCATACAGTGTATTGTTTTAGCCCTAATTTTGGTTTGTGGCTGGTTAACCACCAGACAAGAACTTTTATATTACTGCATCTTGAGGGAGAGAAAATTCTTTAATGTAAGATTTGAAAAATTCTTGAAATTCTATTACATATTAATTTATATAGTAATTGATTTATGTACGTATTTAATATTATGAAAAAAAATTGATATAATGCTGAATCACTTCACAAAAGCCATGCAAATTTTTTAGTTGTGAGTCATTTCATTAACACATGCATTATGGTGGTCATGTAAGAAAGTAGAAGGTGATATTGAGGTTTGACTGAAGAGGCAGTGTGGATGTCATGCAGAGACTCGTAGCAGCCCAAGAGTCCAGCTGCTGTGTGTGTACTACCATTGCTTTGAACTCAGTGGATAAGAAGCTTTTACTTAGTTATTCCATAGTGTTAGTAAATTATATATGGATATATTTTGCTTTCAAATATTTTTGTAGAAAACTGGTTTTGTTTTGTATTAAGAATTACAGGAGAGCTTTTTATGATACACTTGTTCTGTGTTACACCATTTAAGGACTCACATTTAGTGGAAGGTAAATGATTTCCCAATACTGTGCTCCTCTAGTTATCTCTCATTTGTAGACCCAAAGTGGTACTCATAGCATAACACAATACATGTCTACATACTGTTTTGTAACCTATACATTTTTAAAACTATAATGGAAATAATAGGACTTGTTAACAGTAATGATACTCAATTAGATTAAATTTTGATGACAATGATGGTACTCAGTTATGATTGAATTATGTTAATCATAAAATTTTATGAAACAGACTCAATTTAGATACTTAAAGGAACAGTTTAAATCCATACATAAGACTCAATTTCTTTTGGCTCAACAGTTTTATTTTGCAGGAATAACATATGAATATAATATCCATTAAAAGTTCAAATCACTGAGGTGTAGTTAGTAGTGGTGTGTAAGGGTAAAATACTATATATAAATAAATAAATAAATGAATAATATAATATAATATATATATATATATATATATATATATATATATATATATATATATATATATATATATATATATATATATATATATATACTCAAATTACCATCTGAAGTTAGTCCAGTGTGCATAGAGACAGAGATCATAGGCTTATTTCTCTCCGGTTTCACATTTTTCAGCAGGTGTGGAGTGAATGCTCTTCTCCACCCTGTGATTGAAGCTGCTGTTTCAGAAGCAAGATTACAATTGTTACTGGTCTGAAAACATGCAAGTAGCATCTTAGCATTGAATGATGTATGTACCACGCAGCATGAGTAACATGGTGTGTGAACGCTGCACTCACACATTGTAGCTACAACTGAAGTGTTATCTGAGTCTTTTCAGACCAGTGTCCAAGACCACAAGCAGCTCATTCCCCAATCCTTCAATGCTCCTCATATTTTTGTATGTTAACAACCTTTTTCTGGATGTCAGGTTCCTACCTATAAGTATAAAAAAAAATTTTGTACATAGAATAAATTGTTGAATTTTCTTAGTTTACTCACTTATTCCTGTGACACATCAGATAGTTTACCAATTTCTTACTTTCAAGTTATGAGCATTTAAATTTATCTGAAGGTGATGGATACAGAATATTCTAGAATAATTTGTTATTATGTATCATTATAATGCTCTGGAAGAGACAAATTTTTACATCAGGAGAAAAATGCAGGTAACAGAGGTTTTCAATATATATATATATATATATATATATATATATATATATATATATATATATATATATATATATATATATATATATATATATATATATATATATATATATATATATATATATATATATATATATATATATATATATATATATATATATATATATATATACACACAGTAAGCCGTCGTACGTTTCGAATTAACTAGTCTGGCAAAACTACCGCCAAATGCGAATTTCGCCAAACACGAGTTCTTTATATCATAAATTGCCTAAAAAATGCTTCAATCAGTCTTTGGTCATTGCCAAAGTCCCTCTTTTGACTCCTAATATACCATCTTTCGAGCTGAAATAAAATCTTTTGCCTTCATATGTTGAAACACATGTACAAAACAGACCAATAAACAATAAATAAAGCTAATAAGACATTATATAAAGGCTGTAACTCCCGTTTTTCCAACCGTTTCCCTCACCCACTTTCGTCCTTGCCGCCACCACCATTGCCCTTTTCCCCATCCGGTACCAACTGTTGCGCTGGTAGAGGCCATGTTGGCGGTAAATCGCCAGAATTCGTTCCCACGCTACCAGAACAGAGGGTAGCACAAACAAAATGGCTGAAGGGGACTCTCACACTGCTTTCTGATAGGCTTAGAGAGAGGTCTGACGTCACCGGGGAGCCACGTGGTTCGCTGTGTGGCCGCCAGGGCACCGCCAAGTTTGAATTAAAATCGCCAAGCGTGCACTCGGTGGTCCGTGGCCACCCTACCGCCAAAAGTGAATTTCGCCAAGCTGAGATTCGCTTACTGTATATATATATATATATATATATATATATATATATATATATATATATATATATATATATATATATATATATATACAGTGTTATCAGATAGGGTGGAATCAAAAGCTTTTCATTTTATCAACTCCCCTCCTCTGACTGACTGTCTTCTGCCTCTTTCTGTCATTTATTGCTATTATCATGCTAACTGTTCTACTGATCTTGCTAACTGCATGCCTCCCCTCATCCTGCGGCCTCGCTGCACAAGGCTTTCTTCTTCCTCTCACCCCTATTCTGTCCAACTCTCTAATGCAAGAGTTAACCAGTATTCTCAATTATTCATACCTTTCTCTGGTATACTCTGGAACTCCCTACCAGCTTCTGTATTTCCATCTTCCTACGACTTGACGTATTTTAAGAGAGAGGTCTCAAGACATTTGTCCCTGAATTTTGGTTAACTGACTGTTTACACCTATGGGGAGACACAATGCGTCTCATGACAGAGTGGCAATGAGGTTCAGATTAGGCTATTAATACTTTTGTGGGAAGTCAGTGCTTCTCCTGATATGTTCTGTGTGCTGCACCAAGCGGGCACACCCTGCTTCATTATATCATGGAATGCCTTCTCATTGCTAAATTTAAACCACAAGGTCAACGTGACTTGTATAGTTTCATTGACCATCTCCTACACCCAGCCACTCTCAGGGATATACCCAAGGAATATCCTCAGTTTGCTCCCAGACTGTAGGATGCTTATGCAATAAGGTGTGCAATATCAGTATTTATTTATTTAAGTACTTGTTTTCTTGTTATGTATACTGTCTATTTAGCTATATATTTTTTATATTTTATCCGTAAGTCTTTGCCCTGGGGGTGGGTGGCAAGGTCTATCCTCATCCTTTGTTGTATTTCATTATTAATGCAACAATAAATGTATCAGTCAATCAATCATTAAGCTAGCGAAAGCCTCCTCCCCTCCAATCCCCATGTATATTTTCAGTGTGTATGTACTACAATCAGAATAAACCGTATATTATTATTATAATTATCATAATGATTATTATTATTATTATTATTATTATTATTATTATTATTATCACCATTATTATTATTATTATTATTATTATTATTATTATTATTATTATTATTATTGTTGTTGTTATTATTATCAACATTATTATTATTATTATTATTATTATTATTATTATTATTATATTATGTATTACACACACACACACACACACACACACACACACACACACACAGTAATGTTTCAGAATAGTCGTTTCTTTTCACACTCTCAATTTTCCCTGTTTCCTTCCCTCATATATCTATTATTTTAGCACACGAGGCAGCGACCTGGGCAGAGACCTGTACACACATACACAGGAAGAAGAGCGAGCAAGATAAGTGATAACAAAGCGATTTCCTTCATTGCACCACCTTACGTTTCACTTATAGGAAATGCATCACAAAATTTTCTTGTATGGCAACACTCCCCTGAACGCGTACAGAATATGCTTATTATCGCACATGAAAAGTATTGAAAACCATCACCCATAGATACAGACCCATAGACACCCATGCACCAAATGTAATACTCGATTATAGAGTTAATTAATACCTTGTCTTAGTTTACGTATGTAGGGAGGGAGGTGTGAGTATGTGTGTGTATGGAAATGTGGCAGAACTGTGTGTGTTGATAGGATAGAATGTTCATAAATATCAATAGCAACTATAGCGCGGGGCCTTGTTGGCAGCGGGGCGGGGCGTTCACACTTATCCTTAAGTCTTGTGTTGAGGAGTCTCTTGAGAAGCACGTAGGAGTGAATGAGCTGTCACATTGCGGTTTAGTGATTGACTTACAGACGTACATACAAACACAGACTGACATAGACATACGAACTAAGAGACATACAGACTCGCAGACATAAACTGCATACAGACTGACAGTGACAGGCAGCTGAAATACATACATACTGACAGATAAAGATATGCGGACTAAGATTGACACAGACTGACAGATCTAGACGGTATCTTCTGATGAGCTCAGCATCACTAAAATCCCGGAATATGTCTCTCCTCTCACGATATATTCGCCGTTGTTGTTGTCCTGCTGCCATGGTCACTCACTACTTGGTACTTGTTAGCATTTGTTAAGGCGCTAAAAGTCCTCGGGATCACTTGTAACTTAGCAAGGCTTAACATACATCGTTAAGCACTTTTTAGGGCTTAACAGCATCATGTATCGGTTTTACTGTTAACGCTTGCTTAACAAGCTATTCGTTAAGGTTACGAGTAAATTGTTAGCACTAAAAGTTTTATGAATCCCGGCCCAGAAACATACAGTGTATTGTATATACATATATTAATTATTGTTCAATCTACTTGAAATCATTCCTGTATTAGACGTTATTGATATTAAGTTACTGTGGGATTTTCAGCCATAAATCTTAATGGTGGAAATGAGTGAGTTTAAGGGCCATATTCAGTCACCCTATTTTTTCTGCTAGTATGTCATTAAAGTCACTATAGCCATAATCTTGCAAGTTTCTTATTTTTTTGTTATATATTTTCGGTAGTTAATATCTAATTGGTCTTGACATGTTTCAGTATTTTGAGGCTAGGTACAGAATCTCAAAGCTATTGTGTTTGAAGTGACAGCGGGCCAAATATGTTATTGCAACTATGTAGCCCTGTGGTGTCCCAGAAGCTAAAAATATTTATTGTAGTAGGAACGCTCCAGATAACCACTCTATATTATTAAAAATGCCGTGATTACTCAATACATTTGAAAATCTTAAAAGAAATGCTCCATGGAGAATTAGACATACAAGAGAAAAGAAAAGAGAGTGAAGAATGATTAGGAACTATTACTGAAGTCTAGGCACATACTCCATCCTTTCTGAAGACTTCCTCTCACAGAAAACGGTTATTACAAACCTGTGAATGGCAAACACAAGAAAAGTTACTATTCTCACAAAATCTGCATACGTACATATAAAACTACTTACAGTGCTCATACATTTCTGTCAGTTTCTCTTCGTCGACATTAATGGTTAATTTAACTCTCTCTCTCTCTCTCTCTCTCTCTCTCTCTCTCTCTCTCTCTCTCTCTCTCTCTCTCTCTCTCTCTCTCTCTCTCTCTCTCTCTCTCTCTCTCTCTCTCTCTCTCTCTATCTATCTATCTATATCTCTGGTGGCAAAGTTTCCTTAACATTCGCCGCAGTAATTTCTGTAAAGTTTTCCTCCTCCCACTCTCCTCACTACCCACTACGTCTTTCATTCCCACGTCTATGAGTTTTAAATATCGGGACGCTCTATATACTCCCATGCTCTTTTCAGTCACATCTCGTTTGCATATCACTTTCGTTTTCATTCCTTCCCGTATGTCATCCTTCGGTCGTTCATGGATCTACCAAGTCTTTCCTGATGGAGTTCTTACCAGGTTGTGTCTCTCCTATAATTCTCATGGTACTATAACATGAAACTGGCTCTTTATGCTATTTACTTCTTTATGATGAAGCCACACTCGTGCACACTGCAACATTCCAGTAACTAAGATTTAATTTCTCATTCTTCCCATTTCTTTTGAAGGGGTCTGATCAATTCTTCATTTATCATGCTTTCAAATGACTTATACTTTCTTAGGAAGAGGGAATACAGATGTGGGTTTTTTCGTAGTAGTAGTAGTAGTAGTAGTAGTAGTAGTAGTAGTAGTTTAACCTCAAATCTCAGTCACAGCGATGATTTACTGCAGAAAAAAAATAATGTATAGGATTCTATGGTGCAATTATTTGATTTTATCGTATTTCATAATTTTGAGAGGTTTTCCGACTGGGTTAAATCTCTCTCTCTCTCTCTCTCTCTCTCTCTCTCTCTCTCTCTCTCTCTCTCTCTCTCTCTCTCTCTCTCTGTGTGTGTGTGTGTGTTGACGAAGAATTTGAATAGTTGATGCAGTCACAAATCACGAAGTAACTATACACAAGAAGGTCATTGGCTTGTGTTACGTTTTTTTTTTTTTTTTTTTTTTTTTTTTGCTCTCTCACCGGGACTGCTTCTCAACGTCGCGAAGATTACTAGCCGG
>NC_059300.1:8121557-8131557 GCF_017591435.1 Portunus trituberculatus | reverse complement strand
CCCTGTTCACCTAGCAGTAAATAGGTACGGGATGTAACTCGAGGGGTTGTGGCCTCGCTTTCCCGGTGTGTGTTGCGTGTTGATGTAGTCTCAGTCCTACCCGAAGATCGGTCTATGAGCTCTGAACTCGCTCCGTAATGGGGAAGACTGGCTGGGTGATCAGCAGACGACCGAGGTGAATTACACACACACAGACACAGACACAGACACACACACACACACACACACACACACACACACACACACACACACACACACACACACACACACTATCTCTTGCTGTTTGTCTCTCTGATTACATGTATTTATATACGTTTGTAATCCACATGTTGTTTGAGCCCCATGATTTTTTTCATTTTTCATCTATTTGTTATTTTGTTTTAAGCGAACACGACCTAATGTTAGAGTGAAAATCAAATCATAGCCACTAGAAAGTCCAGTCTACAGCATAACTCCCTTAGCTACCAGTTGTGTACGTAAACTCTATGCCAAACGTGTACCCACCACCCTGTCTTCGCAAGCTCAAGGGCGAACCATCTCAGTAAAGGAGTTAAGTGCCCGTATTCTGTGTGTGTGTGTGTGTGTGTGTGTGTGTGTGTGTGTGTGTGTGTGTGTGTGTGTGTG
This sequence comes from Portunus trituberculatus, assembly GCF_017591435.1. Taxonomy (NCBI): domain Eukaryota; kingdom Metazoa; phylum Arthropoda; class Malacostraca; order Decapoda; family Portunidae; genus Portunus; species Portunus trituberculatus. The sequence goes on along the minus strand of NC_059300.1, from coordinate 8,130,933 downwards.
TGTGTGTGTGTGTGTGTGTGTGTGTGTGTGTGTGTGTGTGTGTGTGTGTGTGTGTGTGTGTGTGTGTGTGTGTGTGTGAAGAGACTATACAACGGCAGAAAAATGAATTAAAAGAGCCATTCACAATACTGCATAGAAATATATGACAATAAACAGAACAGAGAGGGCTTGCGAATTCAGTTTGTGAGGTGTCTTGATAACATTTATGTGTATGTATGCATAGAAATAGGAATGTGTGTACGTATGTGTTAATTTATGTGTCTGTGAATTTCTATGTAACCGTGTGACTTTCAATTAATTAGCCTTTCTATGCCTTTCTCTTTTTTTCATATTTATCTATTTCTATCCTCTATTCCCATCCCGTCCCCTTCCCACCTCTCTCTCCTGTAACCATATTAACACACCTCAATTTGATCTTCCATATCTCATAATTTCTTCTATTCCTCCCTTCCTCTCCCCTACTCTACTACCATCCCCATCTCTACACCACCCCTCCCTCTCCCTATACCTCTCCTCTTATTTTAGAACCCCATTACTTTTTCATATTCACGTTCCCTGTTATGCCGTCCCTTTCACCTTCCCTTCCACTTCCCTCCTCTCCTCTGTCTCCTTCCCCCCCTCCATCTCCCTGCCCAGTCATGTCCCCTCTTCCCTCTTCTATTAATCAACTAAGGGGAAACGCTTCCTCTGGGGAATTGAGATGACCATTCCTCACGCTCTCCGTTTGTTTGAGAGCGAGAGCGAGAGAGAGCAAGAGAGAGAATGGTTAGAAAACATAAATAACTGAAGAAATGGTTATTGTAATGGTAATAGTTATGGAATTTTGTGAAGATAATAGAGAGAGAGAGAGAGAGAGAGAGAGAGAGAGAGAGAGAGAGAGAGAGAGAGAGAGAGAGAGAGTTTGTAAGCTGATTAAGGGAGAATTAGTGGTAGCAGCACAAAGTGGGGTCAAGATGAATGGGTAAAGTTATATTTAATTAGAGGGGGAAGGCCGGGAGGGTGTGTTAAGCAGGTGTATTATATGTGTAAATGTGCATGAGACCGCCGCTGTGGAGGAGGAGGGAAAGGAGGAGGAGGAGGAGGAGGAGGAGCAGGAGGAAGAGGAAGAGAAGAGGAATATGATGTCTGTACTTACCTTAATATCCCTAAGGACTCCATTCCGTCCCCTCTTACCGTCGATCTGCGTCCCCTCTGCGTCTCATTCCCTTCTTTCCTTTCTCTTCCTCTCCCTTTCTCCCTCCCTCTCCCTCTGTGTCTCCCATCTGGCGCGAGGAGGAGCTCTGCTAATTATAGAATAAATGCAGGTGGTGTCTTGTCCCAGTGACGCTTCCTTCAGTCTTTTCTCTCACCTTTCCTCTTGTCTTTCCCCTTTGCTCCTCTCTCTCTCTCTCTCTCTCTCTCTCTCTCTCTCTCTCTCTCTCTCTCTCTCTCTCTCTCTCTCTCTCTCTCTCTCTCTCTCTCTCTCTCTCTCTCTCTTTCTCAATAATTCCTGTTTCTGTCTTACTGTTTATCTTATCTAATTTCCCTTCTTTTCCTACAGTGAGCCTCTTCCATGTCTGTCAGTCAGTCTTTTTCTGTCTGTTTGGCTGTTTGTCTATTTGGCTGTCTGTCTTTCTGTCTGGCTGGCTGGCTATCTATCAGTTTCTGTTAGTCTGTTCATGTCGCTTACGTAATGCCGATACAGAGGATAAAATTGCGAAGGGAAAGTGTGTGGTGAGGGGAAGGATGTATGTTCTGGTATGTTATATATTGTTATCCACACTGATTACTGTGCTGGACAGAATAAACAACCGGGGAAATGAGGTATGGTCTTGTAGGTACTCGTGAAGGTGGAAAGAAATAGGTGTGAGTATGTGTGTGTGTGAGTGTGAGTGTGGTGTGTGTGTGAGGGGCTGTTGGTACTGCGTCGCGTTTTCTGATGGAAGGTTGAATGTTCAGTACGTAAAGAAAGGAGGAAGAGAACGAGGAGGAATGTTTTTGTATGGGTCACGTGCTGATTAGGTATAGCAGTGTTGATTATGTTATCTGGGGCGTAAGTTACTGAATGGTAAGAGAGACCAGAAGAGAATAAAAAAAACAAAACAAAAATAGGAAATAATTACGTGGGGAAGACTTTTTTTTTTTTTACGGGCAAAGAGTGAAATGAATGTTTTGAGAATATGTTAAAATGTCGAAGGAAAGAAAGCCAACATGTCCTGACCTAGTATAACATTTTGACATTCTTTCTCTCATGGGATTAGTGTGTGACGTGTTATTTTTGTTGACCTGATTTCTCTTTCACTTTACAAATTTTTTCTTTGTCTGTTTGAATCATCCTAAACTGATGTTACTGTTGAATATAACCTTGCTAACAAAACCTTGACGTCCTTAATGTGCTGTCCATGTTCCTGATGTTGTTGGCGTTGTGGTTGGTGGTGGTGGTGGTGGTGGTGATGGGGTTGGTGGTGGTGATGGTAAAATTGTTCGTGTACGTGATGGTGGTGAATGTGATGATTGCGCTGGTGTTGATGGTTGCTGGTGGTGGTAGTGATATACACCATTTATTTTGTTGTCCAAACGTTGTTCGCACGCTTCAAAACTCTTTAATTTGATTTATTCACCTATATTTTTTAGTAATTTTCGTTCATATCTACCAATTTTTGCTGTGTGTGATTCGTACATGTAATACTGGTGTGGTGTGTGTGTGTGTGTGTGTGTGTGTGTGTGTGTGTGTGTGTGTGTGTGCGTGTGCGTGCGCGCTAAAGAAAACCTAATACTTACGATGTCTGGAATGTAAAAAAAAAAAAGTAAATAAATAAAAAACAACAACCTTGAAGCAGATAAATACCATAGAAAAAAAAATGTAAAAATATCATTCAAACATAACTGAATAATCTTCCCCCTTCAAAACAAAGAAGATAGAAACACATAAAAACAAGATAAGTTACGAAAATATATATAAAAAAAAAAAGAATACCACCTGATACGATTTACCCTTAATTTTTTTTTATATCGTGTGTTGGTTTTATATTTTCAGCACAAACACAAACGAAGAGAAAACACCATTCAGCTTAGTTCAGCGAAATTACTGGACAGCACACGTGAAGCGGATGTGATTGGGGTGTGAGGGAAACATGCTCTGTACTCGTATGAATAGCTAGGGGAGAGAGACACAGACAGACAGACAGACAGACAGACAGACAGACAGACAGACAGACAGACAGAGAGACAGGGAGAGAGAGAGAGAGAGAGAGAGAGAACGGCAGAAAAAAAAGACAGGGTGAGCAGGAGGGAAAGAGGGAGATAAAGTTACAGAAGGTTAGGTTATGATAGCAATATGGATTTTAAGGGAAGAGGGAAAGAGGCGATTTTCAGAGATAGAGATGGAAAGGTGAAGGGGAGACAGATGTATGGGAGGGAGGAAATGTCAACCAATCCTCCGCTTTTCACTATAACATTCTATACGACGCCTATCAAATATAACGTTGTATTGTGCACGGTATTTTGTTACGATGTGTTAGTGTGGTGGTACTCTCTCTCTCTCTCTCTCTCTCTCTCTCTCTCTCTCTCTCTCTCTCTCTCTCTCTCTCTCTCTCTCTCTCTCTCTCTGTGTGTGTGTTGTTTGTTCTTTGTTTTGTATGTGTTTGCAGGTTTGCCTCGATTGTTTTTTTCTTTTCTTTTTTGTTGTATTTGTATATTTCTCTACTTTTCACTCTCTCTCTCTCTCTCTCTCTCTCTCTCTCTCTCTCTCTCTCTCTCTCTCTCTCTCTCTCTCTCTCTCTCTCTCTCTCTCTCTCTCTCTCTCTCTCTCTCTCTCTCTCTCTCATTCCCACTTCACGGGAGATTGATGGTCGTGTATTTTTCCTTTCTAGTTTATCCTCAGTTATATGAAGTTGTGTAACATTTTTTTTCTCCCTTATTTTGGTGTTTCCCTGCCTCGGTCTAAGTGGTTTTCTCACTCCGCCATGATGAATTAAGGAGTTAATGAATAAAGGTATATTCCCAAATACTTCCTGTAACCAGCCGAGCTTCCCCTTTCCCTCCCTCGTCTCCCCTCATCTCCCCTCGTCTCCCCTACTCTATTCATCCATGCCTTCCAATTTTCCCCTCCCTCTGCCTACCCTACTCTCACACGTGTCAAGGACCAGCACCCTAACCTCTCTCTCTCTCTCTCTCTCTCTCTCTCTCTCTCTCTCTCTCTCTCTCTCTCTCTCTCTCTCTCTCGTGCCAAATAATAAAAGCCTCGGTTATATATATTCACGATAGTTTCTCAGACAGATCGCAACTCATAACTCTCTCGGATTCGTGGTCATTGTGGTAAAAAATGGACCGATATTGCCCAGATACAGCTTGGGTGCGGCGGCGAAACGGACAGCTTAAGTTGACGGATCCCCACGAAAGTCTGCTGCTCCCTTTTTTCCTTCTTCCACCATCCCTTCTCGCCTTCCCCAGCCCCAGACTTCCTTGCCTATGTCACCTGCCCTCCACCACCCCTGCTTGCATCCACAGAGCACAAAAACACCGCCCAAGGGTCAATATTACTCTGTCACCTGTCACGCCACGCCAGGGAGACGGTCGTAGTTTCGCCATACACACACACACACACACACACACACACACACACACACACACACACACACACACACACACAGTTGTTCGTTACTAGATATTACTTCGCATTTAACAGTGTTTCTTACAAATGGAAGTGCGATCTAGGACAGACAGACGTCTCTCTCTCTCTCTCTCTCTCTCTACGATTTCATATCATATCAAATAGACGGTTATTTTTTATTGCAAAGACATTCCTCATCCGATAGACTGTCATTCTCCGTTTACTATACAGTCATTCCTTAAACAAGTAAGCTAACTCCCCACCAAATACAGTTATTCCCTGCTAAGTAGACTGTCATTCTTCACCGGTAGATTATCATTCTCAGAGATATTGTCACGCCACCGCTGAGTGACTGCGCCCCGCACCCCACCTCGCCCCTCCACAAAGACAGACAGTCACGCTCCCCAATGGACTGTCGCAACCCTCAAAGAGAGGCGCCTTTCTACTGGTGACTGTCCTTCTGCACCAGTGAGACTCGTGCACCCAACACAGAGAGAGAGAGAGAGAGAGAGAGAGAGAGAGAGAGAGAGAGAGAGAGAGAGAGAGTGTTGCTTAAGTTTTTCATTGACCTAGTTTTCAAATCAGCATTTTTATTACCGAAAAAGAATGAATGAATGAAAAAGTGAGAGAGAGAGAGAGAGAGAGAGAGAGAGAGAGAGAGAGAGAGAGAGAGAGAGAGAGAGAGAAAACAAGCAGCGGGTGGATCTGTTCATCACGTGTGCGGCAAAGAGGGATGGCAAGGCCTCTGGTGTTAGTGTCGCATTCATACATTTTTCTGTTAACATTCCAGTCGATGAAAATTTAGCGGAAGCTTTTTTTGTTTTTACTTTTCATTACCGTGATGGCGCTGCACTCGTCACAACCTCGCAGCGCAGTATAGACGCGAACTACATAAAAAAAAAAGATCCAGCAGAATTTTATGTATTTTGTTTTTATCAATGCGAGCTATATAAAAGAGATAGAATTTTATGTTGTTTTTCCCTTTTATTTTATCAAAGCTGACGGAATTTTTATATATATATTTTTTTATTTTTTCCCAGTTTATCCATTTGCAGTGTGTATACAGCTTAATTTACTCAGGTTTTAGTATTATTTCATCGACTGTTAAATGCATACAACAACCATAGTATTACTTTTCGTTCCCTCCCTCAACCCCAATATTTTTCCTTTCAAATACGAAATAAAAACAAAACACAAATATAACAAGAAGGGGGGACCGGGAGGAACAAATAAAGAGCTGCATATTCTCGACATGTAATGAAGTCTTAACAAGTAAGATTGTAATGTTGCCCATTGTTGTCATTCGTCATTCAGAACATTTTCGGGGACTTCTTTTGTCACGTCCGTTTTAATATATGTTAATTAAGCTGAGGAATTTGAATTAGTCTGGCAGTGGATCAGAGAGAGAGAGAGAGAGAGAGAGAGAGAGAGAGAGAGAGAGAGAGAGAGAGAGACGTTGCACAGGTGGAAGATTACAGGTGAAGGAGTAAAAGGAAGGGTTACACCAGGAAGCGCTCAAGCGACCAAAATAATGTAGAGGTGAAGGGGAAGGAAGGAAGGAAGGAAGGAAGGAGGGGAGAAAATACTTTAGTTTATGTTGAAAAAGGAAGAGAGAAGGAAAAGCTGTGATGGTGAATAAGAGGGCAGGAAAGAAAGAAGGAAATGAGAAAGCCATGTGATGTTGAAAATGAAGACAGGAAGGAAGGAAGGAAGCAAGATGAAATGGTAGATGATGGAAGCAAGTTGTTGAAAAAGGAGTGAAGGAAAGAAGAAAGGGAGGAATGAAATATGTTAAAAAGGAAGACAGAAAGGAAAGGAGAAATTAAAGTAGAAGGAAATAGATGAAAATACAAAAAGTTACCAGACCAAAAAAGCAAAGAAGAAAAACGGAAGCGTAGGAAGAAAAAGAGATGTTAAAGAAGAAAGTTTTAGTGAAAGGAAGAAATGCGTTTTACAGAAAGAGGGAGAAAGATAAAGAAAAGGAAAGGAAGAAAATTAAGGAAGTAAACAAAAGAAAGACAAGTAAGAAAAGAGGAACGTAGGAGAGTAATATGGAAATTGCAAGGAAGTTAGGAAGTTAGGTGGAAAGAACATTGCGGTGGAGAAGAAGAAGAAAAGTAAAAGAAATGAGAGAGGGAGAGAAGCAAGCAGGTAAAGAAGGAAGAAAATAGACAACGAAGACACAAGAAAGAAAGGAAGTAAGGAGGAAGAAAGTGCATTAGCGGCGGCCAGAAAGAGGAAAAGAATGAAAGCAACAAGCTGGGGAACAGGAAAAGAAATAGAACACGTAGTTAGTAAATGGAGGGAATACTTAATGAAAGAATGAAGAGAAGGAAAGAAAGAAGAAGAAGATGCATTAGTAGTGGCCTGTAGTAAGAAAAGAATTAGAGGGAAAGAAGAAAGCAAAGAGGAAGGATGAGAAAAGAAAGGCAACACTCGAAGGAAGGAAGGAAGGAAGGAAGAGAGAATGTGTATTTGTGGTTAGTGCCAGAGCGAGTAATCCATTAGCAGGTGAAGTCACCCCGTCCCTGGGAGACTCACGCTACCTCCTGCACCGATTGGAGGAGGAGAAGAAGGAACAGCAGGAGGAGCAGCAGCAGCAGTAGCAGCAGTAGCAGCAGAAGGAACAGGAAGAGAAAGGACTGTTATAAAGGGAACTCTGTGTAAAGGTGAACTGCATTTCGGAGAGCGAGTAAAGCTGCTGCCAAGTATTGTGTTGCTGTTAGTGGGAAATTTTATAAGAACATTATGATTTCTTGTTATTATTCTGCCGCGTGTGAGTTTTAAGAGAGGGATGCGATGTTGCCTGTGTTAATAGAAGATGGTGATGCTTTCTGCAACACTAAGGACATTGGTGTGAAAAATGCCAACACAATGGAATTTCTTGTTTGTATTTAAGTAATGATAACATCACCATTATTATTATTGCTATTATTATTGTTGTTGTTATTATTATTATCATTATTATTTATTTATTTATTTATTTATTTATTTATTTGTTGTTGTTGTTGTTGTTGTTGTTGTTGTTATTTTTATTATTATCATTAATATTATTATTAGAAATGGTAATAGTAATAAAAACAATGATGATGATGATGATAATATTAATAAACATCATAATGATAATGACAATAGTATTATTAATAATGATGTATATAACAATACTGATGATAATGATAATAATCATACTACTACTACTACTACTACTACTACTGCTGCTGCTGCTGCTGCTGCTGCTGCTACTACTACTACTACTACTACTACTACTACTACTACTACTACTACTACTACTACTACTACTACTACTACTACTACTACTACTACTACTACTACTATTATCAATAATTATAATAATGATAGCAACAACAAGAAAATAAAATGAGTTATATTCTCAATACTACTACAGAATGAATAAAATATAAAAGTAAGACTAGGAAGTGAAGGAGTGGGAACTGAAGGAGAGATGATGATGGTGAGGAGGAGGAGGAGGAGGAGGAGGAGGACGATGCTTATTCAGGAGTTATCAGAAGCCAGAAATCCTTCCTTTCACTGGAGACAGGAGAGGCACGGCGGCAGCTTCCACTGCGCTCATTACTCCAAGGAATGCTGTGGGAGAGGGAAAAAAATATGATAAACCGCTCACCTTTTTATATACTATTTTGTCATCTCTGGTTAGTATTTCTTGGGATATATATATAGGCTTGATCTAATGGGAGTTTTTCAGTTATCAGTTGTAGGTTAGAGTCACTTGCGACGAGAGAGAGGGAGAGGGAAAATGGACTAAAAAATTCTCGTCACGCCCTCAGAATCACAGTCAGGCAGTGGGGGCAGATTTAGGCGGCTGACGAGGTATCAACGGCCTCTGTAGCCCATAGGAGGGACGTGCCGCTGACCTGGGCGGGAACAATGTAGGGGAGAGCGAGGGATGAGGAGGGACATGTGTGGAAGAGGAGGGTTTTAGAGGGAAAGCAGGAAGAGGAAGAAATTGAGAGGATGGATATAGTAGAAGGGAAGATAAGTGTAGATAGAGATGTGGTGTTTAGTAAAAGAAGGAGAGGATGTAGATTGTAGAGGAAGGAGGAATAGTAAGAATAGGAGGAGGAGGAGAGTAGGTGAGGAGTAGGAATATGAAGGATAGGACGCACCAGCACAACCACCACCACCGCCTACATCTCTTGCCACCTCAGCCTTCCTCCTTACACGTCCATCACTCCCCATCCCTCGCGAGGCTGCCGTGCCCTGTCTCACTTAAGCCATCCTGAACTACCAGTGTCGTGGACGTGAAGTCGTCAGCGGCAGGGGAGGCAAGGATGAGGGAGGGGGCTGGGGAGAAGATAGGCAGCTGCGGGTCGATGGTTTGGTCGTTTGGTCGTTGTGTGTCTCCCTGGGTCGGTAGGTCGGTCGGTCGGTTGGTTGGTTGGTGGGTCAGTCGGTCGGCAGTGTTCTTGAAGCTAAACCGCTGACGAAGGGGTCCTGAAAAAGAAGGGGAGAAAGAAGGAAGGAATAGAAAAAAAGACTAATTATATAGTATTAGAGTCGATGAACTTTGAGGTGTGTGTGTGTGTGTGTGTGTGTGTGTGTGTGTGTGTGTGTGTAAGCGGGCGTGCTATCCTTGCTTGCTCGCGTGTGTGCGGACTCATGTATCGTTTGATCCCCGCTGACTTCACACGAGGTCATTAGATAAATAAATTGAGCATGGAAATCGTGTTTTCGCGTGTGGCCAGAATGGCGGTGGACGAGTGGGTGGACGGGCGGCCGTAACAGCGACGCCAGCACCACCAGCAC
>NC_059300.1:8104057-8114057 GCF_017591435.1 Portunus trituberculatus | reverse complement strand
AGAGAGAGAGAGAGAGAGAGAGAAGAACATGCTGTTTCATACAGGTGATGGGTTGGCGTTCAAAATACGTGTGTCAATGTGAATGGGTCCATGTTTTGGGATGTACGAGAGAATGGGAAGCTCGCGATGGGAGTGGTGGGTCAGATACAGAGTCTAGATACGCATTGTCTACAGGTTAGGGGGCAGAGGTGGGGTGTTGGTGGGCGTCATTGTGCAGCCTGGGTGTGGGAGGTGGAGCAGAATTAGTAGTAGGAGTAGTAGGAGTAGCAGTAAGAATAATAAGCGAGGTGGAACGGATAATGCAAGAGTAGGTCGAGAACGTAAGGTTGTGTTCAGCTGGGTCATTATGTTGGCGTGTGTGTGTGTGTGTGTGTGTGTGTGTGTGTGTGTGTGTGTGTATGTTATGGCTGTGTTCAGAAGTCAGTACCTCATAATTTCTAAGGTTAAATACAGTTTGGGTCATAGGGGAAGGGAGGGAAGTAGGGAGGGGGAGAGGGACGAGTTGGACGGCCATAGGGACAGAATGGGTACTGTGTTTAGTACCTTAAACATCAGATGAGGGACAGTCACAACATCTGCTGCCATTCATAACACGCTTCGCCTCGTATGTCCGCCCTCCTGTCCTCCCTATTCCGGCAATGTGTAGGTAGCACAGCCTACTTACCTACATGGAGGTCGTGATTGTGTGCATGGCTGCTGGATGGTAGCACTGCCTGGCTCCAATCTCCGTCCGACCCTCTCTACCTCTCTATTCTAGCAGTGTGTAGGTAATGAGACGAGCTACTGACTGATGTGGTACTGTAGTGTCCAGTGACCTATATATTAATCTCAGTAATGTCTAGGCTATACTTAAAACAACATTGCAGTGTACCTCCAATATAAAAAACTACTTTCTGTTTCCTCTGGCTTGCCGTTGGGTAAATAGTGTGTAGCTGTTCTCCTGGTACGTGTTAGTAAATACAGAAAGAATAGGTATATATGTGAAGTAAAGAAAACAGACACACACACAAGTCATTTATAACGAGGTCAAATAAGATAGTGATAAGAGGAATAATTGAGCAAATGTATAGTCTCTACAAAAGTAAGTGTGTGTGTGTGTGTGTGTGTGTGTGTGTGTGTGTAATTCACCTCGGTCGTCTGCTGGTCACCCAGCCAGTCTTCCCCATTACGGAGCGAGCTCAGAGCTCATAGACCGATCTTCGGGTAGGACTGAGACCACATCAACACACAACACCCACCGGGAAAGCGAGGACACAACCCCTCGAGTTACATCCCGTACCTATTTACTGCTAGGTGAACAGGGACCACACATTAAGGGGCTTGCCCATTTGCCTCGCCGCTTACCGGGACTCGAACCCGTCCCTCTCGATTGTGAGTCGAGCGTGGTAACCCCTATACTACGCGGTGTGTGTGTGTGTGTGTGTGCGTGTGTGTGTGTGTGTGTGTGTGTGTGTGTGTGTGTGTGTGTGTGTGTGTGTGTGTGTGTGTGTGTGTGTGTGTGTGTGTGTGTTTATGTATTTGTGTGTTAATTATTCATAGGTATTTTAGTAGTCTGCTTTTTTCCTTTTTTCTAATGCTGGTTTATATGTTTAATTTATTTTTTGTATTTTGAACATGCAGTAATTGCTGTTACTTGGATTTTCAAGGATGCTTTTATAATTCTAGTGATAGTTTTAAGAAGGATTGGTCTCTTTACAGTAAATATGAAAGAACTGCTTAACTCTCTAGAATCATGAAACGTCCTTGGAAAATCCTCGAATTGGGGCCAATTAAATGTAGCCGATGTTAAACTCTGGAAAGCTTGAGAATACTGACCAATGACGAGTTACAGATCTCGCTAAATCCAACGAAAAAAAAAAGACCTACGATGATCAGGGTGTCTTTTCACTATCACCATTTTATACTACCTCTCAGGAAGACACGGCATCATCCTTCCTGCCTCCTCCTTGCTTCTAAATTTCGTCCAGCATTCTCAAAGATGTACGAATTTTCATTATTTAGAGGATTAATAAACACATTCTCATGGGCTTCTTCCTTCTGATAGTTTAGAATATTTGTTAAGCTATCACTAAAATCATTAAAAACATCCTTGTAAACCCAGCAACATCCACAATATTCTGTTGAAAGCAATGAAGACAAGATGCAAACACGTTCAAGAATTCGAAGGTTCATCTTGCTCACCATCTCACTCCAACACCTCCCATTTGGTCTTCTTAACGGTTGGCTGTCCCTCGCCCCTTCCTTCCCACCACGCACGCCTTTCCTCTCATCCTCCCGTGTTCTAATGAGCTTCGCCCGGCCATTGCCACCGTTGCCATCGCCCTTTCACTCCCACACGAGATCCGCAGGTAGGCAGGAGGAGGAGAAAGGTGTGCGTGTTGGGAAGAGGGAGTGAAGGAATGAAGCACTGATGGGTGTTAAGCAGAGCGAATAGCGCATCAAGAGTAAGATGACGATTAGGAGGAAGGTGGAGAGAAATAGTAAAGAGTGTGTAACGATGCAGAGAAATTAATAAAGGGAAAATAAACTATATGATAGAAAAAAAGTTAAAAGGATGTAATGAACTGATAGATGCTTTGTGAGTGAAATTATGTGTAAGGAAGGTGAGGAAAATTGACTGAAGTGTATCACAGAGAGAAATTCCTAGAAAGAGGTAAATAAACTATTGAATGGAAAAAGAAAAGAAAAAAAATGTAACGGTGAACTAAATTAATGAATGTTTCGTAAGTGCGATGATGATTAAGAGGAATGTGATTGAACTAAATATATCGTGATTAATGATGGAGAAATTCACGGAAAGGAAGAAAAATGAATGAAAACACAAAGGAAATATGATACCAAAGTAAATTAAAGAAAAGAATGAATAAAAAAATCAACGAATGAGTGAATGAATGAATAGATGAATGAGTGAATGAATAAGTGAACAGGAGAGAAATATTAGAAAAGTATATAAAGAATAATGAAAAAAAAAAATAAATAAGCGCATGGAAACTCTGCACATCATGAGAGCAAAGCATAATGAACACAACACTGATAATAAAAAATATATATAGTTTGCTCGGTTTTTCTTTGCATTTTACTCATTAACTTGGATATTTTTTTTTAATAGGAGTAATGATGAATTGTTAATTAGTACACGTGCCAACCTCTGGCCCAGAAGGAGTGATTTATTACAGAAACTTTGTCGTAATAATTAATGATCACAAAGAAAACTCGTCGTTCTTCGTCGCTCATGCTGTCGTTAAAAACCCATTCATTATGTTACATAGGACACAAATTTTTTGTATATAAGATTTTCTAGTCATATGTATGCAACTGCTACGTTTTTTGAAATTTTTTATGAGCTGTTTTTATCATTTACATCATTCTTCAGTACTGTGACATTTTATTTTCCACGATTTAAGGTGTGATTAGACGATCTTATTTACATTAGGAAGGTTTTATGGAGATCAGAAGATTAAAGACTAGTCTTCACTATTTCAATCCCACTATATGAGTTTCTGGAGCTGTATAAAATGACCAAATAATAATCAGAGTGCATATGAAAACGCATCATGCTACTGAAGGGGTTAAAGAAAAAGGAAATAGAGCGAAGTATTTATTACCCGCTGCAATATTACACGTGTTTACAAATAGTAGGAGACGAAGTGGCACCTATATGTCCGTCCTTTTTTAGTATTTAATTTTTCTCTGACCAGTGGGTGCTGTGGGTGACAAACTGACAAAGGTGCAGATAAATACATGGTAAACAAAATGAGTTTAGTGAAGTGTGACAGGAGGTAGTCAACTAGTCAGTCAGTCACTCAATCAGTCAGCCAGTCAACCAATCAACTCTTTTCACCTCAATCACCAATCAACTCAACGCAATACTCAACACCTAAACAAGATACAAACGCAACAAAAACAAACTCACACACACACACACACACACACACACACACACACACACACACACACACACACACACACACACACACACACACACACACACACACACCTGCACGTCGAAACTGTAGCAGTAACACCTGTATTGTCACGGCAGGTGTTCGTGCAGTACAGGCATTATGGAGGCACTTGGTGTTGGCCCAGCTGCACGTACTCAGCCTCGTAGTGCTAAGTCGTATGTAATTGTGTTGGCAGCTGAGGGGATACTGAGGCACGTGTCGGTCGGCTGCACGTACGAGGAGAGAGCAGGGAAGTTGGAAGTGCTCGGTAATGTACTGGTAAATTGGTGAAGTTCGCATTCTCCCGTGCCATTTTCCCAGAGAGAGAGAGAGAGAGAGAGAGAGAGAGAGAGAGAGAAGAAAAAAAACCCAGTGAATATTCAGTTTTCTATTACCTGCGAGAAATTTGTTGAATATTTACGGAAAATTACGCAGAGATCAAAACGAGTGATATTCGGGCTGGAATGGTACGCCGCCACAAACACCACGGTGAATGCACAGCTCTGTACACCACCGCTACAGACCCACATCTACATACTGCACGCGCCGCTCCACTGCCTCCAACACTGCCTGGCTCTCAATTCTGTAGAGCATCGGCAGGCAGACACACGGACATCACAAACAACTCTAACAAAGGCGTAGGTGAGGAGTAGATAAGGACGTAGGAATATAATAAGATATGAGAAATTGCCGGAAGTCTACAAGAGTGCAAACGACAGTGTACTAAACATACCTCCATTTCAGCCTGTCATTATCATTCATTCATTTGTTTAATCTTCATTTTTTAAGTTTCCTAATGATTCAACACTTATAACCTGAGTGCTGAATCAAACAGTCTGATTGCTGAGTAACTAACAGAAAGACAGACAGACAGAGAGAGATAGACGGGTAAACAGTTATCTTTTATTCAGCTCTTCTCTCCTTCTGATGTGTCTCGGTGCGCGTAATGGAGCAAGTACTGTTACTGTTGTTGCTACTGCTGCTGTTGGAGGAAAATAATCGAGATTGCTCTGCTTACGAGAACATGTGTAGTTTCGGTGCAAAAAAAGATAAACACTAGAACAAAATAGGAATACCCAGATGCATAGTGTCTGTAGAAACAATAGACTAGTGTTTTGAGTTGAAAATTTGATATTATTGTTATTATTTTGACATTCATTGGATCTTGGTATTTATTTTGTATAATTCTATGGTAAACTTTTTTTTTTAATATTGTCATACATAATTTATCTATTTATTTCTTTATTTCTTAACCTTTTTTTTCTCTATTTATTCATTTATATATTTTTCTATTGAATGTTGCTGCTTTTGTCCCTGAAACTCTTAATTTTTGCCGATAAAATTTGGGTCAGACAGACACAGAGACGCAATGCTCTTTGTAACAATTAATCATCCAGCTTGCCATTTGAACGTTTTATTAGCGACTTCAGTAGTGTAAATTGTCCAGTTCATTTCTAGAGCGACATTATGTATACCTGATTTTTACTTTCCTTGTCCTGTCAATACTTGCATGAAATAATGCATTCATATTGAAATGTGAAATGAAGCCTGGATCTCACTGTTGTCTCATGTGCTGTTTTCTCCGGCATAATATCAGTATAACAACGACATTGAAAGCTGAGGGTGCCCCGCGGGACTCTACCAAACAGCTTCTAATTTATTATGTATTATAGTTATTTTGAACGGTACAAAAACAATAATTTCTTTGAGGCAACAAATAATTAATATGAAATGAAGCACTAGGTATTATTAACCTTTTTGCAGTCTGTAATGAGCAGTGTATGCCGACAGATATAGATGTGTGTGTGTGTGTGTGTGTGTGTGTGTGTGTGTGTGTGTGTGTGTGTGTGCGTGTGCGTGCGTGCGTGCGTGCGTACATATGTGCGTGTAACTGTACGTGACAAATATGTACGTATATAATATGTGTACACTCTAATGTATGAATGTATGTATGTATGACGTACGTTCTCCACATATGCATGCATGTATGTATGTATGTAAATATACTCGTATATACCAAGAAACGAGACACGCTGTTCTCTTTTGTCGGGTAAAGAACGCGAGGAGTGTAAGGTGTGTGGAACTTGTGAAATCCGATACATGTGAAGAGGGAGACAAGCTAAAAATAAAAGGTGAGAGATAGTAAAGGAGGGAAAAATAAAAGCAAAGGGGAGCATTCCTTTACAAAGCTTTCAGAAAAGGAAATAGAAAATGTAGGGGGGCGGTCAATTCATGCAAATGGAATAAGAATACAGAGAGAGAGAGAGAGAGAGAGAGAGAGAGAGAGAGAGAGAGAGAGAGAGAGAGAGAGAGAGATAATACTAAAACAGACATACGTATTCTCCTCACTTGCAAAATATGTGTGTCCGGTAATGGAGGATTGGAAAATTCAAACGCGACTCACACTCTACGATGGAAATTTAGCGAGAAGAGGAGAAAAGGACGAGAGGAGGAGGAGGAGGAGGAGGAGGAGGAGGAGGAGGAGGAGGAGGAGGAGAGAGAGAGAAGAGAAGAGAAGAGGAGAGGGGAAGTAAAAAGGCTGATGGCACGAGTATATCTTGTCGCGTCCCAACTCAAATAACAGCTCGCTGCGCTTTTACTCTCTCTCTCTCTCTCTCTCTCTCTCTCTCTCTCTCTCTCTCTCTCTCTCTCTCTCATACTCAGCACTCACTCAGTACATAATACAGGAGGGAACACATTATAAACGGACAGATGCTCGATTCTCTATTGTATAATCGTGATGGAGCGGCGGGTATCGGGCAATTGTGCGTCTCCCTCGCGCTGGACACAAAGAGGGAATAAATACTTCACAAATACCTGGTTCCCTTTGTTTTTTACCAGCGTTTCGTGACACTTTACGGTTTTTATCTCATATAGTATTACCTGTTCTTTTTTCAAGGTATTAATACACGTCTTTGTCTTTTGTTGATGTTTTAAGTAAAAAACGTGTGTTCAGGTGCAAATGAGAGGAGGAGGTGCAAAGCTAGGAAGGAGTAAGTTAAAAGAGTGTTGAGCTGGTACACCTAATGCCTGACACACCTGAGGGAGTCGTTTCTTCTCCGGTTCCAAGGGAGAAAGGTGACTTTACTCCATTATCTTCTGTCTTGTATAATCTTTTCCAATTTCTTCAGTTCTGGCATGTTACATTTCTCCACGTTTTCTCTGGCTGCTGCTTTTCATCTCTTCCTTTGGTCCTCCTCTGGGTTTGCTTTCTCTAGGTATCCATTCACATTTGAGGAGACGGTCTTCAAATGTAAGCGAGAAGACGAAAAAGAAACTAAGATGTGGAAACAGGAAGGTTATTGACGAAAGATAAAGGATCTAGTTCTCAATTCACCTATTAAAACAGGAAGGATGTTGATGAAAAATAAAAGGATCTAGTTTTTCAATTCTCCCATTAAATATCATTGACATCTTAGTATGACAAAACAATTCAGAGTTTATGGAGATTAATAAAAGCAGATGTGATTCTACGTACAATGCTTTAGCGAAGGGAGGAACGAAATGCTTCTGAATTCTGTGTCTCTTGATCTGATAATAGTTACGAACACTCTTATAACTTGTATCTTTATCAGTATGCGGGGTTTAAGAGTGAAAAAATACACCGAACACAGAGGATATAAGTATTTTGCTAGTCGACAAGTGACCAGACCACCTCTCAACTCTTACAGTAGATCTTGTGCTGTTTGGTTGATTTGAAATAGAAAGAAAACACCAAACGCAGCTGATAGAAGTATGTTGTTACTCGACTGGGAACCATGACCCTTGCAGCCTTTACAACTTATAGACCCTTAGCAGATCTTAGGACTTAAGATAGAGAGATTACGCCAAACACAGTGTAAGTGAGCGTGTTGTTACTGGATTACTGGCCGTGACTGTACGCACACATTATCACTAAAGGCTCCAAGGTTTTTTAGCGTTAGGAAAATGTTGCGCTCTTTATCCGCTATTTATGCTTGAAGGTGAACATTCGTAATGGGTTTGACGCGGCTGAAGGGCGGGAATATAAAAGCTTGGGTGGCTGAGTGACGTAAAAGAAAGAAAAGAAAAAAATGTATCCGAAAAACCTGAAAAGAATTATTTTCGTCTCTCCCAGATCAAAGAAAACGATAAAAAAGAAAGAATAATAAAAAAAAAACGTTAATAGAACCTTGAAATTATTGGCACATGTTATGGGAGAAAAAGATAAAGTGGTGGAAAGTATTTTTAACGAAAGGAGGAGGGGAAGGTGGTGGTAGTGAGAAAAGTTGAACAAGAGAAGGGAAAGGACGAGCAATCTAATACGGTCCAGATTCATCGAAGTTGGGATGGTTAGTGGCCCGAGGGGGGAGATAAGGCTTATCTTGGAAACCCCTAAGAGGCTGGAGGTAGCCTATGACGAGAGAGAGAGAGAGAGAGAGAGAGAGAGAGAGAGAGAGAGAGAGAGAGAGAGAGAGAGAGATCAGATAGAGAGAGAGAGGAAGTTGATAAGATAGGTAGTTAGAGTCGTGGGAAGATGAGTAGGAGGAGGAACAAGAGGAGAGTCGTGGGAAGATGAGTAGGAGGAGGAACAAGAGGAGGAGGAGGAGGAGGAGGAGGAGGAGGAGGAGGAGGAGGAGGAGGAGGAGGAGGAGGAGAAGAACCATCGTATTAAAGGGTATTGAAAATCGCGTTATGTTGGAAGGTAATGGGTGAGGAGGAGAGGGAGAGAAAAAGAGAGAAAGGATAAGAGAGAGAGAGAGAGAGAGAGAGAGAGAGAGAGAGAGAGAGAGAGAGAGAGAGAGAGAGAGAGAAGAGAAGAGAAGGAGGAAGGGAGAAGTATATTTAAGCATAAGTGCATGAGGAATTAGCGTGTACTGGGTGAGGAATAATTAGGAAAATGAAGATGATGATGGGACGGGAGGAATGATGATGCTGCTTCGATGGTGAAGGAAGAAAGGAAAGAAGGAAGGAAGGGAGAGAGGAAGGAAGGAAGGAAAAAAAGAAAGTAGGAAGGAAAGTAACCTGTTATATGAATGAACGAAAAGTATGGATGTTAGAAAATAGGAAATGTAAAATTGAAAATGAACCGATGGAATTGGGATAAATGAAGGAATGAACTAAGTAAAGAAGGAAAGGGAAGTAAATACTCTTAGATGAAAGGTACGGACATACGAAAGAAGAAACCAAGTAGGATGAAGATGTAATAATAATAAAAAAGGGAATAAATGAAGTGAAAATAAACCTGATAAGCAAACAAGAAAAATATGGTAATACGTAAGAAGGAAAGGGACAAGTAACTAGAAAAAAATGAAAGATCAGAGAGATAGAAAATAATAAAAACACAAAAAAACAAGTGAAAAATACGTGAGCAGAGCATGAGGAGAAGCGAGAGGAGGTGGAAGAGGAGGAGGTCAAATAGATCAAATAGAATTAGGCAAAGGAAAAGGAATTAACAAGGAAAAAAATAATATCGAAAGAAAAGAAAAACTGATATGGGATGATCTTCAAAAGCGGGGACAAAAAACTGGATGGATTTGTGCATAAGTGATCACCGAAGGAGAGAGAGAGAGAGAGAGAGAGAGAGAGAGAGAGAGAGAGAGAGAGAGAGAGAGAGAGGGAGGAGGAAGATGAATGAGTATTGGGGGAGAGGTATGTGGAGAGAAGAGGATTAAGGGAGGAAAGTAGAGAGACGGGTAACATTCTTCCTTCTCTTCCTCATCGTCATTGTTGTCCTCGTCTTTGTTATCGTCGTTGTTGTTGTTGTTGTTGTTCTCCATCTTTTTCTTGTTCTTTTCTTTTCTTTTTTCTTTCTCTTCTTTTCTTCCTTCTGCTATTCCTTCATTATCGATAGCAGGAAAGAAAAAAGTCATGGAAATTTATAAACCTTAGGATATTTCTGGTCTAGACGCGAAAGAAGAGCTCTCTCTCTCTCTCTCTCTCTCTCTCTCTCTCTCTCTCTCTCTCTCTCTCTCTCTCTCTCTCTCTCTCTCTCTCTCTCTCTCTCTCTCTCTCTCTCTCTCTCTCTCTCTCTCTCTCTCTCTCTCTCTCTCTCTCTCTCTCGCTCGCTCGCTCGCTAAGATGGAAGCGTTAATCAG
>NC_059300.1:8094057-8099057 GCF_017591435.1 Portunus trituberculatus | reverse complement strand
AGGAGGAGGAGGAGGAGGAGGAGGAGGAGGAGGAGGAGGAGGAGGAGGAGGAGGAGGGGAGGAGGGGAGGAGAGTTTGAAAGATGAATGGAAGGAAAGTATGAAGGTCAAGTGTGGGAGGATGAGGAGGAGGAAGAGGAAGAGGAGAGAAGAATTTTAACGAAGAATGGGGACAAGATATGAAGGTCAAGTATGAGAGGAAGAGGTGAAGGAGAAAGAGGAGGAGGAGGAGGAGGAGGAGGAGGAGAAGGAGAAGGAGAAGGAGAAGGAGGAGGAGGAGGAGGAGGAGAAGGAGGAGAAGGAGAAGGAGAAGGAGTATGAAGGAAGAATTTGGAAGAGGAGCGGGGCAGAATTTGTAGGTAAAATGTAAGGGAAGAGAAGAATTTGAAGGAAAAGTAGGAAAAAAAAACTGGGAAATAAAGCACGAGGAAAGTATGTGGGTGGAGCATGCCAGAGTATAAATAGATAACAACATGGAAAACTGTGAAGGAATAATACAAATTGCAGAAAGGAATATGAAGAAAGAACAGAGTGAAAAATAAGAATGAAGACTATAAGAGAAAAATTAACGAGAATAAGAAAAAAAAACTATGAGCGTGGGATATGAAGAATTAATAAGAAGAATTAGTAAGAAGGAAGAGTGAGGGAAAAATATAAAGAAAGGAAATGAATCAAAGGTATAAGAAAGGAGTTCAGAAAAAGTAGAGACTTGAGACGCAATGTGAATGAAGAGAAATCGTAGGAAAATATTGTCTGAGAGACTCCGCAGCATGTTGAAAAATTCAGAAGGCTTGAGGCAAAGGAATGAATTAAAGACCGAGAAAAAACATCTGCCATGACTTTGACTTTCGGAAGTTGCTAATGCATAAGGTAGAAAATGTATTGCTGTGAATTAACGTATGCCATCATTTCGAAGAATAACTTTTGGTAATGAATACAAAGAAGAGAATGAGACGGAGAGAAAAAAAAAAAAAACAAGCAGAGAAGACAACAGTTAGAAAGGGAAATTTTATGTACATTAGGAAGATGCAAATAAAAAAAATAGTATATATAACATAAAGAAGCATTATAAAAACAGGCAGTAAGACAGAAAAAAACAAGTATGTGTATTTAATGAAAAATGCTGTGACATAGAAATAATGTCATAATGTGGAATAAATTTTGATTATGAAGAAAAAAAGGAAAATAGGAAAATAACGAGTAACCGATAAATTTAACGGAAGTAGAAATTAAATAAAATTAGAGAGTAAACCACTTAATTTCACGGGGATACAGAATATTATACTCTTAGTGAAACAGAAAACGATATTAAAGGGGGACATCACTTAATTACTCGAGGGCACAAAGGGTATAATAATGAAATGTTGAATGTATGGGAAAGTGGTGTTAGTCACTGCACAATGGGAGAGGTCAGTTAATCCAAGAATCTTTATTATAATCTATAAGAACACGAGGTAAAAGTAATTGATTTTGCTTTGTCTACACAGCTTAAAGAATGGAGGTAGCTATAAAACAAGTAAGGATGTCTCAGAAAGATTATTAAGGAAAGATGTACCAACTATTAATCAAAGCGTTAACTTTTACTCATATAACTGTTTCATTGGTTTGGTTTTTCCTGTATCATATTACAGTGGTGTTACAAATATAGAATGTATCTTTGAAACGCTACCATGTATCGAGTAATTGAAAAACTTAAGGTGCCTATACTTGTATTTTTGGTAATTAAAATAATGTAGGACAGGGATTCTTTATCTCGTGGTACAGTGGAACCATGCGTGCTTTGGGATCCGAGGGTCTCCAAGCGCACGGGTTCGAATCCTGTCCACGGTCTGAGTGCAGGTTGGGCTTCCTCACTCAGGGCAACGGTTTCCTAGCGGGTGGGCTTTGAGATAGGAGGTACCCTAAAAAGTATCCCCTTTAGCCCATAAATTCCCGTGAAAAGCCCACATGGTATATATATATAAAAAAAAAAAATACCCTGAGTTATAAGACCATCTGCCCGAGGCCCCAATAATTTGACATCGAACAAAATGTTTTAATTTAGTGACTGATAATAATTCAGTATGGAATGGTACTGCAAAGGATATTATTAAATCAGCCATCTAAGTACCCCTGGAAATCTTGTGAACTCCTTTGACTTCGCGAGCCCCAGGTTGAGAAACCCTCGTCTAGGGTAACTTAATACTTTTAAAAGCCTGCAAATATATGGCAGTTAAAATGTTAATGTAACAATTTTCTTATAATTCTAGACAACTCGTGATTTTTTATCAATCCTCTTTTTTTTTCTTATTTAGCAGATCAGAGTGCCAGAGACTGAAGAAAATGGTAAAACACATAGAAGAAATTGTTTACGATTAAATTTTGACAACTTAAATGAAGGCATAAAGTCCAGCTAACTTCTTGAAACATTAAATTCATTCATTTGATCTCGAAATCGTAGGAAACTAATTACTTTTAGACGAAGCATTTTACTAGATAGATAATTTATTTTAAAATGACACCCGTGAAAATGTCCATTTAATCTCACCGTAAATGAGGATCACAATCTGAAAAACCTCTGCACCGCACTTCCACTACATCCAAAGGGCTAAGCGTAATTTTAGAGGGTGTTTGTACGGCACTAGTGGCAGTTGACAAACAATTGCATTATTAACAAATCAGTCATTTTTGAAAACCCTGCTATTGATTTTTTTTTTCTTCTTGTTTTTACGGTAAGGCCTATAGCGCCTGTAGGCACACTTGAAGAGTGTATGGGAAGCGCTGTTCAGCTTCCGCCCATTAGTGGCGCAGGCAATTTTATTTATAGTGGTACCCATATTAGGGCCCATATCACCGCCCAAGCTCATCTTAAGTGTAACCACCTAGAATCTGGGTATCATGGTGATATGTAGGTAACTTTAAACCGCTCGACAAATGGCAAAGTGTTTTAAGGCTGTACGTGGTGGGATTCGAACCTACGCCTGGACGTCTGCCCGATCCCACGCTCACCACCTTATCCACTATGGCCTTTAAAAATAGTTCTGGCCAGGAACCAAAGCATTTCATAGTAAGGACCCAAGAGTGTTAGAGAGCCATCGCAGTAAAATGAAATCGCAAAACACATTGGAAGTGAGTGTTTGGGGTGCCTCCTGCCTGACCGCGTGCATAGTGTCGGCGATGCAGAGGGTGAAGGTGGCTGACATGGAAATATTAGGAATAATTCCACAGTGGATCGGAAAAGTGGCGCGGGTCCTGCACGACTGATGTTTGTTTCTCAGAGGAGTGAACACAAAACTGCTCTGTAACCTGTGTATTATTTACTCTCTCTCTCTCTCTCTCTCTCTCTCTCTCTCTCTCTCTCTCTCTCTCTCTCTCTCTCTCTCTCATCTCTCATCTTTTGCGCAGCTTTCGAAAATTCACCCTCAACATCAACGTTTTCTTCTTATATTCCCGTTTTCTTTGAGGCATACAATCATTTCCATTTTTCCCACACACACACACACACACACACACACACACACACACACACACACACACACACACACACACACACACACACACACACACACACACACGTCCTTGTATGGTTGAGTGCACTTTCACCTCTCATGCCAAATTCCGGCTTTAGTCTTGCCCCTTGAGAAAATATGCTAATGTTAGTCTGGTCTGCAGTGCTTGAATATTTTTTTTTCTCTAAGTTTCTCTCTATTTTTCCTCCTTACGGACTTGTGGTCTTTTGCTTCAAGTCAGCACTCTTTTCTTTATGATTTTTTGTTGTATTTTTGTAAGGTTTGTGTGTTTTGTGTGTGTCTATAAGTGTGTTAATTTTATTTATCTTATTTATTTATTTTTTTGTTCTTAGTTATGTCAATCTTTTAGCTCACACTCTCCTGTCTTCTTACACTGGTTCCCTGCCATCCACCAGGACCATCGCCACCGCCACCACCACCACCACCACCACCACCACCACCACCACCACCACCACCACCACCACCACCACCACTCCTCATCATACATATCAACTACATTTTATTTATTTTTTCTCCCTTGCATCACTCTTTTAGCTTACACTCTCCTCTCTTGGTACACTGGTTCCCTGCCATCCACTATCACCACCACCACCACCACCACCACCACCACCACCACCACCACTTAGCATGTATATCAACTTCATTACCTAACCAGTTACTTAACACATTTCATTATGCTACCCAGCGGTATTCCAGTCAAAAAAATTCACTTTCCCTCCAATCTCCTTTCCATAATAAGTATTCCAGAGTCCATCCAGCAGCAGCAGTGTTTTCATTAGTTTTCATCTTCATTCTCACCTCGAGCCAAGTTTTCTGGGCTTAATTCTCTTCCTCCTCTCTCTTTCTCACTCGCTCTCTCGCACCATCTATCTTCCAATTTCACTTTACACAGTCTAATCATGTTCCATAATTTTTTCCTTCTCTCTATTCCTTTTTTTTTTCTCTCTCACGGGAACGTTAATCCTTACCCTGTCAGCTCTCTTCCATTCTCTCCCCCGTCCCCAGTCCCCATCACACCTTTCAATTTAACTTAACACAGTACAATCAGGTGGTGAGATATAACGCCACTTTGTCCCCCGCCTCAACCTGTCGCTGCTTCAGTGTCATTAATTTTATGCTTCATTCAGCGAGTCCCCTTGGGTGTCACATCATATCGTGGCTCCTGCGTTGCTTTCTCCTCCCTCACAGCTACTTTTGTTCTTCTCGACCCCTTGTGTTTTTTTATATTCTTTTTTGTTATGTCTTTTTTGCTTTCTTCATCGTTTTCTTCTCTTGTCATGTCTTCTTTTAATTATGTCTTTCTCTTTGTCTCCTTTCTATGTATTTGTAATTTCTGTTGTTCATTTTGACTTTGTCTTTCTCGATTTGCAATGTGGTTTTCTTTTCATTTGTTTGATTTATCTCATCTATTTTTTCTAATCTTTACTACTTATTTTCTCTTCATCAGCTGATTTTCTTCTCACCGCTTACAATTTTCCTCTCAGTACACTTT
>NC_059300.1:8079057-8089057 GCF_017591435.1 Portunus trituberculatus | reverse complement strand
GAAGACACAGGCAATGGTGATCTCTCGGTCTCTAGCAGCCAGGCAGGAGGTTGAAGGAAAGGTGATGTTTGGCTCCATCACCCTCCCACTCCAGGAATATATCAAAGTTCTTGGAGTGGACCTAGACCGAGAGCTCCGATTTGACCGCCACCTCAAGCACGTTGCCCACCAAGCCTCTCCGGGTCTCTGCCTTACGAAGGGTAGCTGGATTACTGGACAAACGTGGAATCCAACTGCTGTACAAGGCCCAGATAAGACCCTACCTGGAGTATGGGGCCCTGACCTGGATGTCCAGCGCTGCTACACACCTGCAACGGCTGGATAAGATCGAGCGACGTGTGCAGCGGCTGTTGGAGGATACAGACCCCCCGCCGCCACCACAACAGAAAGAGAGATCCCTGGACACGCTGGAACATCGTCGAGACGTCGCAGCACTGGTGGTGTTCCACAAGGCCCAGGTGCAAGGAGTGCCACACCTGGCAAGACTACAGCTCCCTCCGCGAGTGGCTCAAAGAGATACGAGAACGGTTCTCTCCAGCCACGAGCAAGTGGGGGTGCCGAGGTCTTGCGCCAGCCAGCACCAGAGGACCTTCATCTCCAGTGTGTCTCGCCTATGGAACAAGTTCACTACAGCAGTGCCAGCAGTGAGTGATATGACAACCCAGCAGGTGAAAACTGCTGCTCACAGGTGGCGAGGAACATGCCCCACACCAATGGTGCTAATAAGCAATTAGTGAACACAAAAAAATAGGGCACATAAGGCTTTTGAATTAGTGCCACGAGGAAAAGTGGTACTTTAAGCCATTAGGTTAAAAACTACAGTAATGGCATTTACATACACATTAATTTATTACCATGTATGATACTGCTTTCCCTCCTCCTCCCACACCGTTATATTTGTAGCTCGGCCGTCTGTTTCCAGTTCCTCCTTCATTACCTGACTGACACACTTGCTGATGACTTCATGATAAGCCCTTCCTCTCCTAGTTACCTGAGCCTCGCCCGAGACACGCGGACAGACAGAAGTAGTAGTAATACACACATCCACCTACCCACACACCCACACATCCACCCACCCACCACACACACACACACACACACACACACACACACACACACACACACACACACACACACACACACACACACACACACACACACACGATAAAGGTGAAGTCAGTAATGAGAGAGCGAGAGAGAGAGAGAGAGAGAGAGAGAGAGAGAGAGAGAGAGAGAGAGAGAGAGAGAGAGAGAGAGAGAGAGAGAGAGAGAGAGAGAGAGAGAGAGAGAGAGAGAGAGAGAGAGAGAGAGAGAGAGAGAGAGAGAGAGAGAGAGAGAGAGAGAGAGAGAGAGAGAGAGAGGGAAAAAGAGTTAGAAATGCAAAGATAGACTGTTAAATCTTTAAGAAAAAAATAAAGGCGAGTGTATTTTGGGATGAGAGGATTAATTTCAAGAAGTGTAAGCGCTTAACCTTTCCTCGCTTCGTGAAATGCCAGGCAGAAAATAATTTTAGACTTGGCGGTTACAGGCGGGGAATATAGGTGGGGACGGTGGCGGGGAAGGGTTAGAAGACGAGTGAAATAAATAACTAAAAGACGCGAACCAGAAACAAATAGAAAATGCATTGCGGGAAAGCTACGTAGTTTGTTTTTCACTTTTTTGTTTCTAATTCTTATCTGTTGCTTCTTGTTTATTGGATATACTACCAGCACCTTTAGTCAGTGTGTGTGTGTGTGTGTGTGTGTGTGTGTGTGTGTGTGTGTGTGTGTGTGTGTGTGTGTGTGTGTGTGTGTGGACTGACTGATTAATGTAGTGCTACAGGATGCAATACCAGAGTGAACAAACGAGAGAGAGAGAGAGAGAGAGAGAGAGAGAGAGAGAGAGAGAGAGAGAGAGAGAGAGAGAGAGACAGAATAAAAAAGCGGAACAGACGAAACAAAAAAGAGAGAAAAAAAGAAAGACAAAAAGGAGATCGAACGGAAGATAAAAGGGGAGAAAAAAGAAGAAAAAAAAAAAAAGACAACAAACTGAAACTAACCCTTTATCATCCCACGCCGGAAACTCAACACAAAGCACCAACACGAACTATCATGAAATGTAGTCCCCGTATATTTCCCCTTTCCGTCAATACTTTCCCTCCCTACCCGTCATGTTCTTCCACCTTTTTCCCACCAACGCCACCTGTTCTTTTCGTTATGCCAAAGTTCTGTTAAGTGAGAAAGGCGAAACGTGAGTGGTATGTGGTAAGTGTGGAAGAGACGTGGAGAAGTGAGAAAAGTGGCGTTGTACCATTCAAATTCGAGAGGTACAGTGGAGGGGGAAGGTTAGCGCTTGAATGCATGGCAGGGTGAGGGTACAGTGAAAAAGGAGGAGGAGGAGGAGGAGGAGGAGGACGAGGAAGAGGTAGGAATGGCGTGTCGTTGATGTGAAGGTTGTAATTGGAGGGTGGTGAAAGAGTTACGGTGATGGAGAGCGTAGGGTGTAAGGTGGTTGTTGTCATTGATGTTTGTGGTGATAGTGGTGGTGTATAGAGGGATGGTGAAGTGGTGAAGTGACCGAAATGTAGTGATGGAGAAGGACGAGGAGAAGTACAAGCGTAGGAGGAGGAAGAAGCAAGAGAAAAGGAGGACAGAAGAGGACGAAGAAGAAAAAGACAAGGATAACGAGAAAGATGAGGAGAGGGAGGGCGATGGAAATAAGAAATTGGAGGAGGTGGGGGGGGGAAAGTAGGAGGAGGAAGAAGAGGAGGAGTGTTTTAGCTTCTTGCTCTCTTGGCCCTCGACTCGCAGTAAGAGGAGTGAAGAGAGTAGTGGAGAGGATGAGAGTTAAGTGAGGAAGGAAAAGAAACAAGAAGTAGTGTAGGAGGAAGCGCTAAATGGAATACAGGAGAGAAAAAACGGAAAATATGGGAGAAAAAAAGAGAGGCAAAAAGAGAGAAGATACGCAGAAGAAAGACAAGTAACGGGAAGAATAAGTAAAAGAGAGAGAGAGAGAGAGAGAGAGAGAGAGAGAGAGAGAGAGAGAGAGAGAGAGAGAGAGAGAGAGAGAGAGAGAGAATGGGGGGAGGGGAAACACAGCTCTGTAGAAGATCGCGGAGTACAAACAGTGAATAGGAAGGTGAACAAAGAAAGTAGCAGGAGGAATCTTGATTACTCTGTCAACCCTCACCTATATTGTCGGGAGCTGAGGAGAGAGGCTGGTACTGACTGGGCTATAGGATGCTTGGTGCGGTATTATTATTATTATTAGTAGTAGTAGTAGCAGTAGTAGTAATAGTAAGTAGTAGTGGTGGTGGTGATGATATTAGTAGTAGTAATAGTAGTACTGGTAGAAGTAGTAGTAGTAGTAGTAGTAGTAGTAGTCTTAGTAGTAATAGTAAGTAGTAGTAGTAATCATATAATTCTGTTATAGTTACTTTCAAGTATAGATTTTTGGAGAAGTGATTCTGAACTAACCTTATTGTTTACATCTCATATTTGTAATGTCACATGTCTACTCAAATATTTTAAAGGTGGCATCCTTCAACCTACCCTTTCTCCTCTAATCAAAATAACAAACCAAGCTTTTCTGTCGTTGTAACTCCTCTAGTACCATGACACGTTTTCATATTCCTTTTGGTTACTATTTGGTGATTTTATACAGCTTCAGAAACTCATGTGAGGATTAAAACTGTGAAGACTGTGGCCATTAATCTTCTGACCTACATAGATCCTTACTAATGTCAATAAAATCGTCTAATCACTCCCAAAACTCGTGTAAAAATGCGTCCCAGTACTGAAGGGGTTAACATATGAAGAGCAAAATGTGGAGAAAAAAATATAACCCATCTTTAACTTACTCCTTTCGGGTACATTTCAGTATTAATCTCCTTCATCATCGTGCCGCCACTAAAAACAAGGTCACCCCTCGCAATGTGACCCCCGTACCTGCCTAGAAGATAGACAGACACGTGGGGTCGTCTCTGTGAAGTGATTGATTCTGTCTCTCAGTGTCAATTTCTCTCTGCAAGGATTTCGTTGGTTGCTCTTTGCTGATATTTTCCATGATCTGATCTGGAGCGTCTTTTTCTCCTTTGGTCTTTTATATTTCTCCTCTACCTCTCTCTCTCTTTCTCTCTTTTTCTTTATTTTGGTGTTGCATTGTTCAGTTGCTAGTAAAGAAGGTGGTGGTGGTGGTGGTGGTGGTGGTAGGGATGGTGGGGATGGTGATAGTAGGGGTAGTGGTTTCATCTTGATGTCTCCTTCATTCTTTAGAGTTTTTGTCGTTGTTCTTCTTCTCCAACTCTTCGTCCCCCTTGCGTAATAAGCTGTATGAGCAATGTCTGCAATGATTTAGTATATTTGGCTTAAAGAAGCGCAAAACGAGAGATCTAATTGAAATACTGAAAAATTCTAAGGATATAGCAACCATGACACTAATCAATATTTTATCATTGCTCATTCTAACTTGGCAAGAAATAATGGATGTAAGATATTGTCCAAACGTTTCAAATCCCTCGAAACTAAATATCTTTCTTTAATTACGTACACGTTTAGAGTTCACAGTAAGATGAATAGTAGTAGAATTTTCTTTCATCCTTTCCTATGAACGTTTCATGCAATTTTTTCAATACTGCATGATACCTTTCCTAATCATTTCTATGTTATTTTAAGCTGGAGGGAATGTGTTGGTCTGTCTCTCTTCCTTGTTGTTTGATAGAGGTAGTTACCAAGTGTCTTGCGAGGACCAGCTCTGTTGTTGTTTAGTTTTCCTTTGTATTCCTTTGTATTCTCCTCGTCCTCCTCCTCCTCCTCCTCCTCCTCCTCCTCCTCCTCCTCCTCCTCCTCCTCCTCCTAGGCCTCGTCTCTACTAACACATATTTATCATCGTGGTCACCGCAGTAGTCACCATTATCACCATTCATGACGGTGAGGTTACAGGTTGATAATGAGATGGTATTGATGATGGCAGTGGTGACAGTGGAGTGGCAGTGGAGTAGTAGTGGAGTTAGCCGTTCTTTTCCCTTTATCTTTCCCTTCTTTATAATCCTCTCACTCCACCTCCTTACAATCCTCTCGGAAATGGAGTGTGTGGCACGCGGCTCAACTCTCTATCTCTTTCTCCCGCAGAAGGTCGGGTCAGCGGGAGGTGGAAGGAGGAGGAGGAGGAGGAAGAGAAGGGAAGGAATGGTTATTGAGAATTTATATCTGTATTTTCTTTTGTAACTTAAATTAGGCAAGACTTGGCGAGCGAACCAGCGGTGGCCGGAGGGTGAAGGTGAGCCGCTGTGATCATTATTTAAAATTGCCCTTTCTCCAGACCCTCCATTTTCTGCCATAGGGAATCCATGATGGCCACGTTGGAAGGCAGAGGACGGAAGAGGGACGGTAAGAAGGACGGGTGATTGGGAGACAGAGAACGGGTGAAGTGAGGAGATTGAAGGAACAAAAACCATGGAGAAACAAAATATTCAGAAGAAAATAGTAGATTAAGGAATAAATAGACATAAATGGATGGAAGGAAGCATGAGAGGGAGAGATAAGGGAGACAGTGAATGAAAGGAGAGGAAGCAGTGAGAAACGAAAAACAGGCAGAGGATAACGGGGGAGAAGTAGATGAAGTGATAGACAGGAAACGGAACCCGATAATATAAAGATGAATGGTGATGATGAAAAGAATGGAGCAAAAAATAAAGGAATGATAGAACAAGAAGAAAAAGAAAATAGAGGAGGAGAAGGCGAAGTAGTTGAAAGAGAAAATATAACTTTGCTTGCGAAGTAAAGATGAGAGAGAGAGAGAGAGAGAGAGAGAGAGAGAGAGAGAGAGAGAGAGAGAGAGAGAGAGAGAGAGAGAGAGAGAGAGAGAGAGAGAGAGAGAGAGAGAGAGAGAGAGAGAGAGAGAGAGAGAGAGAGAGAGAGGACAGGAAATTGGGGAAAACCATGAAAAGCCAGTCAGGAGAAAATGGGGAAGGAGGAATAAATGAGGCAGTAAAAAGAGACAGGAGATGGAAACTGACAGAAGAGAGAGATAGTAAAGAGGAAAGAGAAGGAACAGGAAATAGTGAGACAGGAAATTAGGGAAAGCCATGAAAAGGCTGGTAGCAGAAAATGGAGAGGGGAAATGAATAAGACAGTAAAGAGAGAGGGGACAGGAGAGTTTGACAGGCGTAGAAGAGAAAGGAAATGAAAAGCAGACACAAAGAAAACGAGAAGTAGGAAACAGAGGGGAGAAGAACAGGGAGAGGGGAAAGATGAAATAGCAAAGAGAATGAAGATATTAAGGCGACGAAAAGGAGTAAGAAGTTATGAAATGGGGGGAGAAACGGGAAATAAAGGAAAGAAACAAGAGAAAGAGAGCAAGAGTAAAACGAGAAAAAAGAACAGAACCAAGAGGGGAAAAGGAGACTGAGGCTGTGGGGGAGAGGAAGGAAGAAAACGAAAGAGAAGTAGATGGCAGTGTAAAGGAACAAGGGACGGAGTTTGACAGGTGAAGAGGAGGAGCGGAAGGGGTGGTAAAGAGGAGACGAGAGGAGAGGGGAGGAGAAAGGAGAGAAGCCCGGTGGTGGTAGAGGAGGGGGAGAAGAGGAACGAGACAGGACGAGGAGGAGAATAGGACTGAATATCCAACTTTATGAGAATATTCACGACAGCAGCTCACAGAATGGTAGGCGCCGACTCATAACTGTTGGACGACTCTCCCGCGCACCGATCCCTGTCGACCTAAATGACGGCGGGCTAGAGAGAGAGAGAGAGAGAGAGAGAGAGAGAGAGAGAGAGAGAGAGAGGGAGAGGGAGAAGGGCGTGATAGTTCTAGGTGTACGCCCTTAAGACACACACACACACACACACACACACACACACACACACACACACACACACACACACACACACACACACACACACACACAGAGGTTTAAAGATAAGATCAAGTCAGCTACAGCGACGGTTTTACGCAGCCGAGTGGAATGCGTCGTGCGGCACTTGCAGCGTGAGAGAGAGAGAGAGAGAGAGAGAGAGAGAGAGAGAGAGAGAGAGAGAGAGAGAGAGAGAGAGAGAGAGAGAGAGAGAGAGATTGATGCTCCTAATGTGGTGCAGGTAACGATCACGCGCCACCAGCCAATAAAAGCAACGAGCAGCAGGAATGCACAAACAAACAAAATGATAAAACGTAAACGACAGGGTGGAGCAAGGAGGAAGAGAGGAAAACACGCCCAACCCCTGACAGTAATCTTACCAACAACCTCTCCATCTAAAACTTCCTCTTCCTCCCTTCTTCCTCTTTTTCTTCCTCCTCTTGCCACCACCATCACCTCACTTCCTTGTTTCCGTCCCTCTTTCCTTCCGTCTCCCTTCGCACACAATCTGCTTTGTTTCCCCATCCGATATTTTCTTTTTTCCTTTTCCTTTATTTCCACCTCAAGTCTTGGTTTCCTTCCTTTTTCCTTCCTTCCTTCCTTCCTTTTTTCCTTCATTACTTCTTTATTTTTCTGTTTCCTCCCATCAAAAAGTCTTTGTTTCCTTGTTCCACTATTTTCTTTTCTTTTTTTCCTCTTATTATGATTATCCTTCCTTCCTTCCTTCCTTCCCTCCTTTTCCTCCTTCCTTCCTTCCATCACGCTTTGTTCCCGTTCCTTATCAGATATTTTACATATTTTTCATTCTCATCTCTAATCCCTTCTTTCCATTCCCCTTCCATTCTCTTCCCTCTCATTTAACCCCTTCCGTTTTTTTCCTTCCCTTTTATTTCCTTCCCCTTTATTTCCTTCCCTTCCCTTTTTTTCCTTCCTTCCCATCCCTTCCCTTCCCTTTTCTTTCCTTCCCAGCCCTTCTCATCCCTTCCCTTCCCTTTCGATCCCTTCCCTCCTTCCCTTCCCTTCCCTTCCTTTCCGTTCCCTTCCTTCTCCTATTCCTTCCCTTCCCTTCTCTTCCTTTCCCTTCCCTTCTTTTCCCTTCCCTTCCCTTCCCTTCCCTTCTATTCTCCCATTCTTTAATTCCTTACCACTTTTTCTCTCATCTTTTCCTTCCGTTCCCTTTCTCTCACTTCTCGCCCCCTGGTCTTGACGCACCTCCTCCTCCTCCTCCTCCTCCTTCTCCTCCTCCTCTCCTCCTCCTCCTCCTCCTCCTCCTCCTCCTCCTCCTCCTCTTTCCCCCCCTCCTCCTCCTCTTCCACTTCCCCTCCTCCGAAGACGTGTAATAGTCTTTAAACATGGAGAGAATGGGGCCGGCGCTTCCTCGATCCATGGGAGAGATCTCTCTGACCTGAAAATGTCCCAATGAGAGGAGTTGCCCTCCCCGGACCCCAATGGTTTGTAATGATTCGAAATGATCACTTAGAACACACACACACACACACACACACACACACACACACACACACACACACACACACACACACACACACACACACACACACACACACACACACACACACACACACACACACACACACACACACACACACACACACACACACACACACACACACACACACACTCTCTCTCTCTCTCTCTCTCTCTCTCTCTCTCTCCCACCCCCATTTCGTACTGTATTTTTTTACAACTGTGTGTGTGTGTGTGTGTGTGTGTGTGTGTGTGTGTGTGTGTGTGTGTGTTTAAGGGACGTTCGCTTCAGTCGTAAAAGAATAAAAGGGTATCCGCTTTTTCTTTTAATGTATTTCAGTATCTTTTTCTCTTGTGTCTGTCTGGCTGTTTTTTTTTTTTTTTGTTTGTCTTTCTGCCTCTTGGTCCATTCTCTCTCTCTCTCTCTCTCTCTCTCTCTCTCTCTCTCTCTCTCTCTCTCTCTCTCTCTCTCTCTCTCTCTCTCTCTCTCTCTCTCTCTCTCTCTCTCTCTCTCTCTCTCTCAATATTGATAATGAAATTTGGCTTAGCGTCCCCGTAGAGTTATTGCTCCGTTTTGTAATCAGGTTTGCACAATAGTAGAGAGAGAGAGAGAGAGAGAGAGAGAGAGAGAGAGAGAGAGAGAGAGTCAAATCAAATCAAATCAAATCAAATTTATTAATTTCCATGAAACATGGTTATTCTGTTACAGACATTATCAAAAGAACAAATACAGAGTAATATATAATATAGCTGTGATAAAACATTGTCTAAAATATAAAATCAATGATAAAATATTAGAGTTAAAAACTAATTACAGATCTTTTAAAAGTAGTTTTCTTAAGTTAGATTTAAAAGTAGGCAGAGTACCAGAATTAGTAACAATTTTAGGAAGATTATTCCATAACGTTGGCCCATGAACTGAAATAGCTCTACCACCAGAGTCTGTATTTACTCGTGGAACATATAATTGTTCTAGTCGTCTTGTTATTACTGATGAATTATTCTTTACTGTGGGAAATTGTAGATACCAATTAGGATACTTTCCAGTAGTGGCTTTATAAACAGTTGTACATTTATCAAATACATGCATATTATTTACGGTAAACCATTTTAATTCTCTTAATGTTGGAGACACGTGATCATACTTCCTTAATCCACCGACAACGACCTTGACTGCAAAATTTTGTAATTTTTGTACTTTAATGAGAAGAGTTTTATTTGTAGAGGCCCATATTCCAATGCAGTAATTTATTAAACTGATCACCAAAGACTGCACTATAATTAATTTAGTATTTTTGTCGAAATTTGCACTTACACGGTTAATAAATATTAGTGTACCCATTATTTTCTTACCTAACTCCTCAATGTGGACATCAAATAACATATGTTTATCAATATAGATACCTAAGTTTTTGACATATGAACAAGGTTTAATACATTCATCGTTAAAATTAATAAGTGTTTGGGGGAATACGTGACAACAGTTGCCTATTACCGATAAAAATACATTGGGTTTTCTTAGAATTTAACAGTAAACCATTCCTAGCAAAGTATTCTTTTACATTTTTTAGTGTTTCCTCAGTTCGTGCAATAAGATCTCTAAGGTTGTTGATTGTGTCAGCATAAAGAAATTGAGTGTCATCAGCGTACAAGCTTACATTCTTTTATTGTTATGGAAAGATC
>NC_059300.1:8069057-8074057 GCF_017591435.1 Portunus trituberculatus | reverse complement strand
AAGATAGCAAGGAATAAGACAAACCTAATGGAGTGTAGGAACAGTTAATGGAAAGAATTAAAATAAAATTGAGGGGGAGCTAATGAGGAGAATAGTGATAAAAGAAAAGTGGAACGTAGAATCAATTAAAAGATAGAAGAATAAAAGGAGGATTAAAAGAAAGCAAACCATTTTGTGTAGGAACAATTGAAAGGAAAAAGAGAAGTAAAATTAAGAAAAAAGAAACAACTGGAGAACAAGAAAATAATGTTGCTGCAATTAAGAGCAAGTGAAAATGAAATTGACAGAGAGAGAGAGAGAGAGAGAGAGAGAGAGAGAGAGAGAGAGAGAGAGAGAGAGAATGAGGAAAACATTAAAACTCAAAACTAGACACTGAAACATCATCATCATCATCATCATTATCATTAGCATCACCATTATCCTCCTCTTCACCACCACCACCACCACCACCACCACCACCACGAACATGCAAACAAAGACAATAACAATAAGGATATGAGGGAAAAATGATGATAACGAGAATTAGGATAAGGAGGAGGAGGAAGAAGGGAGAACAAGAAAGGAAGAGGAGGAGAATATCTGAGGAGAGTAGGAGGAGGAGAAGGAGCAGCCTAGGAAGCCCAGAGTAGCAGTAGGAGGTAATTGGAAGTGTGTGTGTGGGCTTAGGTTTAACGAGGCTCCTGCTTTAATATTTTACACTCTTTTGCAAGTCTCCATTTGTGTCAGGTGAGCAGAACAGAAGCGTGAGCATAAGGAGGAGGACGAGGAGGAGATGGAGGAAAAGTAAGAGGAAGCAGAAGAACGGTATAAAGAGCAAAGAAAAGTTAAAGAGAAGGAGTAAAAGGACAAAGAGGAGGAACAAAAGAATATAATTAGCAAAAAGAAAAAAAAGTAGGAGAGGAGACATGAGAAGAGAAGGAAGAGGGAGAAAAAAAGCTAGAATGATAGTGAAGAAGGAAGGAGGACAAGAAGAAGAAAGGTAAAGCGTTAAAAGGAGGAAGAAAGGATCCAACCAGGAGCAAGACGAGAGGGACGAAGTTAACGAGGAGAAAAGATGGAGGAGAAGAAAGAGAGAAAGAAGAAAAAAAAAAACTGACAATCAAGAGAGAGAGAGAGAGAGAGAGAGAGAGAGAGAGAGAGAGAGAGAGAGAGAGAGAGAGAGATAAACCACCAAGTCACCCATCCATTCAGACAAGGCAGAGAACACGAAATAAATGAGGCGAGATAAGTGTTTGGGGAGGCAAGAAAAATAAGCACAAGAAAACACACACACACACACACACACACACACACACACACACACACACACACACACACACACACACACACACACACACACACACACTGATGAGGAGAGCAATAAGGTCAAGAGAGAGACTAGGGAGTGCAGTTCGCTATACGTATCCTGTTACAGTGAAGTCTATAGAAGGAAAAGAAACGGATTAGTGAGCAGGTTGAAGTGGACGGTGCTGGGAGCGTGAACGAGGACGAGAGCTGGTAGAGCCAAAGGGATTTACTAGATACCCGTGATACTCTCTCTCTCTCTCTCTCTCTCTCTCTCTCTCTCTCTCTCTCTCTCTCTCTCTCTCTCTCTCTCTCTCTCTCTCTCTCTCTCGTGTTTGTGTGTGTGTGTCTGTGTGTCTGTCTGTCTGTCTCTGTCTCTGTCTCTCTCTTTACGTGATTAATGCTTTGGGTGAATGTTTGTTTTTTTTTCTTGTCAGTTTTTGTCCATTAGATGATTTATTTATTTTTTTTGAGTGCATATGATGATCGTTCTCTCTCTCTCTCTCTCTCTCTCTCTCTCTCTCTCTCTCTCTCTCTCTCTCTCTCTCTCTCTCTCTCTCTCTCTCTCTCTCTCTCTCTCTCTCTCTCTCTCTCTCTCTTTCTAAGTTTTCCTCCCCCTCTACCTTTGCAGCACTTAACATGAAAGGGATATGAGGAAACTCGGCTCTTTCAATTCAATATCAAGTAAATGTCAAACGCTCCTTCAAACGTTCCTTCATTTTTCTATCCCTTTATTGTTATTGTTATTATTATTATTATTATTATTATTATTATTATTATTATTATTATTATTATTGTGGATGGTATAAGTGTATTCTTTTCTTATTTTATAATGTTTGTTATTTTACCTTTATGTTCTTCAGTTTATTTAATTTTCTCATCATTCTCTCTCTCTCTCTCTCTCTCTCTCTCTCTCTCTCTCTCTCTCTCTCTCTCTCTCTCTCTCTCTCTCTCTCTCTCTCTCTCTAAGCTCTACTCATATATTCGCTTTTTTTCGTCCCGTTTCTTCTTTCCGTTTCTGCCTCCAATCTTTTTTTTTTTTTTGTAATCGTTCTATGTGTATTTTCCTCCCGTCCCTCTCAATTTCTCCCTCGTTCTCCTCTCGTCCGTTTTCTTTCATTATTCTCCCCTCTCTCTTTCTCTCCTTTTTTTTTGTCTTATCTTTCCATTTCCGATTCCCCCTCTCACTTTTTTTTTGTCGTGTGTGTATGTTTCTCCTCCTAATTTCCACACTAACTCTTCAGGCTACTTCATCTCAGGCTGACAGGAAGCACCACCCACTTGCGATCAATCTCCCACGCCCCCATAGACAAAACTTTTCCCCGGGAGATGCTGGGAGAAGCCTGGAGGGTTGGAGGGAGGCAGGGGAGGAGGGGATGAGGGAGTGAGCGAAGATTAACAGGAGGAAGAGTAAAAAATCTTGGTTTCGTTTTGAAATTAGAAGCTGTGTGGTAGTGGTGGTGGTGGTGGTGGTGGTGGTTGGGGAGGGTGATCATTAGTGGTGAAGGTTTGGGAAAGGGTGAAGGAGGGGATATAGGAGGGTTTAGGAGAGGAGTGGTAGTAAGTGAGTATGGGATTAATTAGTTAATAGTAGAGGTGATGAAAACGGATGCGGGATGAGAATTATGATTTTTTGGGTATGATTAGTAAAGGGTAAAAAGGGCCTGAGGAATGAGATTAACCCGTACAGTACCATGACGCATCTTCATATCTATTCTGCTTACTATTTGGTGATTTTATACAACTTCAGAAACTCATTTGGGGGTTGAAATAATGAAGAGTCTGCCTAGTTATTTTCTGACCTCTATAGACCCTTCCTAATGTAAATAAAATCGTCTAACTATATCCAAAACTCATAGTATAAAAGCGTCCCAGTACAGAAGGAGTTATTTAAGAAATCGTAGATGTAGGAATGTTGATGTAGGAAAGATAGGAGAAAAAAAGAAAAAAATAAAAATCGGAAGGAGAGATAACATAGGAAGAGAAAGAGATCGTATTTGAATGAAGAAACGAGAGAGAGAGAGAGAGAGAGAGAGAGAGAGAGAGAGCGAGAGAGCGAGCAAGCATGACTGTGGCGACTCGTGTAAAACAGAAAAATAAGAGGTGGAGATAGTGATGGGAGAAGAGATGTAAGAGCAAAGAAACACAGAGAACTGGGCGAGTCCTTAGGGATGGAAGAGGAAGAGGAAGAGGAAGAGGAAATGGGAGGGGAGAGCTGGCCAGGGGAGCGAAAGATGTGTTATTTATACTTATAACATTACAAGAGAGAGAGAGAGAGAGAGAGAGAGAGAGAGAGAGAGAGAGAGAGAGAAGGAATGCACACCTCTTTAGGAATGAAGTAGGAGAGAGGGAGGGAGAGGAATGGAGATGGGAGAGAAAGATGGAGGGAGTGTGTGAAATGGGAAGGTAGCTAATGGGCAATTCGTGGCCATCAGGTGTGATTAATGGGGAGGAGGATTTTGTTGTTGAGGGCTAGAGGAAGTGATGGTGTTGGTGGTGATGGTGTTGATGGTGATGCTGGTTGTGGTTGTTGTGGTGTTGGTGGAGCAAGGTGATCACTACGACTGTGCGGTGATAATAATGGTGGTGGTGGTGATGGTGGTGGTGGTGATGGTGGTGGTGGTGGTGGTGGTGGTGGTGCAAACAAGGAAATGATTACGAGGAAAGGCTGTGGTGTGGTAATTGTGGTGATAATGGTGTGTGCTGGTGGTGGTCTTACTATAAGCGAAGGGTGTTGGAGAAATCTCTCTCTCTCTCTCTCTCTCTCTCTCTCTCTCTCTCTCTCTCTCTCTCTCTCTCTCTCTCTCTCTCTCTCTCTCTCTCTCTCTCTCGTTCTTGTTCATGTTGTTCTTTTCTTTTTCTTCGTCTTCTCATATCATGTTCTCTTTTCAGATTCTTTGTCAGATAACATAATAATGATTTAATGATAACGTTAGTTTTTCACTGTTACCTCGACCCATTTTTTCCCCTTTACAGTGGTGGAAGAATGTTTTTTCCTCAATTTATATCAAAACCCTTCTTCCTTGTTCCTCATCCTCCCTCACCGTCCCTCAGAGTTTCGTCCTATAATATTATTCCATCTCTATTCTTCACCACTTCCTCCTCCTCCTCCTCCTCGTTTATTATTCCATCCCTTTCTCTTCTCCTTCTCCCCGTCACTCTCCTTTCTCGTAAGCACTCATCTCTTCACCGTTTTCTTCGTTAGCAGTCACTGTTGAGTCACATGCGTCTCCGTTATCAATTTAGGCCACTTAATATCATAACAATCTGCAGGCCTCCCTTTCTTCTCCGAGTTGTAATTATGTTAGAGGCTTTCATCTTTGCTGCGTTGGGGTCCGGCGATGTTGTGTCTGCTCTTTGTCTCCTCCCCCTCTGTCTGTGTGTCTCTCTGTTTGTCGTTGTGTCTAGCCAGCTGTCCGTCTCTTAGTTTTCGCCTCGTGTTGTTACTGTGAGGGAGATAGGAGCCAGACAGTCGCGTCTCTCTCTCTTGCTATCTCTCTCTCTCTCTCTCTCTCTCTCTCTCTCTCTCTCTCTCTCTCTCTCTCTCTCCTGGTTAACTACCAATTCCTTCTTTCAAAATACACACACACACACACACACACACACACACACACACACACACACACACACACACACACACACACACACACACACACACACACACACACACACACACACACACACACACACGATAAAATATGGAATAGAGGGAAGTG
>NC_059300.1:8044057-8056557 GCF_017591435.1 Portunus trituberculatus | reverse complement strand
CGTTTTTCCTTTTTATTTATTTATTTCAGCCCGCCACATCAATCACAAAGTAGAATCGCTATCGCCCAAACAGTTGACAACCAGCAGCGACAAAACTAATACATTGCGGCCAGCGTAGTGGTTTAATTCTGCACAGTTTCAAAACGATGGCCCGAGGTTGTGCTGGTGGCGGTGGTGGTGGGGGTGGTGGTGGGGATCGGGGTGTCCAAGGGGTAGAGGAATAAAGTTTGCGAAAGGGTGGGGAGGAGGGACAGGGAGAAAGGGAGGGGAATAAATGAGAAAGAGGTAGAGAGGGTAACAGGAAGGAAGGGGAATGGAAGACTAAGGATTAAAGGAAAGAGAGGAAGGGGGAGAAGTCAGGTATTAAAGGAAGGGAAAGAGAAGTAAAAAATGCGGAGAGTTGGAAGGGAAAAGGGAAAGAGGAACAAAAATGGAAGGAGGAAGTGCTGATGTAGCGATGATGGAAAGGTAATTATAAGAGAAGCGGAGAAAAAGTGGAATAGAGAAAAAAAAAATGGAAAGAAGGAAGACACGAATATAAAGAAGGTAAGGGAATGAAAATAATGGAAGTGGAAGAAATGAAAAGAAGAGGAAGACGATGAAAAAAAAGATAAAAAAACAAAAGTAAAATTGTTATAACTGAGGAAAAAAGTGAAAAAAAAGAAAATAATAGGGAAAAATGAAGGGATGAATGTGAGGAATGGGGGAAGAAGATAGGGCAGAGAGGAAGGAAAAAGATGAACTAAAGAGGATTATCCCATCGTAACTCACCCATCCCCCCCTCTCACCTGATCCCTCTTCCACTCCTGTACAAACACCCATGAAAAAAAGTAAACCTATTTTTTGTCCATTAATCTTTGGCAATCAGCTGGAATAATTAGTGTAGGGAAGCATTATAAAACTACCCCATTATTATACAGACTACACTGCCCGCCATACATCGTTTTTACTCAAATGACCAGTAATAGAAGCAATAGTGGTGGTGGTGGTGGTGGTGGTGGTGGTAATGGTGATGTTTACGTAATGTTTGTTGGTTGGTTCAAACATTACTAATTTTTGTTTACTCGCATGTTTCTCTCTCTCTCTCTCTCTCTCTCTCTCTCTCTCTCTCTCTCTCTCTCTCTCTCTCTCTCTCTCTACTATTATTCAAGACAATTAATGTGTTGAATAGAAGTTTTAATGTGTATGTAGATATAGTAGTGCTGATTTTGTGGTTATCAGTTTAGGTAGTGGAGAGGGAGGGAGGTGGAGAGGGATGGGAAGGGAAAGGAAGGGAAGGGATGGGATGGGAAGGGAAGGGAAGGGAAGGGAAGGGAAGGGAAGGGGAAGGAAGGAAGGAAGGAAGGAAGGGAAGGGAAGGGAAGGGAAGGAAAGGGTTGAGGAGGTTATGTATATGTGTGCGCGTGTGAAAATTGTGTTATCCTAATCATTTCTCTCTCTCTCTCTCTCTCTCTCTCTCTCTCTCTCTCTCTCTCTCTCTCTCTCTCTCTCTCTCTCTCTCTCTCTCTCTCAGACTTACAAATACCACACAGCAAATCTTATATGTATAGTATGTCAACTTCTCTCTCTCTCTCTCTCTCTCTCTCTCTCTCTCTCTCTCTCTCTCTCTCTCTCTCTCTCTCTCTCTCTCTCTCTCTCTCTCTCTCTCTCTCTCTCTCTGTTTGTTCTGTGTGTCCAACTGGGACCTCGTGACGTCACAATACATAATTTCAGCACCACACGACCGCCATTGTTCTCACTCCAGGCCGATGTGGCGCCTTCCTGGAACCTGTCTGGAAACTTCATTATTCTCTCTGTCTGTCTGTGTCTGTCTGTCTGTCTGCTTGTCTTTGTGTCTGTTCCTCAGCTTATCTGTCTGTGTGTCTATTTGTTTGTTAATTTCTCTCTCTCTCTCTCTCTCTCTCTCTCTCTCTCTCTCTCTCTCTCTCTCTCTCTCTCTTTTATTATAGTGAGTAAGTCTGAATACCTTCCATCCCTGTATCTTTTATTTATTTTTTTTATTTTAATGTTCTTAGTGAAAGGGTCTTTTGCGTTGTTGTTGACATGGGGCGCGCTCGCGCGCGCACACACACACACACACACACACACACACACACACACACACACACACACACACACACACACACACACACACACACACACACACACTTCATAAAGACTGTGCTATGACGATCGAGTGCAGGAGACGAGAAGAAATAGGATAAGGAGCAGGAGGAGGAGGAGGAAGGGGAGGAGGAGGAAGAATTGCAGGAGAAAGAGATTGCATACACACGGATAAGGAAAGTGTGAAAGACAAAGAACAGTGGGAAGAGGAGGAGGAGGAGGAGGAGGAGAGGAAAAAAATCATGAGAATCAGACGACAAGAAAAGGATAAGAGAAAGAAAATCAGGAAAAAAGTTGTAAGAAGCCACGATGGAGAAAAAAAAGGAGGAAGATGAAAAACAAAGAAGGTCGAGGAATAAGAATAAACACAAGAGGAAGAAAATTGACAATAGAGTTTAGAGTAGAAAGAGAAAAATAAAACAGAAAGAGGAGAAGGAAAAGAGGTGTTTATTTTTTGTATATATAAGAACGTGGAAATAAACCGTTTCCTTACAAGCTGTCGTTTGCCACAATAGGGAACAATAAGGGAGGTGATTCTTACTTTCACGTGGACAAAAATAGTCTTGATTTGCGATAGTTTGGCGTGACGGGACGGGACGTGTTTAAAGGTGACGCCTGGAAGTGGTAGTGGTAGTGGTAGAGGCAGTTGTAGTGATTATGGTAGTGATGGAGTGGAAAGCATTTGAATGTGGATAGGAATGACTGCCTTGTTTTAAGATAATCACGAGTATATTATTCTCGGATCTCTTTTGCAGTGGCATGAGGGTGTGAGAGTGTGGTGATAATGTTGGTTTTGTAAGAAGCGATAGTGGTTAGTAGGAGTACTAGCGGTGGTCAGTCAATTCTTGTGGTTTTGCTGAAGCCGGATGTGATGATATGGGTTTACATCATTAAACTGCACGTCGAGGAAAGGTGCCAGGCTTCCGCAGTGAGAGGCGCCCGATACCCGTTACTCATTCGCTGTGGGGTGGAGAGTGTTGTAGGTATGAGAAGACTGAGTTTTAGGCACCAATAAGGCGCCTCTTTTAGTATCTTTGACCTTTAGAGTAATTTCACAGCTCTCATATGACTGCGTAGTTGGCAACCGGTGAGTGAGAGAATGTTCTGCGCAGCGCCTTGCATCAGTTCCGAGGCAGATCACACGTGAGCCACACGCGTTTTCTACTATTTCCTGGATGACCTCACCAGGGTAGTTTTGATAAGTTTACTATTCTGTTCTAAGTCGGTTGTCTGCGTGGTGACTTCCAAACTTAGCCATCAGGTGAGTTTTGAATGTAGCGGCCAGCATCACGTGCGACGACTTGCCAAACCAGTCGTTAGTATTATGATAATTCAGTAAGGCGATCACTATTGTTGAGCCATTAGCTCCTTGCTTGGCTATAATAGTATTGTTGGCACATTAACATAGGAAAATCAAGCAACGCTTTTCCGCACGTCTCCGCTTCAACAGACACAAACGAAGACAT
This sequence comes from Portunus trituberculatus, assembly GCF_017591435.1. Classification (NCBI taxonomy): domain Eukaryota; kingdom Metazoa; phylum Arthropoda; class Malacostraca; order Decapoda; family Portunidae; genus Portunus; species Portunus trituberculatus. Next base: position 8,052,988 of record NC_059300.1, on the reverse strand, counting down.
AGCCGGTATCTGCTGGAAACAACCAGACCACCGTACGATCTTTGTACCCGATCAACTCTGAAAAGATGTTGGAATCCAATGGAGCCAAGACACTACAAGGTGTCTTTCTTTCTCCTTTTTTTTCTTGTTCTCATAACAATAAATGGCCTAGACATAGCAAGAATAAGTTAGTGAATGAAACTGAGAGAAGAAAATAATGTTAGACCATAAGGCTTTTCTAGCGAATATCAGCGTGCGCCCCGCTGCCAGGCGGCAGTAATTGTTGTTAGGCCACCCTTAGGACTACACCTAATCATAAAATTTTTCATAATTCAGTAGTTAAGGGAGAATTTCGTCTGTTCTGGTAAAAGTTGTCAAAATGTTCTAAATTGGTGTAAAAATTGTTCCTGTTTGCACAACGCTAGGTTTAAATGGCCGGGCATTTAAATACCATGTTTGCTGACACCTGACACTTCTCCCTCTCTTTATTCTCTAGGCTTTGTTTTTCACAAGGTTCTTTTTTTCGGCTATTGTTCGGAATTTTTCTTACTAATGTTGACGCACGAAAGTTTAGTAAGAGGCAAATGAGGCAGACAAGATCACAAGAGCGAGCGGCGACCTGCAGCATGTTATGCTACTGCCACACATTCACGTATGTGAGGCACGTAGTGGGGCATTTACGGGGGGGAAGGGGGTTGCGCCTCCTCCACCACCACCACCACCATCACCAAGCTCGCTTGATTTTTCCTCCATATATGACACCTACGTTTTATCAGCTAGTTAGTATCCTTATCTCACTTCGCTCGTTTCATTGAAATAAGCCAAATGAGATATTAACTAGTACTTTTTATCGAGTATGGCCATTTGCGTCACATGAACAATAAATTCCGTCCGGGTAAAAGTACAGACCCTGCAGGTTGCGCACGCTACGCTCACCAACACATGAACACTCGCACTAACTTGTATACCTTCATACATGACTGATCATTGTGGACTTAGATTCCGCAGCCACCGGGATATTAATTTAATTACTATGGCCTTACAAAAGCCGTCCCCCACATTAAAAATATCACATACATGTTGTACAGTAAATACTGTATCACCTTGTATGGTTGTTTCAATGATTAGAAAGGAGGTGCCATTCTTGACTTTTTCCTTCCGTCCTTTTCAACTTAGCACGTTAAGTTCTACATTTAGTATTTCTGCATTCTTCACAATGATATCCTGGTTGGCTCAAAACTAACTCTAAAAGACATGGCGTGGCGTTGTGCGGAACGAGTCATTTGTTGCCTAAAGTGACAGTCAAATACTGGTGAAATCATGATCAATCTCCATATTTGGTAAGAATGCGTTTAATCTCATAATCATGATAATGTTTTCTCGTTCATCTTTCCTCCCAGTAATGAAGTCCTTTCTTTCACCTTCCCCCGTAATAATCATGTCCTTAACTCATCCTCTCTTTTCTTCCAGTGATGGAGAGCGAGGCACACTTGGCCATCAGACTCAGCAGCAACACCTGACATTCCTAACACATTGGTAAGTACCCTGGCAGTCACGCTTGGTGTATCACTGTGTGTGTGTGTGTATAGGTTGATAGGTATTGTTTGCTTGATGTAAATGGAATTTTACCGTGAAAAATGGATGACGGATTTATCGCCGTGTGGTCGTCGCGTCGTTAACGAATTTTACACACATTCCATGGGGCGTGAGCTCATTAGCGAGGTTTTATCTATGAGTTTTATTCACGGCATGATAGAGATTTTTTTTTTTTGCATTTTTTGTTGCTTTTAGATATATTCCATTGCAGGGAAATAGATCTGCCATAAACTGATTAACTGGGAGAGCAACGTATATAGCAATACCTTATGTACATTTATTTCACGCTTGATGGAAGTTTGATTCTATCTGATGGAAGTTTCATTTTATCTTTTTATACCTTTCGGTTGGAATTAACTCCGTTCCAACTGCAGGAAATGGATGCTGTAAACTGATTAACCGGCAAAATAACTTGTACCAATACATTTTAAAAGAAATATGACACAGTGGGATGCTCTTTGTTCAACAGATTTTAGTGAGTGAGGAAAGAGAAAAATATAATCTTAAGAACCTTAACTTCATGCTGAAACCAGTACAGCTTTAAAGCTTGCACAATACTGATGGTGTGTGTGTGTGTGTGCGCGGCGAGAATCCGGTGGTTGCAGCGGGGCCAGGCGAGACAGCTGAGTGAGTGTCTGAGTGTCAGAGTGGTGGTGGTGGTGGTGGAGGTTGAGGCGAGTGAATCCTGCCTCTCGGTGTTATCTAATGCCGGCAGATCCGATCAGGTATTGGCAGAATTACGGAAATTAGCCAAGGTTGTTACGCCACACGAAACGTTTTCTTGATAACGTCATTACGGGGAATTGTAATGAAAGCACCAGGACATTACCTCTAAATGGAGAAGAAAATTGAATATCTGGCATCCGATCAATGCGTAAATGTCGTGATTAAGAAAAAAAAAGTTATTTGCCTCCGCCATCTTTAGGCATGAGGTAACGAGTGTGTGTGTGTGTGTGTGTGTGTGTGTGTGTGTGTGTGTGTGAGTTGTGTGCATTCGTGTACGTAGGCTGGTGTATACGTGTGTGGACCAGGATAGATGTGGATATGCAGGATTTCCATTCCCGTTGAAATATTTCGCTTCCCGTCGTAAGAATTGGTTGACGCAACTTTCGGGCGCTTCTTCATTTTAAACTTTTTTCCATCCGTCCCTCCCTCGCTTTGCCTCCACACGGCAATCCTTTTCTTCCGTTGGACCATTCTTCCTTCGTACTCTTCCATTCTTTCTTTCATTCCTTCCCTACTCTCCTGCCTTTTTCCCTCTCCACCTACCCTTCCCCTCCCTCCCTTCCTTCAGACTTTCTCATTTACGTACTTCCTTCATTCCTTCCAGACTCTCGCCTTCTTCCTTTTCTCCATGCCAGGATTTCTCCTTTCCTTCCTACCTCTAGTCCTCTCTCCAGCCGCCTCCTCGTCTCTGCTGCTCCCACGTCTGACAGTCTTGTAAAATTCAGGAAAAATTTTTGCTCCTCCTCCCACTAATACAAACGTCAGTCGCTTCTTTTCACGAAACCTGTCGAAGCGAGAAAATCCTGAAGTACTACTTGAGAGACGCCCCGGCCTACGCCTCACCCCCACTCCCTCATTCTCTCCTGTTCACGTCCCTCTCTCCCTCCTCCTTTCTGTTCACGTCACCAACAGGAGCAGCTACCATCACGCTGACTCCTACAGGTGCTGATTATGTACTGCTGCTGATACTATTACTGCTACTGCTACTGCTTCTGCTCCTGCTACCGCTACCGCTGCCGCTACTGCTACTGCTACTGCTACTGCTACTGCTACTGCTACTACTACTACTACTACTACCACAACCACCACCACTACTACTACCACAACCACCACCACTACTACTACCACAACCACCACCACCACCATTACTACCACTAATTCTGGTAACACAGTAATATTGATCATAAGAACAATAATGCTAAGAATAAGAAGAACGACAACAACAATATTGAAAAGGTATTGTACTTACACACGGACTACAAGTATACTTCAGATAACAAGAATGAAAAGAAGATAAGAAACTATGAAAGGAGAACTTGCATATCATTCACACATCAAAGGTGAAGTGATTAATCTCGAGTCCTCGGTCACATTTGATTTAATTTTTTTTTCTTTTATATCATGTCCAAAAGAACTTACCTGAAAATAAGAGGTGATTTACAAATATTTCTTTAGTTGTCAGGAATTCTTAGTGGTAACATGGCCCCTCAGAATGTGTCGTGATTTGTAGAGAGAGAGAGAGAGAGAGAGAGAGAGAGAGAGAGAGAGAGAGAGAGAGAGAGAGAGAATATGAATCGAAATATCAAACGGTGTCAATCTCATCAGCTTTCTTCTTCCTCCACCTCCTCCTCCTCCTCCTCCTCCTCCTCCTCCTCCTCCTCCTCCTCCTATTTGACTTTCTCCAATATCATCTTCAGCGTCACTGTTGCATCACTTCTTGTCCAGTCACGCTGTTGTTTCCTACACTTCACTGAGTTAAAAAAAAGTGAAAGAATTTAGTTTTTATTGGGTGCTGCATCCTTCCTCTTCCTGCCTTGCTTCCGTGCCTCAGTCCACCTCCACTCATCCTTGTGGCTTAATTAGTGTGTGTGTGTGTGTGTGTGTGTGAGAGAGTTTCGTATTACAATTTTTTTTTGTTCTTGCATTTTTTGTGTGTTTCATTATCCAGTAATTAATGTTATCAATTATAGAATATATGTAATTATTATTATTGTTGTTATTGTAGTAGTAGTAGTAGTAGTAGTAGTAGTAGTAGTATATTATTATTATTATTATTATTATTATTATTATCATTATCGTCATCTATAAAGAATAATTATGGTATTGACGGTACCAACACCACATATAATATTATATTCACTATTTTGTATTTTTAACTTTTTAACGTCGGCCACTCAATATCACTCTTATATTCACAGTGTACTTAGTGTAATGTGCAGTGATACCCTTTGAGTAGATTATTTGTAGGTCTGGAAATATTCCCCTAACACAATTGCATTTAAATTACCACTACCTCATTTACTACTACTGCTACTACTACTACTACTACTACTGCTACTACTGCTACTGCTACTGCTACTACTGCTACTGCTACTGCTACTGTTACTGTTACTGTTACTACTACTACTACTACTACTACTACTACTACTACTACTACTACTACTGCTGCTGCGCTGCTGCTGCTGCTGCTGCTGCTGCTGCTGCTGCTGCTACTGCTACTACTACTACTACTACTACTGCTGCTGCTGCTGCTGCTACCTGCTGTTGCTGCTGTTGCGGCGCTAAAATTAAAAATCCAATCCAATCCACCACCACCACCACCACCATCACCAAGACTATTAATAGCAAGACTAACAGACAGAGACAGGGAGAGGGGAGGGAAACTGCTGGCGGCGTCCTGCCCTTCCTCCCCCCAACATAATTATCTCCGTGTGGTGATGTGTATAAATTTAGGATGATATATAAATGCCTTGATCACCTTTGATAGTTCGCTGAATTCATCGCTTGATTGGGCCGCACTGAGCTGCTAAATTTGGGGTAGTGAGAGTGAGGAGGTGAAGGGTGAAGGGCGGGTGATGGCAGTGGATGAGAGGGAAGTGCAGGGAAGTGAGGAGTGGAGAGCCAAGGTGAAAGGAAAAGGTGTTGAAGGAAAGGTAAAGAAGGAAATGAAAGATTAAAGAGAGGGAAGGAAAGGAAAAGGAAAGACAATGCAAGGCGAGGCGAAGGAAGACAACGGATAGTGGGAAGGTGATGTAAAGGGGTTGGAATGGCAGGGAAATACGAACGAGGAAGAAGAGAAAATGGAGGAGGGAGAATGAAGTAAAAGATTGCGGAAATAAAATGTGGTGGCAGCAAAACTTAATTGATAGCGGTAGTTAATCGTTTCCACCCCGGGACACAGACACGCACGAGCACACACACACACACACACACACACACACACACACACACACACACACACACACACACACACGAACGTAAAAGTGTTCAGGGGTATTAGTTATATAGAATTTAAATGGGTGCTATGAAAGTGTGTGTGTGTGTGTGTGTGTGTGTGTGTGTGTGTGTGTGTGTGTGTGTGTGTGTGTGTGTGTGTGTGTGTCGTACAATTATTCACATGTCTGCTTTGCTTTCCATCCTCTGTCTGTGTCTGTTCTCTTTTTTTTGTCTGTCTATACGTGTCTGTCCCTTTGTACATCACTCACTTCTGTCCATGTATATCACGGCGGCACTGTGACTTGTGGCAGGTAATTAAAAAAGGAAACCACCTGAAGCATACCACCTGTGTTCTTTCCTCTGTGTATCTACCTGTCACTCCACCTGCCACTCACCTGGGTTGTATTATTCCCGTCTATCTGTCTGACTCTCCCGTGACCCGCGACCTCGTGTTTTTATTGTTAGTTGCCGTTGTATTCTGTTGTTATTACTCACCTTTCTCTTATTTTATTTGATATTTTCACGACATTCTTTCTCCATCCCCTTTGAACCGACATTGTACTTCCACCTTTGATCTTCCTCCATCTTCATATCTTCCTTCATGTCTCTTTCCGTGCTCTCCATCATCCTACTCCACCTCCTCCTCATATGCCTACTCTTTGTCACTCCTCGTAAGTGTTTCTCTTGCACCTTCCTTCGCATTCCCTAATTATTTTCCTATTTACTTTTCTTCTTTCCACCTTCACTACTGCTAAGCGTTTATTTATTTATTTGTTTATTCTTCCCTTTTTCCTCTTCCTTTTCATTCTCCCTCCTCCTCCTCCTCCTCCTCCTCCTCCTCCTCCTCCTCCTCCTCCTCCTCCTCCTCCTCCTCCTCCTCCTCCTTCTGCCATCACCGGCCGCAGGAAACAGGCACGCCTCCTCCAAGTTGTAATCAAGGTCTGTTATCACTGCTGAAGGAGGATGGTGATGGTGGTGGTGATGGTGATGGTGGTGGTGGTGATGGTGGTAATGTTGATCTAGTAGTAGGAGGAAGAGGGTATGTGATGGTGGTGATGGTGGTTATCAGTTGGAAGGAAAGATGCTGTGTGTGTGTGTGTGTGTGTGTGTGTGTGTGTTCGTTTGTCTATGTTATCTGGTTTATCTGTTTTTATAAGCGAATGAATTACCTATGCCTTAGTTCCACCACCACCACCACCACACTGCTCTCATTTTCTTCTCTTTTCTCCCCACCACCACGCCAGCAGTTCATACCACCACAGGCAGGACCGCACCTCTATTATCACCTGTTTATTACTTGGCGGTGATGGCGGTGGTGATGGCGGTCATGTCATTATCGTCACTATTAACCTCACAAAATGATCAGAGAGAGAGAGAGAGAGAGAGAGAGAGAGAGAGAGAGAGAGAGGAGAGGGAGATAGAGTTATGCGCACAAACAGCCAGAGAGACGCAGAATAGCCCATCAGAATTATAAAGGGAGGGTTGAACATAGATCAGAGGTGCCTTGACTCGCCTCCAGACAGCCTGCACTACTCGCCATAAGGTATTTGCCTAACAGATGGCCACCAGCATACAAAGTGCCTGCTTGACTCGCCTCTCCTCAGCCTCAGCTTCGCCTCAGCCTCGTGACCTTGAAATGCCGCTCCCACCCTCCTCCACCTCTCCTTCACTACCCCTCCTGTCATCTAACTTCCACTACAGACTTATCTTCTTGGACTCTGCAATACCCGTCTCTTCATCCACCTCCTACTGTTGATCATCCGTCCTCCATCTTACACGGATATGTCTAAGTAGATTTTCGTACATAACTTCATCCACCTTCTGGTATTTTCTATAGACAATTATTAATGTATATATATTCAAGTGGACTCTGCGATATCCCTCTTCATCCACCTTCTACTATCTACCTGCTACGACAGGCAGTTATAAGTGCCCTCTAGTATACTTCTTATCCACCACTTTCTATCCACTTTCCACCATATAAGTAAACTAAAATAGCTCTCCTGTCATCCACCTTCGTATACAGACACCTCAAAGTGGAATCTATTGTGCTGCTTCTCATCCACCTCCACCACAAACAGCTCCAAGGTCCAGTAGCCTGTTGCCTGTTTCTCCACAGGCCAATACCCTCCATCTCAGTCTCCTCAGCTCTGTTAACCACTGCACTGTGACACCTGGCTTCCTCCGTCTTCCCTCAATGGTTGTTCTCTGTCCATCTCTATTGCTTGTCTACCTGCTTGCCTGGCTATCATTGTCCTCTCATCTCTCTGTTGCTGTTTGTCTTATCTGGGTCTGTTACTCCTTCCTTTATACAGTTTCTTGTTTCTTCAGTCCTTGTTTTTGGATCTCTATTGCTTGTCTACCTGCTTGCCCGGCTATTATTATTCTCTCATCTCTCTGTTGCTGTTTGTTTTATCTGGGTCTGATTTTTCCTTCCCCTACACAGTATCTCGTGTTTTCAATCTTTGTTTTTGTCTATCCATGTTCTCTTGTCTCTTATTCCGAACTCGCTCACTGCCTGGTCAAACTCTTTCATCTGTGTCTCTCTACTTCTATTTATCCTTCTTGCTGGAAGTTTGCTCACATTCAACCTGTCCCTAAAAAAGGTGACCACTCCAATCCTTCTAACTACCGCCCTATAGCTTTGATTTCCTGCCTTTCTAAAGCCTTTGAGTCTATCCTTAATAGGAAGATAATGAGGCATCTATCAGCTCACAACCTTCTCTCTGATTGCCAGTATGGTTTCCGTAAAGGCAGATCTACTGGTGATCTTCTTACTTTCCTAACTGAATCTTGGTCATCCTCTTTTAGGGACTTCGGTGAAACCTTTGCTGTCGGCCTTGACATATCGAAAGCCTTCGATAGAGTCTGGCACAAATCTTTAATTTCTAAACTACCCTCCTACGGATTCTATCCTTCTCTCTGTACCTTCATCTCCAGTTTCCTTTCCGATCGTTCTATTGCTGCTGTAGTAGACGGTCACTGTTCTTCCCTAAAACTATCAACAGTGGTGTTCCACAGGGTTCTGTCCTATCACCCACTCTCTTTCTATTATTCATCAATGATCTCCTAAATCTGACTCAATGCCCTATCCACTCCTATGCTGATGATACCACCTTGCATTATTCAACAGCGTTCAACAGACGCCCAACCCAACAACAATTAAATGACTCAAGGCGAGATGCTATAGGACGCCTAACTTCTGATCTTTCACTTGTTTCTGATTGGGGCAGAGAAAACCTGGTTTTGTTCAATGCCTCAAAAACTCAATTTCTACAACTATCTACTCGACATAACCTTCCAGACAACTATCCTCTCTTCTTCAATAACACTCAACTTCCCTCTCCTCTACATTAAACACACTCGGTCTATCCTTCACTAAAAATCTAAACTGGAAATTTCACATCTCTACTC
>NC_059300.1:8031557-8034057 GCF_017591435.1 Portunus trituberculatus | reverse complement strand
AGTTTTTTGTGTTATTAGTGAAAGAATAGACTTTACCTTTGGTGCAGAGCTGAGCGATTCCTGATTAATTTAATATGAGTGATTTTATGAGGTTATTTATTATTAAGACCCTGTTGTTACGGGGACCGGTATACGAAAGTGCTCATCTCATTTCCTCCTCGGAGTGTCCGGGTAAATTGATGGGAAGTGAAGGCGAAGTGCTGTAATGGCCATTTATCTTCACCAGTCTGGGGTGTCCATTGATCCTCCCACTGATAGATTATTGCTGTCATTATCACTTACAAGATTTAAACATTTATATTTTTGTGCTGTATTCTCTAATACAGTTATATAGCCCTAAATGAAATATCCTGTTCTTTTATTAGGTCTCTTTCCCTTGATCACTAACACGACTTAGTTATTTATTTTATGGCAGTTTTCTTTATGCAAGAGTGGTACTAGTCAAGGGTAACAAGTAAATATAAAGAAAAACCCGCTGAAGGTGCCAATACCTATGAGTTTTCGAAAAAGGATCATAGAAAAATTGAGAAGTACCTTGAAAGGTCCCTTTTAAAACTGTTTGGTAAAGGCAGGAGAAAATACAGAAGTAGGAAAGAAAGTAGGTAGGCAGGGAGGCAGGCAAGCAAGCAGGCAGGCAGGCAGGCAGGCAGGCAGGCAGGCAGGCAGGCAGGCAGGCAGGCAGGCAGGCAGGCAGGCAGGCAGGCAGGCAGGCAGGCAGGCAGGCAGGCAGGCAGGCAGGCAGGCAGGCAGGCAGGCAGGCAGGCAGGCAGGAAGGAAGGCTAGGTTGATAATTTTAGATTCTACTAGTAAAAAGAATGAAAAAAATAATAGTTGAATTTCTCATCAGGGATATGTTTCTACCTTATTTTTTTGTTAAATAATGTTATATTCACAGCATTACCCTTTTAACCCTTTCCTCTTTCTCCATGCAAACAATTTCTACAGTGGTGTGAGTGTTAACAAAGACCGTAGCAGTGAAAAGGTTAAAGGTGAGTAGTCAAGACGCAGTGTCACGCCTTGTCTCACTGTACGAGAAGACGTGATAGTACAGAGGAAGATGTTCTCAGTCCCCTGGTAGCTCTTTTACGCTTGTACTCGTCTTTTATAGCGCGCTGGAGGCAGGAGTCTTATCGTCCAGCAGTAGCGTCTCTTGCCACCCCGGGAATAAGAGTAGAAATGTAATATTATTGTTTTATTTTTTTTCGTTGTCATTGTAATCAAGGTTTCATTGTGAGTCAGATCGTCACTTTTTTCATAAACATGTTTGAAACCTTCGTTGTGCTTGTGTCTTATCAAAAAACACTGAAAGGTGCTGTCTTTTAAAAGTAAAGCGATTTGGATATTCTGCTGTGTGTGTGTGTGTGTGTGTGTGTGTGTGTGTGTGTGTGTGTGTGTGTGTGTGTGTGTGTGTGTGTGTGTGTGTTTGGGTGTGTGCGCGCGTGCAGAATTACTTCATCAGTATCATTTTCCTCATAAAAATTTTTCTGATCTAATCACGTAAACCTCACCTCACTTGGACGCGTCTCATCAATACAAACCTCGTTACTATTCGTGTTTTGCCTCATATTAAGCAAATGCAATTGTGTATTTAACTCCCTGACAAGGCGGAGGGAGCGATGGGGGGTGCCTGTGTGCTGGTGAATGGTGAGATGGAACACATTAATCAGGCGGACTGTAGCTGTTTCGTTGAGGAGTGCAGGCAGGAAGCGTGTAATGTTGATAATGTATGTATATGTAGCATGGCGTGGCAGTCTCCGGGTGTGCTAAGGGGTGTCATGGCGGGTAGCAGCGTGGGTGTGCTGGGACGTGTTAGGTGGGGAGTAGCGTGGGTTTGATGGGATGTGTTAGGCGGGGAGTTGCGTGGATGTGATCTGATGTTAGGTGGGGCTCTGGTTTGTACTGGCTCTAGGAGAGGGGAGCAGCTTGGAAGCTTTAGAATATCCACAGAGGGAAAGGGATATACATATTTTTTCTCTGACCAGGGACTTTGTGGGGGATAGCCTATATGAATATTTTTTTTATCTCTGCATTTTTTTTCATATTTTCAAGGGAATTTTTTTTTCATTTTAGTACATTTTTCAAGGTTTATGATTCATAATTTTGAAGAATATCCAAGCTGATTGAAATTTCCTTTTATTAATCTAAATAGAACATCTGTTTTTTTTAGACGGCAGAGGATAAGGAACTCATTATTTGTTCATAATTACAAATAAAAAAAAAGAACCACCTCAAAGTTAATTCCTCTACCATAATGGTATCTAGAATGTAATGAAACTGAAATCTGAAGCTGGAAGTGTTGATGTTATAGATTTTCAAGCGCAGTGTTCCTGTTCTTTGACATTTCACTGAACCAGCTGCAGTTGTGCAACGCAATGAAATATACCCCCACTTTTTTGCTGTGTCTTTGGACAAATTATTTAGTGTCAGGGACTGTAGCAAGCGTGGTTTGGTGTGAAGAATTCCTTTATACGAGGAAGTATTGTGTCACGAGCCATGGCCG
>NC_059300.1:7999057-8026557 GCF_017591435.1 Portunus trituberculatus | reverse complement strand
TGACTCTGAGACTCAGACGAGTCTGAGTGAGTCTGACTGAGTCTGACATTCAGACGAGTCTGAGTCTGAGACCTTAGATGGACTGCATCAGACGAGTCTGAGTCTGACTCTGAAACTCAGACGAGTCTCTGAGTGAGTCTGACTCTGAGTCTGAAACTCAGACTCGTATTAGTAGTCTCAGACTCAGACTCGCGTCTGAGTCTAAGGACTCAGACTCACACTCAGACTCGTCTGAGTCTGAGACTCACACGAGTGTGACTCAGACTCAGACTCAGAATCAGACGAGTCTGAGAGTCTGAGTCTGAGACTCAGACGAGTCTGAGTGAGACTCAGACGAGTCTGAGTGAGACTCAGACGAGTCTGAGTCTGAGTCTGAGTCTGAGACTCAGACGACACTGAGTCTGAGTCTGAGTCTGACTCCTGAGTGAGTCTGAGTCTGAGACTCATACGAGTCTGAGTCTCAGAATCGGACTCTGACTCGTCTGAGTCTCAGACTCAGACTCAGACTCACTTGTCTCTAATTCTAACTTGCCTCTTCTAACTTGTCTGAGTCACAGACTCAGACTCACTCAGACTCGTCCGAGTGTGAGTCAGACTCAGACTCAGACTCAGACTTATCTGACTCAGACTCGGTCTCAGACTCAGACGAGTCAGAGTCTGATTATGACTCGAGTCTGAGACTCAGACTCACACTCGTGTGAGTCTGAGACTTAGACGAGTCTGAGTCTGACTCTGAGACTCAGACGAGTCTGAGTGAGTCTGACTGAGTGAGAGTCAGACGAGTCTGAGTCTGAAACTCAGAAGAGTCTGAGTCTGAGACTCAGAAGAGTCTGAGTCTGAGACTCAGAAGAGTCTGAGTCCGACTGAGACTCAGAAGAGTCTGAGTCTGACTGAGACTCAGAAGAGTCTGAGTCTGTCTGACTGAGACTCAGAAGAGTCTGAGTCTGACTGAGACTCAGAAGAGTCTGAGTCTGACTGAGACTCAGAAGAGTCTGAGTCTGACTGAGACTCAGAAGAGTCTGAGTCTGACTGAGACTCAGAAGAGTCTGAGTCTGACTGAGACTCAGAAGAGTCTGAGTCTGACTGAGACTCAGAAGAGTCTGATGAGTCTGACTGAGACTCAGAAGAGTCTGCTGACTGAGACTCAGAAGAGTCTGAGTCTGAGACTCAGAAGAGTCTGAGTCCGACTGAGACTCAGAAGAGTCTGAGTCTGACTGAGACTCAGAAGAGTCTGAGTCTGTCTGACTGAGACTCAGAAGAGTCTGAGTCTGACTGAGACTCAGAAGAGTCTGAGTCTGACTGACCTCAGAAGAGTCTGAGTCTGACTGAGACTCAGAAGAGTCTGAGTCTGACTGAGACTCAGAAGAGTCTGAGTCTGACTGAGACTCAGAAGAGTCTGAGTCTGACTGAGACTCAGAAGAGTCTGATGAGTCTGACTGAGACTCAGAAGAGTCTGCTGACTGAGACTCAGAAGAGTCTGAGTCTGACTGACCTCAGAAGAGTCTGAGTCTGACTGACCTCAGAAGAGTCTGAGTCTGACTGAGACTCAGAAGAGTCTGAGTCTGACTGAGACTCAGAAGAGTCTGAGTCTGACTGAGACTCAGAAGAGTCTGAGTCTGACTGAGACTCAGAAGAGTCTGAGTCTGACTGAGACTCAGAAGAGTCTGAGTCTGACTGAGACTCAGAAGAGTCTGAGTCTGACTGAGACTCAGAAGAGTCTGAGTCTGACTGAGACTCAGAAGAGTCTGAGTCTGACTGAGACTCAGAAGAGTCTGAGTCTGACTGAGACTCAGAAGAGTCTGAGTCTGACTGAGACTCAGAAGAGTCTGAGTCTGACTGAGACTCAGAAGAGTCTGAGTCTGACTGAGACTCAGAAGAGTCTGAGTCTGACTGAGACTCAGAAGAGTCTGAGTCTGACTGAGACTCAGAAGAGTCTGAGTCTGACTGAGACTCAGAAGAGTCTGAGTCTGACTGAGACTCAGAAGAGTCTGAGTCTGACTGAGACTCAGAAGAGTCTGAGTCTGACTGAGACTCAGAAGAGTCTGAGTCTGACTGAGACTCAGAAGAGTCTGAGTCTGACTGAGACTCAGAAGAGTCTGAGTCTGACTGAGACTCAGAAGAGTCTGAGTCTGACTGAGACTCAGAAGAGTCTGAGTCTGACTGAGACTCAGAAGAGTCTGAGTCTGACTGAGACTCAGAAGAGTCTGAGTCTGACTGAGACTCAGAAGAGTCTGAGTCTGACTGAGACTCAGAAGAGTCTGAGTCTGACTGAGACTCAGAAGAGTCTGAGTCTGACTGAGACTCAGAAGAGTCTGAGTCTGACTGAGACTCAGAAGAGTCTGAGTCTGACTGAGACTCAGAAGAGTCTGAGTCTGACTGAGACTCAGAAGAGTCTGAGTCTGACTGAGACTCAGAAGAGTCTGAGTCTGACTGAGACTCAGAAGTGTCTGAGTCTGACTGAGACTCAGAAGAGTCTGTCTGAGTCTGACTGAGAGACTCAGAAGAGTCTGTCTGAGTCTGACTGAGAGACTCAGAAGAGTCTGAGTCTGACTGAGACTCAGAAGAGTCTGAGTCTGACTGAGACTCAGAAGAGTCTGAGTCTGACTGAGACTCAGAAGAGTCTGAGTCTGACTGAGAGACTCAGAAGAGTCTGAGTCTGACTGAGAGACTCAGAAGAGTCTGAGTCTGACTGAGAGACTCAGAAGAGTCTGAGTCTGACTGAGACTCAGAAGAGTCTGAGTCTGACTGAGACTCAGAAGAGTCTGAGTCTGACTGAGAGACTCAGAAGAGTCTGTCTGAGTCTGACTGAGAGACTCAGAAGAGTCTGTCTGAGTCTGACTGAGAGACTCAGAAGAGTCTGAGTCTGACTGAGAGACTCAGAAGAGTCTGAGTCTGACTGAGAGACTCAGAAGAGTCTGAGTCTGACTGAGAGACTCAGAAGAGTCTGAGTCTGACTGAGACTCAGAAGAGTCTGAGTCTGACTGAGAGACTCAGAAGAGTCTGAGTCTGACTGAGAGACTCAGAAGAGTCTGAGTCTGACTGAGAGACTCAGAAGAGTCTGAGTCTGACTGAGAGACTCAGAAGAGTCTGAGTCTGACTGAGAGACTCAGAAGAGTCTGAGTCTGACTGAGAGACTCAGAAGAGTCTGAGTCTGACTGAGACTCAGAAGAGTCTGAGTCTGACTGAGACTCAGAAGAGTCTGAGTCTGACTGAGAGACTCAGAAGAGTCTGAGTCTGACTGAGAGACTCAGAAGAGTCTGAGTCTGACTGAGAGACTCAGAAGAGTCTGAGTCTGACTGAGAGACTCAGAAGAGTCTGAGTCTGACTGAGAGACTCAGAAGAGTCTGAGTCTGACTGAGAGACTCAGAAGAGTCTGAGTCTGACTGAGAGACTCAGAAGAGTCTGAGTCTGACTGAGAGACTCAGAAGAGTCTGAGTCTGACTGAGAGACTCAGAAGAGTCTGAGTCTGACTGAGACTCAGAAGAGTCTGAGTCTGACTGAGAGACTCAGAAGAGTCTGAGTCTGACTGAGAGACTCAGAAGAGTCTGAGTCTGACTGAGACTCAGAAGAGTCTGAGTCTGACTGAGACTCAGAAGAGTCTGAGTCTGACTGAGAGACTCAGAAGAGTCTGAGTCTGACTGAGAGACTCAGAAGAGTCTGAGTCTGACTGAGAGACTCAGAAGAGTCTGAGTCTGACTGAGACTCAGAAGAGTCTGAGTCTGACTGAGACTCAGAAGAGTCTGAGTCTGACTGAGACTCAGAAGAGTCTGAGTCTGACTGAGACTCAGAAGAGTCTGAGTCTGACTGAGACTCAGAAGAGTCTGAGTCTGACTGAGACTCAGAAGAGTCTGAGTCTGACTGAGACTCAGAAGAGTCTGAGTCTGACTGAGACTCAGAAGAGTCTGAGTGACTGAGAGACTCAGAAGAGTCTGAGTGACTGAGAGACTCAGAAGAGTCTGAGTCTGACTGAGACTCAGAAGAGTCTGAGTCTGACTGAGACTCAGAAGAGTCTGAGTCTGACTGAGACTCAGAAGAGTCTGAGTCTGACTGAGACTCAGAAGAGTCTGAGTCTGACTGAGACTCAGAAGAGTCTGAGTCTGACTGAGACTCAGAAGAGTCTGAGTCTGACTGAGACTCAGAAGAGTCTGAGTCTGACTGAGACTCAGAAGAGTCTGAGTCTGACTGAGACTCAGAAGAGTCTGAGTCTGACTGAGACTCAGAAGAGTCTGAGTCTGACTGAGACTCAGAAGAGTCTGAGTGACTGAGAGACTCAGAAGAGTCTGAGTCTGACTGAGACTCAGAAGAGTCTGAGTCTGACTGAGACTCAGAAGAGTCTGAGTCTGACTGAGACTGAGAAGAGTCTGAGTCTGACTGAGACTCAGAAGAGTCTGAGTCTGACTGAGACTCAGAAGAGTCTGAGTCTGACTGAGACTCAGAAGAGTCTGAGTCTGACTGAGACTCAGAAGAGTCTGAGTCTGACTGAGACTCAGAAGAGTCTGAGTCTGACTGAGACTCAGAAGAGTCTGAGTCTGACTGAGACTCAGAAGAGTCTGAGTCTGACTGAGACTCAGAAGAGTCTGAGTCTGACTGAGACTCAGAAGAGTCTGAGTCTGACTGAGACTCAGAAGAGTCTGAGTGACTGAGAGACTCAGAAGAGTCTGAGTCTGACTGAGACTCAGAAGAGTCTGAGTCTGACTGAGACTCAGAAGAGTCTGAGTCTGACTGAGACTGAGAAGAGTCTGAGTCTGACTGAGACTCAGAAGAGTCTGAGTCTGACTGAGACTCAGAAGAGTCTGAGTCTGACTGAGACTCAGAAGAGTCTGAGTCTGACTGAGACTCAGAAGAGTCTGAGTCTGACTGAGACTCAGAAGAGTCTGAGTCTGACTGAGACTCAGAAGAGTCTGAGTCTGACTGAGACTCAGAAGAGTCTGAGTCTGACTGAGACTCAGAAGAGTCTGAGTCTGACTGAGACTCAGAAGAGTCTGAGTCTGACTGAGACTCAGAAGAGTCTGAGTCTGACTGAGACTCAGAAGAGTCTGAGTCTCAGACTCAGATTGAAACTCGTCTGAGTCTCAGACTCAGATTCAGACTCGTCTGAGTCTGAGACTCAGACGAGTCTGAGTGAGCCTGATTCGGAGACTCAGACGAGTCTGAGTCTGATTATGAAACTCAGACGAGTCTGAGTGAGTCTGACTTTGAGTCTGAGTCTGAGACTCAGACGAGTTTGATGAGTTTGAGTCTGAGACTCAGGCGAGTGTGATGAGTCTGAGTCTGAGACTCAAACGAGTCTGATGAGTCTGAGTCTGAGACTCGGACGAGTTTGACCTGAGTAGTATGAGTCAGATGAGTCTGAGTCTGAGTCTGAGTCTGAGTGAGTCTGAGTCTGACTCAGACTCAGACGAGTCTGAGTGAGTCTGAGTCTGAGACTCAGATGAGTCTGAGTCTGACTGAGTGTGAGTCTGACACTTAGACGAGTCTGAATCTGAGTCTGAGAATCAGATGAGTGAGTCTGAGACTCAGACTGAGACTCAGACTCAGACTCGTCTGAGTCTCAGACTCAGACTCTGAGTCTCAGACTCAGACTCAGAATCAGACTCGAGACGAGTTAGAGTCTGAGTCTGTGTCTGAGACTCAGATGAGTTAGAGTCTGAGTCTGTGTCTGAGACTCAGATGATTCTGAGTCTGAGTCTGAGCCTTTGGGAGTGTTTGCGTTTTGGTTTGGTTTGGTTTGGTTTGGTTTGGTTGTGTGTGTGTGTAAATCACCTCGGTCTACTTGGTTACCCCAGACAGTCTTCCCATTACGGAACGAGGCTCAGAGCTCATAGACCGATCTCCGGGTTAGGACTGAGACAACATCATACAAAACACGATGCACCGGGAAAGCGAGGCCACAAGCCCTCGAGTTACATCCCGTACCTATTTATTGCTAGGTGAATAGGGGCCACACATTAAGAGGCTTTGCCCATTTTACCTCGCCGCTTACCGGTACTCGAACCCGCCCCTTTCGATTGTGAGTCGAGCGTGCTAACCGTAACACTACTCGGTGTGTGTGTTTGTTTGTATGTGTGTGTGTGAGTGTGTGTTTGTGTGTGTGAGTCTGAGTCTCAGACACACACACACACACACACACACACACACACACACACACACACAGACACAGACACAGATACAGAGACTCAGACGAGTCTGAATCTGAGTCTGAGACTCAGACTCAAACTCGTCTGAGTCTCAGACTCAACTCAGACTCAGACTGGTCTGAGTCTCAGATTCAGACTCAGACTCAGATCAGACTCAGATCAGATCGGACGAGTCTGAGACTCAGACGAGGCAGAGTCTGAGTCTGAGTCAGACGAACATAAGGGGGAATTGAAACTTTGAACTGTAATAACTCGCTGTTGTTATGTTCTGTTTTTCCCTCTCTGAATGGAGATGATGTAAAAAATATGTTTGTAAATGTGTGAAGTCTGTGTTAGAGGAAGCGTCGTCATTCTGTGTATTTACTCTGTGTCTTCTGTAGCCTTTTGTTGCATCGGTCAGAGGTCGCCATGCAGGAGCTTGTGCGGTGGTAGAAGCTGTTTGTCCCCTGCGTGTGCTTTCTTCCACAACATTTGCGGATATCACGTAATGCAAAACGTTAGCGTCATGGTTGTCTATCTTTCACGGGATCTAACTCTGGTTTTATCCCTTATACAGTTGTCTTTTTTATATCATTTTATTTTTTTCTCATTTTCATTTTCACTTTCTTCCTTATTTAGTCTCTCCATTTATTATGCGTTTTATTTATTTATTTATTTTTTATAAACAAATGTGTTATTTCTTTCCTTGACATTGTTTTACCAAGCTTTCATTGATCTAGCTTTCATCTTTTTTACTTTCTTAACTTTTCTTTACCGATTTTCTGCTTTATTTATTTTTTTACTTTTTTTACGCAAGAGGGGAGACTGTCCAAGGGCAACAAAAAATTAGAAAAAAAAAGTTATCCAAAAGTAAGGGACAAATTTCGTGAAACCTTCCTCTTAAAAGAAGACAAGCCGTAAGAAGACGGAAATACAGAAGCAAGCAGGGAGTTCCAGAGTTTACCAGAGGAAGGTTAGGTTAGGTTAGGTTAGGTTAGAGGTATGAATGATTGTGAGTATTGGTTAACTCTTGTATTAATGAGTTGGACAGAATAGGGCTGAGAGGAAGAAGACAGCCTTGTGCAGCGAGGCCGAATGAGGAGGGAAGGCTTTTTATTCTTTACTATAATTGACAGAGGGGAAATTAAATGTCCAGCATATCGAAATAACAGACAAAACATTGCACGTCACAGGGTGAGAAGTGTGAGAGAATGATTTACATGCAACTGAAGTTATATAATGCGACCAAATAACATATGTCAAGACTTAAACTTTAATCAAGAATCAGGGAAAAATACAGTTACATAAAATTTCTTGACAAGGTTTAGAATTAGAAGGTGATGTAAGATAAAACTCACTCGGCAATCAATTAAAAAGTGAGTGAGTCTCTGACAGGTTAAGTAGAAGGCGTCAGGTTAATAAGTACCGCTGGAGGGGGAGGGGAGGAATAACGGCCTTAAGGGGTAAGTAGTGCAATTTATGTACAAGCTGGTATTTTCTTTATCTCCTCTATAGCAATATATATATATATATATATATATATATATATATATATATATATATATATATATATATATATATATATATACATACATATATATTGACTTTCGTATCTCAGAACTAGCAACCGTGCATGCTGTTTCATCCTCATTATTATCTAACTCACACTGGTCTCGCTTGATCTCCATTAATACTCACCACTAATTAGGTCTGGTTTATTCTCTGGTACTTGGCAGTTGTGGCTGATTACCCTTCCTGTACAGACTCTTGTTTCGAATAAGACTTAACTCATGTTCAGTAATACACAACGCTCGTTAGATTATTATCGGTATTACTTAACAATGCTAGATGAATGCCTTATTTATGTTTGCTTTTCTTTTGTAAAGGAAACTGCAAAACAAAGAATTAATAGTTCGATATTTATATATAGATAAAAGGAAATATATGCGGCAGAGTTCCTGCCATCGTACACTTGATGGAAATAATTTTAGTCACGTAGTGGCGTAGGATGCACGTATTACGTACATTGCACGACAGCGACACACCTGTAGGCGAAGCACTCCATTTATAGATCACGGCTTCTACTCCTGTACTAATTCCAGTAGTGAAAGGATTTGTTGTCTCTATAGTCCACCTAAACTATAAACCCTATATGTATGTATTATTTTTTAATTAATGCCACACTAATTTTTAAAGGCTTGCCAAGAAAGAAACCATGATATACACAAATAGCCCAAGTCTCTTCCATTCTCCATACATAAACGCCAAAATTCAAAGAAAACGAATGCCTAAAAAAAGCTGTTACATCGATGTGTTTGCTAATGCACAAACTACCTCAGCGACATGCACTGGTGGAAACATTTGCGCTGCTTTATGGACTGTTCAGTGTAATCAAACATGCAAGATTACAGCAGCGGAAGTCACCGTTTCCGCGGCATGTGCTGTGTGAGACCCGCTGCGTAGTATTGCCACAGGATGGGGGGATCGTACTCAGTTGTCGTAATATTATGTGAGGACATGCCAGCACAGATAGCGCCGATCCTTGCGTGCATAATTCAGCAAAGGTATATAGATAGAAGCACTGCCATATCGATGACGGAATGCTGCAGTAAAATGTTTATTGCAAAGTTTGCATTATCTTTCGCTCGAATGTCATATTTCTGAGATTTATCAATAAGTATGCATATTTGTTCGTGGAATCGATCTGGAAGATAATGTACTTCAGGGTTAAGTTGTGGTGTATGTTATGAATGTTGAGTGGATTTTGAGTGTCAAGTCATGAATATGTGATTCTAAAGAGGAGGGAGCAGTGTAATGCTTTATTTAAGAAAAAAAAATAATTTTAAACATTTCAAGAGCGTTCTTTTTTCTTTGTATGTTTGATTATAGAAGAGTTTATAATTCCATTGTCTGAACTGCTGTACGTGGAAAATTGTCTTTTACTATCAAATATTTATATAATTATGAGAGGAAGAGAGGAGAGTGTACTTATACTATTCAAAAATAGACGTTCATTGCCTGAACTATAACGTAGAAATGCTTTTGAGTGCATTTACAATGATGAACAGAAGAGCCTGTAAAGTTCACCACAGTATTTTCATAGTGCTGATGTGTGTTGTTGAAGCAGATGTGCTGTGTGCTGCATCCCCGCGGTACTGTGGGCGGTGGCTTTGTGTCTGATATTTCAACAAACTCAAGAAAAATTAGAAATGTCATATGTCAAGCTGCTTTGTTTCAGCGTTGCATTTGCCTCGTCATGTTACTGAATCAAACTGAATATCTGACCTCCATACTCCATCAGAAATCACTTGTGTTTACTTTTTTCTACACCTAGATAAACTAGTTTGACCTATAAACTCAGAGCGCGTTTGTATGTGTGTGCGGTGAGAGGATTGGTGGGCGGAGAGGGAGAGTGGAAAGGGAGTAGGACTGGTCAATCTCACCTAACCCAATTTAACTCAAGTTCAGGGCTGGGAGGTGCGGGCGGGGCGGACGGGGCTGGGTGGGGCGGGAGGTGGTCGTAAGCTATCATATATACGAAGCTACACATGTCACAGCAGGAGTGGCGGGTTGTATCCATAACCAGCGCTCCATTGGCACGGATTACAGATAATTTGGAGGCAGTTTTGGGAAGTCCGTTATCACTGATTGACGGCGGATAACGTGACTATGTAGGAAACGCGACGTAAATGATGAGAAAGGTGTGTGTGTGTGTGTGTGTGTGTGTGTGTGTGTGTGTGTGTGTGTGTGTGTGTGTGTGTGTGTGTGTGTGTGTGCGTGTGAGTGTGTGTGTTGACTAAATATTTTGTGGGATTTTCGCGGTGTGGGTAATGCAGTATTGCCGATGTATATGTGGACGTGCAGGTAAATATTTCTGTGGGTAAATTATATTGTCGGCGAGAGAGAGAGAGAGAGAGAGAGAGAGAGAGAGAGAGAGAGAGAGAGAGAGAGAGAGAGTTGAAATAGTCTCATACCAGGAAACACACTTTGTCTACACAAGTAATGACTACTACTACTACTACTACTACTACTACTACTACTACTACTACTACTACTACTACTACTACTACTACTGCTACTACTTCTATTACCACCACAACCACCACCACCACCACCACCACCAACATCAGAACATTAAGGAAATCGGCAGATAATACACACCTGGAAGGACACGCTCTTTTCCATCTGCCCTTTGACACCAGTAATTGCCCTCACCTGAGATATCCGGTCCTGTGAGTGTTGGGCTGGCTGCCGTCCTGCCCTAAAGCCGCAAATAATATTCCCCTTTTTCTCTCTATTACATGTGAAAATATCCAAGCGTTACTTCACTTTAACGAGAGAGAGAGAGAGAGAGAGAGAGAGAGAGAGAGAGAGAGAGAGAGAGAGAGAGAGAGAGAATATGTGTATATCATGTTTCAACTCTTATTTATTCTTAACTATGTTTTCGTAGCATTATTTATTTGTTATTGATATCTGAACTAAACACTTCGCTAATATTTGTCAATATTTTACGTGAATATATTTTAATGAATCGTATTTATGTGAGTAATTTTGGGAGTATTTATTTCTTTGTTGTGTTATCGTTCGCATGTACCTGCTAATAATAATTCTCTCTCTCTCTCTCTCTCTCTCTCTCTCTCTCTCTCTCTCTCTCTCTCTCTCTCTCTCTCTCTCTCTCTCTCTCTCTCTCTCTCTCTCTCTCTCTCTCTCTCTCTCTCTCTCTCCCGCCTTCTCGTCCCACCCGCTGCCCACTCACGTCCCACACACGCAAAAAAAGACACAAATCTTTTAATTACTTGCCTTCAGTATCCTTTCCATTGTTAACCGAGCAGCGGCTTATCCTCTGCAGCTTTTGAGGGGAGTATCTCTTTGTGGCGACTCGCTGCAGATTTGTTAATTTGTTACGATTTAATTTTCGGGCCACAATGAGAGAGAGAGAGAGAGAGAGAGAGAGAGAGAGAGAGAGAGAGAGAGAGAGAGAGAGAGAGAGAGAGAGAAGGAGGAATTAATAAGTAAAATAATTGGACGAAAATCATGAAAGCAGGGAAGTGAGGTTAATAAGGAACATGGAATGCATTTATGAAGGTAAAGGAGGAGGAGGAGGAGCAAGAGGAGGAGGTGAAGGAGGAGGAGGAGGAAGAGGAGGAAGAGGAAGAGGAAGAGGAAGAGGAGGAGGAGGAGGAGGAGGAGGAGGAGGAGGAGGAGGAGGAGGAGGAGGAGGAGGAGGAGGAGGAGGAGGAGGAGGAGGAGGAGGATGGACAAAAATATAAGTGTGTGGGAGGAGAAATAAGACGTTAAGAAGGGACAGCGAACATAATTGTAAGTCTAAAAGAGGAGAAGAGAAAGATGAAAGAAAAAGGAGTAAAAAACAACAACAAAATAATAGTAATAATGAGAATAACAATATTAAGAAAAAAAAAAAAGCAATAAATTGATAAGCACCGTAATAATAGGTTGGGGAGGAAGTGATGAAGAAATTAAAGTTGTCAAGAATAACAAAAGTGAGAAAATATTAAATGAAAAATAGTAAAGCAGGATAAGGATTTGATATGAAATTCTTAAGATTCCGTCACGTGTTATATCGAGCTCTCATTTCCCAATCATCGACCGTTGACAGATAACTAGCCGAGGCTTCTGTGATCAGCCTTTATTTAACCTTACTCATTTTTGTGCCGCGCTGAAAGCCGTCTCTAAAGAGCAAGTAAAAAGAGAAAGACAGGTGTCAGGGCAGCTATAGGGCAAAATCATTAAAAGAAATGGAGGGAAAGTATGAGGACAAAGTAGTGAAGTGGGAGATGAATGATTAAGAGCAAGGCTACGAAGAACAGGATATAGAAGCGATAGGGAGATGAAGGGGTGAGAGAAAGAGGGATAAATGATGGGGAAGAGGTGAAGTGTTGCCATAACAAGGAACGTAAATAACAAGGAACGTAAATAAATGAAAAGTGAAAAGGCATAAGTGAAGGAGGATGCTCGTGAGAATTGCAGGAACTACGCTACCTAATCTAAAAGTAAGGAAGGGGATGGATGGTGAAGGTGAGAGGTCACATGAAGATTGCAATGGAAAGGTAGTGGAGAAGGAAAGGGAAGAAAATAGAAATACCGTCTTTCTTTGTGAACTGGTGTTATATATAATTACTTGAGCGTACCTTGTAAACATAGACCTGAGATCTGAAAGGCTCTGCTCTCTTCTTACCACCACTATTTTTTACAGGTCATTAAGATTATTATTCAGATTCGTATTATTGTTTCTCCTGTTAACAATGTAGAAATCTTGTTATTCACTGGAAAGAAATTACCCTGAAAATCCGCGTCACTTCAATTAATGGAGGTGCAGACATAAATGTTTCAGGTTATGGTTTGCGATACAGCGTAAAGGGATGTTGGATTCAGAAGTAGGTATTGATGCAGAGTTTGTACTGTAGCGCCACCTATCCTTGAAAAGTTGGATGGTCAGATTCTTACTCTGCCGCCTTTCCGTTCCCACTCATAGATGACTGGTGCCAGGTAGAGTCTTGCCTTAAGCAGTCATCCAAGAAAACCAGGCCGTGACTAGTATTCGAACCCGCGACTTCTTACATTGTTGTCAAACGCGCTACTGCCTTAGCCATCCTGAGTGAAGAGGTGAAGTAAAGGAAAGATGAAATAGAGTATAGAATGAAGGTCAGAGAGCAGATCCTACCTGAAGTTTGCCGCAGTACAAGAACAAGCACCTTTAATTGAATCTGAGAGTGTTTATATTTTCATATTTTAACTTTGGAATTTTTTAGGCTTTGTGGATGCTTTTTACGTACAGTGTTTTGATTATTGTGTCTAATGATATCATCTCCTTAAGCGTCTCTAGTTACATACCATTCTGTTTTGCATTAGAATATTATAAATTTCAAGAAACCATTTACATCATTCATATTCTACAGGGAACTAACGAAGAATTCCACAGTATTGTTGTAGGTGTAGAATATTGTTTTTTCCCTCGCGAACTTAATGCCTCCAAATCAGATGTGAACATTGCACTTGGGGAGGAAATGAAGTAAAACATGTCGTTTGTGTTTTTTTTTATTTACTTGTTTATTCTATTTTATTTTATTCATTTCATTCATTTATTTATTTATTTTTTGTTGTGTGTGTGTGTGTTTGTATATGTTGGTGGGAGGGTGTCTGGGTGGCTACAGATTCAAAAACTAGCCTTGAGCATAACCAAAGATTTATCATACAGTATATGTGTGCAAAATCGGGGCACCATAACCCCGACAAACCACACAACACCACACCACATAACGCAACACAACACAATACAACACAATACAGCACAACACCACAACTTTCTATGCCTTGCCAACATCCTGACACACACACACACACACACACACACACACACACACACACACACACACACACACACACACACACACACACACACACACACACACACACATCCGGTAGCTCAGTGGTTAGAGCGCTGGCTTCACAAGCCAGAGGACAGGAGTTCGATTCCCCGGCTGGGTGGAGATATTTGGGTGTGTCTCCTTTCACGTGTAGCCCCTGTTCACCTAGCAGTGAGTAGGTACGGAATGTAAATCGAGAAGTTGTGACCTTGTTGTCCCGGTGTGTGGTGTGTGCCTGGTCTCAGGGCTATCCGAAGATCGGAAATAATGAGCTCTGAGCTCGTTCCGTAGGGTAACGTCTGGCTGTCTCG
The DNA here is from genome assembly GCF_017591435.1 of Portunus trituberculatus. Lineage (NCBI taxonomy): Eukaryota > Metazoa > Arthropoda > Malacostraca > Decapoda > Portunidae > Portunus > Portunus trituberculatus. The sequence goes on along the minus strand of NC_059300.1, from coordinate 8,012,745 downwards.
TCAGAGACTGCAGCAGATCAAACACACACACACACACACACACACACACACACACACACACACACACACACACACACACCGCGTATTGTAGTGGTTAGCACACTCGGCTCACAACCGAGAAGGCCCGGGTTCGAGTCCCGGGCGCAGCGAAGCTTATGGGCAAGCCTCTTAATGTGTAGCCCCTGTTCACTTAACGGGATGTAACTCGAGGGGTTGTGATCTTGCTTTTCCGGTGTGTGTGGTGTATTGTGGTCTCAGTCCTATCCGAAGATCAGTCTATGAGCTCTGAGCTCTCTCCTTAATGGGAAAGGTTGGCTGGGTGACCAACAGATGACCGTGGTGAAGTACACACACACACACACACACACACACACACACACACACACACACACACACACACACACACACACACACACACACACACACACACACACACACACACACACACACACACACGACAGCACTCCTCACCCACACACTACCACCATGCAGTAACGCACTACACTATACATATGTAGAGCACTGGTGATAAAGAAGGAGAGGAGGAAGCAGACGGAGCAGACCGCGAGTGAGTCGTAGCGTGTGACTCTGGAAATAATGTATTCATAGGCAATAAGGGAACTCGTCAACAAGGGATGTCCTGCTGGAAATTAATTAATAGGAACGTAAAAAATAAATACCTGGATGGAAGACCGAATGTTGTCTTGAGTGTCTGTTGTGCCGCAATTCGTGGGAAGAAGCACTTGAGGAATGAGAGGGAAGGGAAAATATAGAGATGAAATATGGTGATGAAGAACAAATGGAATGAGAGGCAGAGGAAAAATAAAAGAGGGAAAGAAACATGCAAGATATGGAGGTATAGGAATAAGAGTAAGAGGAAGCTGAAGAGATGAAACATTATGGATAAGGAGCAAGACGCGGAAAGGAAAAGTAAAGAAGAGAAGGAAACTGCAATGAGGATGTGGAGCAAGAGAAGGAAGAAAAAAATAGAGGAGGAATAATGTGGCATTGAGGACAAGCAAGAATGGAAATGGAAATGGAAAATAAGAGGAGTGGAGAGGAGATGAAAAGAAAAACAGAATAACAGAAGATGAAGAAGGGGTAAAAAATAAGTAAAACCCGTAAAAATCGTCAGGAAAAAAAAAGACTAGAGGGAGAGACAAAAAAAAAGTAAGAGGAGGAAGAATACATAGAAAAATATAGTGATTGTGCAGGAAGAGATAAAATAAAGTAGGATTAGAAAATACGACGACCACTAGGAGGAGGAGGAGGAGGAGGAGGAGGAGGAGGAGGAGGAGGAGGAGGAGGAGGAGGAGGAGGAGCAGGAGAAGGAGGAGCAGGAGAAGGAGGAGCAGGAGAAGGAGGAGCAGGAGAAGGAGAAGGAGGAGGAGGAGGAGGAGGGGGAATTCAATAGACGGATAGAGAAAAATAAATGCAGGAAGAAAAACATTGGAATTTCGAAGTAAAAAGGAAGAAACGAGAGAGAGAGAGAGAGAGAGAGAGAGAGAGAGAGAGAGAGAGAGAGAGAGAGAGAGAGATGGTAGTACGTAGAGGAACGAAGACTTAAAAGAAAAGGAAGAAGTGTAGTTATAAGTTTTCTTAACCTTGAGAGGGGAGGAGAAAAAGGAGGAGAGGAGGAGACAGAGGAAGACAAAGAGGCGTATGATATTAAGAAAAAAGGTCCCGGAGTGGTCAAAAATCAAAATGAAAACCCACAATGTGATAGAAAAAAAAAGAACCACATCTAGAAAAAGAAATCAAGCAGCATTCCCCTTTGTCATCAGGTGCAGAATAAGAAAACACTAATTCAAAGTGAAAAATTTGGCATAAGATTTATTTCAAGGTTTCTTCAGCGGAACTCGGGAAAATAAAAGACAAAAAGAAAAAAATTGAAACCAACCCTCCTCGGAAGTCCTACGAAGGTAATCAAAGCCTGCCGTGATATAATTTTTGGAGAGGGAGAAGAGGAGGTGGATGAGAAAGAAGAGGATGAGGAAGAGGAAGAAGAGGAGGAGGAAGAGGAAGATCTTTTTGTTGTCGTCATGACTTAATATTTTAGGTGAGAAGCATTTTTCATTTGTCATTTCACGTCTATGTCCATTTGTCTATGTGTGTGTGTGTGTGTGTGTGTGTGTGTGTGTGTGTGTGTGTGTGTGTGTGTGTGTGTGTGTGTGTGTGTGTGTGTGTGTGTGTGTGTGTGTGTGTGTGTGTGTGTGTGTGTGTGTGTTTGTGTGTGTGATTGAGTGAGTGAGTGATTGAGTGTCTGTCTCTTTCTGTCAGTGTGTGTGTGTGTGTGTGTGTGTGTGTGTGTGTGTGTGTGTGTGAGAGAGAGAGAGAGAGAGAGAGAGAGAGAGAGACTTAACTTAGTCTCTCTCTCTCTCTCTCTCTCGTCTCGTCTCGCCTTCAGTAAAAGAGAAGAACGCTTCAAAATCCACGAAACGCTTCAAAACCCCACGAGGCAAAGCACTTTTACTATATTAGAATTGTTAACATATGAAATAAATTTCCTTCAGAAACAGTAAACGGTACTTCCATTGCATCATTTAAAAACAATATTGATAAATATTTAAAGAATAACCCCCAGCAAGCTCTCTTCTTGTCCGAATAATTAAACAGTATATTAGTATGACAATTAATGTAACTTTCTTATAGATAGATATGTAGAGTTCACCGTAGGGTGAATAATAGAATCTCCTTTCACCCTTTCCTGTGAAAATTCCATGTCAGTTTTCCCGTACTGCATGGTACTTTTCCAAACTATTTTCCATGCCAGAGAAAGCTGGAGAGAGTGTGGGGTGGGAAGGAGACTTTTCCTGTACTGTCCTGTCTCTCTTATCTGTAGCCACTTAGAAGTAATTATCAAACAGCCTCGAAGACCAACAGGTCTGTTGCTGTTTGGGTTTCCTGTGTATTCCTTTGTAAGAAGAAGGAAGAAGAGAAGACATACAGTGAAAAGAGAACAAGAACAAGAACTTTTGACTTGAGTTGGCGGCACTCAAAAGTAAGAAAAAACAAGAAAACAAAAAACATACCTTATCTCCATACCTTATTCCTTCCGCCCCCCCCTCTTAGTTTCTTTTATATTAATTTCAACGAAAACAAGGTGGTAGATTTTTGGCCTCCCATGAAAACGTCGCACTTTTTTTTTTTCCCGGCGAGGTTTCTGGGAACATTATATCTTGGTATTCCTCTCTTCTGGAAACTCGTTATCTTCACGCTCTTCTCGTTCTTAATCCTAGAAGCCGGTCTGACTGACGGGCCGATTGATGCACTGTTTGAGGAGGAGGAGGAGGAAAGAGAGTAGAGTGGGAAATTGAGGAGGAAGAGGGGGAAGAGGAAGAGGAAGAGGAAGAGGAGGAGGAAGAGGAGGAGGAGGAGAAGGAGGAGGAGAAGGAAGAGGAAGAGGAAGAGGAAGAAGAAAAAAGAAAGAAAAGATTGAAGAGAACAATAACAAGAACATGGCGATGAGCAGTAAGAACAAGTACAATTTCAAGAATAAAAGCAAGAATAAAAAAAGATAAAGATAAATAATTCAAACAAGAATCTTGATGTAAAAAAATGTAGCAATAATAAAAAAAAGAAAGAAAAGAAATAAGTACCCTATGTGTACTTATATGCTTGCCTGTGCGTATGGATCTCCTCGTAAGCTTTGGGTCTGAGGACAGCACCCAAACATTTATGTAATCAGGAAACTACAAAAGCTAATCTTCGGTTATTTACAATTTCATTTGTTTATGATATTCAGCGAAATGTCTTGTAACGGAATCTTCTTCCTGGTACGCATGCTGGTGTTCTGCGGGAGCGAGATGGGAGATCCTGAAAACCACGAATCAATATTTTTTTTTGCTTTCAGAACTGAATTACTTTTTCTTGATGACTTTACTTTAATCAGTATTGTAAGGCTTAGTTAAAACAAAACGTCTGCTTTTCTTTCTGCCTTCATTGATAAATGAATTATTATATATTTCTCTTGTAAACCACATAAAGACTCTTTCTGTGTCCTGAACGGCAAACACAGTAGCTACAGATGGTGAAGGAAAAAAGGAAAAATAAATCAGGCAGGAAAAAGTAGCGCGAAGAGAAAATACAACAATAACAACAGCAATAACAACAACAAGAACAACAGCAACAACAACAACAACAACAACAACAACAACGACAATAACAGCAACAAAAACAACAACAAATAAGAGAGTAGAAAGGGCGGGCTGTCGGGTGGGCGGGCAAGGAGTTGAGAATCCCTTTCCATTTGACGGTGACAGGAATTACCAAAGATGTTGAATATTGATGGAGCGGCGTTGGCTGGATTAGAGACCTGCGTTGCTGCTGCGTGCACTGCTGGCTGGCTGGCTGGCTGGCTGGCTGCTTTCAAGGTCTGGAGGCTGATTCTTGCAGTTGTACGAGTATTTGCATATGTATTCTTGTTGAGTTCGGTAGTGGGAGGAAGTGGTGGTGGTGGTGGTGGTGGTGGTGGTGGTGTAGTAGTGGAAGTGGTGGTGGTTGTAAATCATTCATCGCCAAGAAGTAGCCGATATTTTCACTCGCCCGTATCTATTTTTATTTTCCCTTTCTCCTCTTTATCTGTCTCTCTTGTTTCTCTCTACATGTCTCCCTGTCCGTGTCAATGTCTTTTTTTTTCTCTGTTTACATGTTTGTCTTTCTGTTCTTTTCTCTGTCTTGTTACTCATTAATCTAAATATATCTGCATTCTGTTTGTTCTACTTATTCATTTATCGATTTCCTATATCAGTGTGATGTCCTCTCTCTCTCTCTCTCTCTCTCTCTCTCTCTCTCTCTCTCTCTCTCTCTCTCTCTCTCTCTCTCTCTCTCTCTCTCTCTCTCTCTCTCTCTCTCTCTCTCTCTCTCTCTCTCTCTCTCTCTCTCTGTCCTCCCGTCCCTGTTGCCCCCACTCCTTCATACAAAATTAAGGCAGCGGATCCCAACTTTTGCTTCTGAGAGTTTTCATTACAAAGTCTCCGCAGTGGATGCAAGGAGGCAATACGTGCCTTAATGAATGCCGCTAGCGTGGAATGATGCAATTAAATCATCACCACACCAAATATTCATGCAAGGATGGCCGACAGGTGCTGCATGTTGAAGGATTACAGGGAAGGTATTTATTATTGGAGGATTGGTAAATTTTGGGAGTGGTGGTGTGATGGTGGTGGTGGTGGTCTACGTAGCGAAGGGTTGAAATTTTGTTGGCTATTTTTATGAAGGAAGGTCCATATATGTAAAAGGAAGGTTCTGGCATATGGAAGTATTATGTGTATTTCAGTGTGGATTACGTATGAAGTGCAGGTGTCTCTATATTTTTGTAGACTAAGAATAGAATAAATCGTTTGTGTGTCTGTCTTACGTAAACTATACAAGGGAACTTTTTTTTCTAATGATTTTGTCTTTTACTGTACGGTCGTTTTCATTTTACTTTATATGTAATTGTAACGCCATTTTTTTTCTATCTTAATGAAGACTGTAGAGTGTAGAGGGAAATGTGCCTGTATTTATGTAGACTTTGATAAGGACTTTTGTTAGCCTTAACCTTAATAAAATTGCATCGATTTTAACCACTTCAGTACTGGGCTGCATTTTTATCTTGAGTTTTGAGTACGATTAGACGATTTTCTTTACATTAGGAAGGTTCTATGGATGGTAGAAGATTAATGGTCTGAGTTTTCACTATCTTAATCCCCACATAAGTTTCTGAAGCTGTATAAATCGCCAAATAGTAAGCAGAGTGAACATGGAAACGCGTCATGGTACTGAAAAGGTTAATGCAAACCGCAAAACGAACAGCATCTACTTCATTGCAGGAAATATTTCAGTTCGTGCATTTCAAAATATGAGAAAAAGTTTAGTCCTTTTGACCGTGAACTGTGAGAGGAAACATACCCTTGTTTTATAACCGATCTCTCAATGGTTATGTATAAAGTGTTGCTATTTTGTTCTCTGTATTATTGAGTGCAGTGGGAAACATGCCGGTCTTATTCTGTTCTATAAAGCTGTAGTGAAAATATTTGTTTCATGCCTTTACTTTTATTTCACATATTGATTTATTGATTCATTCATCCATACTTATCATTCATTCATTAACTTGTGTATTTATTCATTCATTCATCCGTTCATTTGCTATATAATGTACAGCCAAAGAAGTTTAATTTAGTTGCTTGTTTTATCTTTCTGTCTTTTCTTCATGATTCTGTTCTCGTTTATTGGTGTCTTCTGTCAATATTATATATTTTTATTTACTTTCATTCGGACAGTGAATGGTAGTGTCTTCTTGTATGTGAAATAGACGTATAAACATTTCACTACGTTCTCTCTCTCTCTCTCTCTCTCTCTCTCTCTCTCTCTCTCTCTCTCTCTCTCTCTCTCTCTCTCTCTCTCTCTCTCAACCGCGGTTACCTTGTCATCTTCATTCATTTTAATATTTATTACTCTGTCCCCCTTCCCTCGTCTCCGCCATTCTTGCCTGCCTCAATCTAGGCTAAGAAAAAAGAATAAGAGGAGATGGAGGGTGAGGAGGAGAGGAAAGTAGGAAATGGCAAGGAAAGGAAAGAAGAAAAATGAAAATATATATAGCAAAAATTTAATTTAGAAAGGAATGTTAGAAGAGAGACAAAGAATGCAGAACAGAAAGGGAGGGGTTAAAATAAAATGCGGAAGAGAGAGAGAGAGAGAGAGAGAGAGAGAGAGAGAGAGAGAGAGAGAGAGAGAGAGAGAGAGAGAGAGAGAGACTGACTAAAACTAAACATGCCAACAAGAAAACAGTACAGTCATTAAAAGACACATGAAAAAATACACATAAAAAACATTATACAAAGGCAACAAAACACTAAGAAACTACCACCACCACCACCACCACCCACTACCTTGACTTCCTTTCCACCTTCTCCACTAATGACGAAATAAGGAGTCATCAGCACACACACTCCCTAATCGTCCCGCAGATGGCTTATCTCTCCCGCGTCTGGACACTTGCTATTGGCGTCTTAGCTTGATTGATGGCTCGGAGTTAGTGAAGCGCAGTGCCGAGTGAAGGTGTCGCGGCCAGTTAATAGGGGAAAGAGAGAGGGAAGTTTTGGTATGAAGGGGACGAGGAATAGAACATGCATAGATGAGAAAGAGGGAGAGAGAAAGACAAGGGGAGAAGAAAGGAAGGTACTCGGTAGGTAGCAAAGAAGGATGGAAGGAAGGAGAAAGAGAAGGGGAATGAAATATTGGTGAGAAGGGAATTGTGAAGGTTTGTTGCAGCGTGAGAGAGAGAGAGAGAGAGAGAGAGAGAGAGAGAGAGAGAGAGAGAGAGAGAGAGAGAGAGAGATGAGGCGCGCACACACACACACACACACACACACACACACACACACACACACACACACACACACACACACACACACACACACACACACACAGTAGTGTCCTATATTGTTATTTCTCTACTCACTTTTAAAGAAGATACGACACAGGAGGAACGAAGCAACTATCCTCTTTCATGCACACCTCTTTTCTTTTCCATTTCCCTGTACTTCTATTTTTCCTTCCTTCTTTCCATCCACCTTCCTTTTCGTGTTCAATTAAATTATTCATTCTTTCATTCCCTTTCCCATTTCAACACCTCATATTTTCTTTAGCTTTTTTCATATTTTCAAGTATTTTAGTGGTATACTTCTACTACTACTACTACTACTACTACTACTACTACTACTACTACTACTACTAGGGAAACCAAAAACCAAGATGAGCAATAATGGTAAGTGGTAACAAAAGCAAGTTCTAAGGCACTGCTATTTTTCTTGTTCAAAGCCTCCGTCACACAGGTGGAAAATGCCGAATTTTCTCCTCGATCGCTTGGTTTCCTGTGGAAGATACTGGGTGGAGGAGGAGGAGGAGGAGGAGGAGGAGGAGGAGGAGGAGGAGAGAGGAAGAGGAAGAGGAGGAGGAGGAGGAGAGAAAGAGGAGGAGGAGGATGATGGTGAGGTAGTACAGGGAGATGCGAATGTCGAACTAAAAAAGTTTGAACCATGCCGATGTGTTGGACCGATATTTTTGTGTTGTTTTCCCTGCGTGTGTGTGTGTGTGTGTGTGTGTGTGTGTGTGTGTGTGTGTGTGTGTGTGTGTGTGTGTGTGTGTGTGTGTGTGTGTGTGTGTGTGTGTGTGTGTGTGTGCGTGAGTGCGTGTGTCTGTGTAGGTGTTACAGCTCTGGCTATGCATATTAATGTAGGTGTTTTTCAGATAAAATATCCTTATTGAATGCATGTTGAAAGACGGAATGTGGGAAAGAAAGAAAGAGAGGGGAAGATAAACTAGGGTGTGAGAGAGAGAGAGAGAGAGAGAGAGAGAGAGAGAGAGAGAGAGAGAGAGAGAGAGAGAGAGAGAGAATGTGTGTGTGCGTGTGTGTAAAGCTGGAAAAGGAGGTAAAAGGAGAGGGAATGATGTGACAGTCCTAGGCTCTATAAATTTTCACTTGGTTTTCTTTACCCGAGGTGTTAACCATTTTTGTTTTCTCCTTCCCCCCCTCTCTCTCTCTCTCTCTCTCTCTCTCTCTCTCTCTCTCTCTCTCTCTCTCTCTCTCTCTCTCTCTCTCTCTCTCTCTCTCTCTTTATTTGTGTGTGTTTCTGGTTTGCTTTTATATTTCCAAATCCATTTTTTCTGGTTATGCATATTGAAACATTATTCCTTTTCATTCCCAATTCTCCTTCTCCATGTAAGTTTGCATCGTGTTTTCCCATTTTGTGGTTGGCAATTTGTGCAATGGAAGGGAGAGTAAGTGAACTTCAGGCGTAATTAACGTACTATAGGGGAGGAAAATGATCTCAGATACGTGCCATTCTCCGCGTAGAGAGCTAAACTTTTGCTTGGCTTGAGATGTTCAATTGAGATTATTGTATGCAGTTAGTTTATCCGAGGGAACTTTATTCTGCATTGGATGACGAAGAGTTTTTCTGACTCTCGAAATGTTAAGGAAATTCACGCGGAGGGATTTAAACGTCAGACAGGATATTGTTGCGATGTCTGTATTCTGAAAAGGAAAGAGAGCAAATCAACGGGAAATACAACAATGGAAATGAAGGAGAAAACGTGATATAGGAATAGACATATGGATCTAGTGAAAATTAGCGAAAAAAAGAAGAAAAGAAGACAAGCGAACAAGAAATACAACTATTGAAAGGAAGAAAAAAAAGAAAGTATTAGTAGACATTATGATCAAATGAGAAGTAGCGAGAAAGAAGATATGAAATGAAGCACTGATAAGCAGGAAAAAAAACCCTTCAGTGCCGTTTCCATATATTCATTCTACTTTCTATATGGTGATTTTATATACCTTGAGAAACTACTGTGAGAGATAAGAGAATAGTGAAGAATCTGGCCATTAATCATCTGACCTCCATGAACTCTTTCTAATGTAGATAAAATGGCCAAATCATACACAAATCTCAAGGTAAAAAATGTGTCCCAGTATTGAATTGTTTACGTATCCATGGCCATGAGAGTATATCGAGTCGGGAAGCGCTTTACTTATCTTGTGGACGCGGGAGTTAGTATTGTTCGGCTGTTCATGTTTCTCTCGACGTGGTTTCTCTCCTCGCTGCTTTCACCGCATCCGCAACACTTCCTCAGGCCTGCGAGACATTCATTTGGGGATCAGTACAGCTTTAACTCATTTCCTCCTGCTCGGCAACGTGTTACTCTTGGTGTGCTGGTGTGTTTGCTTCACTTGGTTGTTGTTGTTGTTGTTGTTATTGTTACCACGATTATCATTATCATTATTATCATTATTATCAGTAGTAGGAGCAGCAGTAGAAGTAGTATGCTATTTTTCTTACTACTACTACTTCTACTACTACTACTACTTGTAAGGGGCGAACTAGGGGTGAGCCCAGCGGAAAGGTCTTACAGTGGCATGAGTCACCGCCCCTCATGAAAAGTGCTTTGAGTGTCTGTGTCACCACCCACCAAGGACAACTAAATAAACTGTCACAGTAGTCACATATACTTAAACGGAATAAATACAATGCCACTTACTCACAAGTATACAAACACACACGTATATATATGCTCAGGGAAGAACTCACTGCAACACCTAACACCACGGCACACACACCACAACACATACACAGCACCATACATACACCAGAATGCAACTCAAACACAACACACACGCACACGTAAGGTAACACGCACACAACAAGATAGCACACACGCACACAACAAGATAGCACACACGCACACAACAAGATAGCACACACGCACACAACAAGATAGCACACACGCACACAACAAAACAGCACACACGCACACACAAAAACACACACGCAACAGCAAGACACACGCACACAACAAGACAGCACACACGCACACAACAAGACAGCACACACGCACACAACAAGACAGCACACACACACAACAAGATAGCACACACGCACACAACAAGACAGCACACACGCACACAACAAGATGGCACACACGCACACAACAAGATAGCACACACGCACACAACAAGATAGCACACACGCACACAACAAGATGGGACACACGCACACAAGATGGCACACACGCACACAACAAGATGGCACACACGCACACAAGATAGCGCACACGCACACAACAAGATAGCACACACGGGCCAGCCACGTAGTATCCACACCAGACACTATGGACGACGCCACTCCAGTGGACACCCAGGCCACGTAGTACTTATGCCGGACACCACACAGCGCCGGTCACTGTGCACGATGTCAAGTACAGACGAGAGTGGAGACAAGGGGGTAGGAAACAGCTCCTAGCGAACTGGCTGCGTACATAACACCCACAGCTCTGATCGTCACCCCGGTAAGCTATAACGCGCCGACAAGCTGCGCTGGTGCCCGCTCGTTGCCGTCTCACTCCGAGTCCTGGTCAGCTGGCGTCTTGTGACAGGCAAGACAGCCGGCGCCTTCTCGTGACTCCGTCGCAACGTGCTGGAGTGAGCCCTCTCTCTCTCTCTCTCGGTGCGACATACACCACACAGCCAGACGCGAGCGACAGTCACACACACAAGACCGTTTCCGCACTGGAAACAGTACCACAATACCCAATTAACACATCAGTAAATCCCAAATGATATAATAACCCAAAACAAGAACCCACGAACGGTAAATAAAAACGAACGAGAACACTTACAATATAAGAAAGCGGGAAAGTAACGTGCTCGCTGGCGAGAGGAGGAGCTGACGGGAAGCAACTACCTGTTACCCAATACCCATGTCGCCTCCTAATGAAACCGCCCGGTACTCGGCAGGCGAGGCTTCGTTCACAAAACTATCCGCGGTAATTATAAGTCAACTGGTGACTTCACGGTCTTGGAAGAACGACCATCCCTGACACTACTACTACTACTACTACTACTACTACTACTACTACTACTACTACTACTACTACTACTACTACTACCACCACCCCCACCACCATGAATATGCGAAATGAGAATATGTCGTGATTAATCATGTGCCACCCCGTCTTTCATTATTGATAATATGTAAGCCTAACCTCTCTCTCTCTCTCTCTCTCTCTCTCTCTCTCTCTCTCTCTCTCTCTCTCTCTCTCTCTCTCTCTCTCTCTCTCTCTCTCTCTCTCTCTCTCTCTCTCTCTCTCTCTCTCTCTCTCTCTCATATCATTAACATTATTCTTTCTGTGCCATTTGCATCTTTGGTAATCCTCCATCCCTTCTTGCGCCCTCTCTTCCATCATATTCCCCTCATCCTCCTCCGTTCGCTTCATCTTTCTCCTTCCTCTTTCTGCTTTTACCCACTTCGTCATTATTTTCGTTCTGGTATTCTTCGTAATTTTCTCCCTCCTCTTCCTTCTCCTTGTCTTCCTTCTCCTCCTCCTCATGCTCCTCCTCCTCGTCTTCGTCCTCGTCCTCCTCCTCGTCCTCGTCCTCCTCCTCGTCCTCCTCCTCGTCCTCCTCCTCGTCCTCCTCCTCGTCCTCCTCATCCTCGTCCTTCTCGTCCTCGTCCTTCTCGTCCTCCTCCTCCTCCTCGTCCTCGTCCTCGTCCTCGTCCTTCTCCTTCTCCTTCTCCTTCTCCTCCTCCTCCTCCTCCTCCTCCTCTCCTCCTTCTCTTTTCCTCGTCCTCGTCCTCGTCCTCCTCCTCCTCCTCCTCCTCCTCCTCCTCCTCCTCCTCCTCCTCCTCCTCCTCCTCCTCCTCCTCCTCCTCGTCCTCCTCCTCCTCCTCCTCCTCCTCCTCCTCCTCCTCCTCCTCCTCCTCCTCCTCCTCCTCCTCCTCCTCCTCCTCCTGTCTTTGAACCTGCTAGCCACATTCCTTTCCTTCTCCTGCTGCTCGATATATCCTGTTTATTTGTACTCTTAACCCTGATTCTGTCCATCCTACTAATGCAAGAAGCAACAAGTACTTTTGTCCTTTCGTTCCCTTCATCGACAAATCCGAGGCAATTTTTTTCCTTTTTCTGACGACCTGAACGCTCAGAAAAGTGAATTGTCTAACCTTTTACATTTTATTTTATTTTATCTATTTTTTTTTTACTTCCATATTAATTATTTTTATTTTGGGGGAGAAAAGCGACTTTGTGATTAGGTTTTATTTCTCATTTTTTGTGTCCTTGACTTTACTCCCAAATTGTCATAAAAAAAACAATAGATGAATAAATCGATTGATAGTAATGAAAAAAAAAATAACATGAGGGAGAACAGAGTAGACATGTTTAAGGCAACACTTTTCCTTCCCCTCCTCCCTCTCCCTCTGGCAACATAGGGGTCAGGAGGCAGAAAGGTTAGCTGCAGTCATTAAAAAGATTCCTTGGATAATCACAACAGTATCCTCCAATATTGCTAAAAAGACAAGATTGCTTTGGATCACATCTCTGTACCGCTCGATTTGTTGAAGATTGATATTGCCCTATTTCCCAATATTTACACAAGTATTACTACTCCTACACGGCAATGAATCTGTTCTTTTAATTTTCATGTATCTAATTTTCAAGTTGAGTCCAGCACACAGTACTATAATCATTATCATGTCATATTTTCTGCCGTGTTGTTATTTTTCTCTGGAATCTTACCATTAGATAACGCTCACCCCGGCACCGCATGACCTGCTGTTGCCTCGGCGTGAAATAATTACAGGTAATCAATCAGTCCCCTTCAGGAAGGCGAGGGTGCCGCGCCTCATCATTATCCGCTATTTTCCCGCCTCTCCACACTGCCGCGATGCTTCCCCTTCTCCCCGATAGGTAATCCTTCACCTCACCGGCAAAAGCGAGATTGTCAGCCACTCTTCATCCTGTCTTAGTCCTGCTCTACTTATATTATTTGTCTCTTTTTCTTCTATAAATGTTTTTCATTGGTTTTTCATCCCGTTATGGTCTTCTGTTCGCGAAGATTTTATAAACTGATCTACCTCTTCATATAATTCTATTTCCTCTTTTCTTTTCTGTGTTTTTCTTGTAACTTTTTTATCTTTTTATTCATTTATATTATTGTTTGTTTCATAGGGAGGCGATGGGCTAGGGATAAGGTGGTAAGTGTGGGATCGAGCAGACGTCCACGCGTAGGTTCAAATCCCACCACATACCGCTTTGAAGCTATGCCATTTGTCGAGTAGTTTAAAATTACCTACATGTCACCATGATAACCCAGGTTCTAGATGGTTACACCAAAGATGCGCTTAGGTGGTGATATGGACCCTAATATG
>NC_059300.1:7961557-7994057 GCF_017591435.1 Portunus trituberculatus | reverse complement strand
GTAATGTTTTGGTTTCCTGTTTCATGAACATTTTAGTTGGCAATAGTAATTGCGGAAATATCAGTTTTAACTGTCATTAAGAGTGGCACTGAAGTAGAGCATGAATATTGTAAATACATTGCTTGTACACCAGTGCGTAGGGAGTAATGACGCGGATAACGACGCAAGTTTTTTACGTCATTACCAGTCTCCTTGACACGTTAAAAAAAACACTATTGCTCTCGCAGCTCTTGTCGCAGCACATATTACAGACAATAACCAACAATAACAACAGCAACAACTGCAGCAGCAGTAGTAAATGCAACATGAACAACAATAACAGCGACGATGGCGATGACAACTACAGCACTAACAGCAGCAACAGCAACGACAAAAACAACGATTTCAGTACAGCAACAACACTGATTACAAGAACAACAACAATAATAACAACAACAACACGAATAACAACAACAACGACCCGTCATAATATTTTGCTTTTGTGGGGAATGTAAAAAAGTTTTTTCCCACCAGTGGCAGGAGCGCAAAACAAAAGAGACTGATTTATTTTTAGTAGCCAGACTCTGTTGGTTATGGTGGAAAAAAAAGACCATTATTTTCTAGCATGTATATTGTCCACTAGATAGGAGAGAAGAAAGTCGTTCAAATTTAAACTGAGTCACTGCTATGCAAGGATAGATTGAAGAAATGAGGAAAGAAAATGAAGAAAGACAAAGATGACGAGAAAGAAGGAAGAAAAAGAGAAAGCGGAAGTGTAGGAAAGGGAGAAGCACATAAAAAATTCAGTTTAGGGGACAAGTAAGTTAGGCAAGAAGAGAAGAAAGATGAAAGAGTTAGGAGGTGAGGGAAGAAAGGCGACAGAAAGGCAATGCTGGAAGACGAAAAGCAAGAGGAAAGGAACGAGAAAGGCAGAGTGGATGGAAAAAGGGACGAAGAGGAGAAAGAGGATGAGGAAGGAGGCAGCAAAGCAGTACACAACCTGGGGACTTAAGCATATTTACAGAGTCTGCTGAAGGGGATAAGAGAAGGAGTATTTTCCAACGGGCATAAACACGTCACGACCTTGTATCTTAAGGGCCTCTTGACGACAGTTTACGTACGCACGGCTCTAGCACGAAAAATACCACCACCTCTTTTTCTATTTTTCTACCTCGTCCTCTCCTCGTCTCCTCCCCCTAAAAAAAAAAACTTTCTACTTTTCGTTCTCCTATACGTATCAATTTTTTGCTTAATTCTGTTCCACTTCTTGTTTCCACTCTTCCTTCTTCTCTTCCTTCTCTACGTGTCTCTCCTTGTTCCTGTTCTTTTTCTTTCCTTTTCTCCTTTTTTCCTTTTCTTTTTGCGTTTCGGTTCTTTCTTTTTCTTTTTCTTCTTCTTCTTCAGCTTCATCTCCATTATCACCATCTTGTTGTTGTTGTTGTTGTTGTTGTTGTTGTTGTTGTTGTTGTTTTTGTTTTATTGTTGTTGCTCTTTTTTCTTTTTCTTTTTTTTTCTTTTTCTTCATCTTCATCATCATCATCCTTTCTTCTTCTTCTTCTTCTTCTTCTTCTTCTTCTTCTTTTTCTTCAAATCCTTTACTTCACCGACTCTCTCCAGGTTTCCCCTAAACATTCTACACCATCTCGTCCTTCCTCCTCATCTTGGTCTCTCCTATTTCACTTACCATCATTCCTCCTTTTACCTTCCTTCCCACGCCGCGCTCCTGCAACAACACCTCACCTCACAACACGCACTCACTCGCCTCTAGGGAATGCTGGAGGAGGAGGAGGATGAGGAGGAGGAGGAGGAGGAGGAGGAGGAGGAGGAGGAGGAGAAGGCGCGTAAGTAAATATAGTAAGCTGGCACCGGGTGATGACTAGCCAGCCAAACATTTAAACTACAACGATATATAGCATTCTCTCTCTCTCTCTCTCTCTCTCTCTCTCTCTCTCTCTCTCTCTCTCTCTCTCTCTCTCTCCTAGCTTTCCTTCTTCGGATCAAAACAACTTTAGCAGGTAAATCTTGTGTCCATTTGTGTGGGTTTGTTTACGTAGCTGTGAATTTCAAAGCCTTTTTTACCTCTCCTCCTCCTCCTCCTCCTCCTCCTCCTCCTCCTCCTCCTCCTCCTCCTCCTTCTCCTCCTCTTTCTTCTCCTCCTCCTCCTCCTCCTCCTCCTCCTCCTCCTCCTCCTCCTCCTCCTCCTCCTCCTCCTCCTCCTCCTCCTCCTCCTCTTTCTCCTCCTCTTTCTCCTCCTCCTCTTTCTCCTCCTCCTCCTCCTCCTCCTTCTTTAAAAAAGGTGACAAGTCTCAAACTAGAAATTATCGACCAATTAGCCTCACTTCAGTGGTAGGTAAGCTAATGGAGACAGTTTTGAGGGATAAAGTTGTTGCATTCTTAGAAAGTAACAACATAATAAACGAATCACAACATGGATTTAGAAACAAGCGGTCATGTTTAACAAACTTGCTTGACTTTTTCCATGATATATATATAATTTGTACGACAGCACCAGAGTGGTCGATATCATATATCTTGACTTCCAAAAGGCTTTTGACAAAGTGCCACACAAACGTCTTATCAATAAAGTAAAAGCGCATGGTATAAATGGTGATATTGCAGCGTGGATCAAGGATTGGGTGTCTGATCATAAACAGCGAGTTGTGATCAATGGTAAATCATCAGACTGGATTAACGTAAGCAGTGGCGTTCCTCAAGGATCAGTTCTGGGACCTATTCTTTTTATTATATATATTAACGACATTGATGAAAGAATAAATTGTAAGCTCTCAAAATTCGCAGATGACACAAAAATTGCAAACAGAGTAGACTCAGAAAGCCAAAGACAACTTTTGCAAAGAGATTTAGATACTCTCATCGAATGGTCAAACAAGTGGCAAATGAAATTCAATATAGATAAATGCCACGTTTTACACATAGGAAATCAAAATCCTCAGGCGACATACAAGATGAATAATACCCCAATGACGAGTGTGGACAAAGAAAAGATCTTGGTGTCATTGTTTCAGCAGACCTCAAGCCTAGCAAACACTGTACTGAAGTCGTCAAAACTGCGAATAAATTAGTTGGTTTCATTGGACGATCTTTCACTTTCAAGTCTGAGAAAATAATATTAACATTATATAACTCACTCGTCCGTCCACATCTCGAATACAATGTTCAGTTTTGGTCACCGTATTACAAAAAAGATATCGAAAAATTAGAAAAATACAACGCAGATTAACAAAATGATCCCAAGGTTGCGGAACAAATCCTACGAGGAACGCCTAAAGGAATTAAATTTATTTTCTCTTGAGAAACGGAGAGTAAGAGGCGACCTTATCATGCTTTTCAAAATTTTTAATGGGTTTGCAAATATGAATATTCAAAAATACGTATCAGTCGACCAGTCAAATGTCACCAGAAGCAATGGTTTTAAAATTGTTGGTAAGCGCTTTGTAACAAATGAAGCCAAACACTTTTTCTTTAATCGCATAGTTAATATATGGAATGGTCTGCCATCAAATGTTGTCAACTCAGGTACTATCGAAACGTTCAAAGTTCGCCTCGATAAATACTTTGAATCTAATCCCCGGTTGTCGCTATTCATTTCCGAATAACTTGCGCTTTTTCTTTTATCTCCCGGGCCTCTGATCGTGGTTTAAATTGCCCGTTAGTTTGAATTACTCTCACCCTCCATACATGACACAGATAGCCCGGAGTGAACGGTCACTACTTTTACTCTCGATCTGTGAAGGGCTGTGGATAGTCAAGAGCCCTGACAGTAGGTGACCATCATCGGGATTTAAGGTACCAGGGTCACCGCTGCAGGGGTAACCATACAGTGTGCGGCGCCCTTTAAAGGGAAGTGCACTTTACAGTGGTTGTACGGAGCTGGGGCCTGATTGACTGCTGCCTCTCTTGAAAGCGCCAGGCAAGGCTGCCGCACCACCTTTTTGACTCCACACTGTGTTTACATACATACTACACTACACTGCATACACGCACAGATAGCCCAGAGTGAACGGTCACTACTACTACTCTCGACCTGTGACGGGCTGTGTTTGGAGAGGGCCTTGTCAACCATTGATCATCATCGGGAACTAAGTACCAGGGATCAATGTTGCAAGGGGTTATCAGCGTACGGCGTCCCTACAGGGAAAGTATGCTATCTCAGTGGATGGAACGGAGCTGGGGCCTGATTGACTGCTGCCTCCCTAGAAAGCGCCAGGCAAGGTTGCCGCACCACCCATTCGACATATACACTGTGCATCCACGTACACAATGCACACACAACATGACATTTACCAAGCGTTAACACTTTCCCCCACAAACACAAGTAGTCAGACGTAGATTACACATTTCCTTTTCACTCTCTACTAAAACTCCATGTGATTTTTTAATATCACATGGTTTCGCCTTTTTTCCTGCCAACCTCGGCTGGAGGGAGGGATGGGTGGGGAGGAGCCTTCTGCTTTGCTTTCCTGTCTCTACCACTGGTAGTTAGTAGATAGTCTCCACAAACAGCCTAGTAAGGACCTAAGGGTCTGTTGCTGTTTGTCTTCCTTTGTATTCCTTTGTATATTCCTCCTCCTCCTCCTCCTCCTCCTCCTCCTCCTCCTCCTCCTCCTCCTCCTCCTCCTCCTCCTCCTCCCGGATTTAAGCCACGCTCTAATCAAGATAAACCTGAAGAACCAGCGCTTCGAAGGGTCTTGTCAGCAACCCAGAGAGATAAATGGCTTGGGTGTTACGGGAAGGTGGTGAACGGTGTAGTACTTGTAGGTGTGTGTGTGTGTGTGTGTGTGTGTGTGTGTGTGTGTGTGTGTGTGTGTGTGTGTGTGTGTGTGTGTGTGAAAGAAAGAAAGAAAGAAAGAAAATATATTTATTGCTAAGACTGTTTTCTATTAGGTATGGAGGACAGCTCCTGAGTAATATAGGTACATAAAATTAAGAATTACCTAAACATTCGTAACAAAACATTAATAAATTTCGCTAAGTTTGTTAACAGTGTGTGTGTGTGTGTGTGTGTGTGTGTGTGTGTGTGTGTGTGTGTGTGTGTGTGTGTGTGTGTGTGTGTGTGTGTGTGTGTGTTTCCTGAGCTCATTTCCTGGGATTTCAGTACATTATGAGGCCATGATTATAGTTCTGGAGCAGGAGTAATAGGAGGAGGGGAAGGAAGAGGAGGAAGAGGAAGAAGAAGAGGACGAGGAGAAGAAGGGAGTTAATAAGAATTTCTGAAAAGGTGAAAGGACAAGTTCTGGAGAAAGAGAGAGAGAGAGAGAGAGAGAGAGAGAGAGAGAGAGAGAGAGAGAGAGAGAGAGAGAGAGAGAGAGAGAGAGAGAGAGAGAGAGAGAGAGAGAGAGAGAGAGAGAGAGAGAGAGAGAGAGAGAGAGAGAGAGAGAGAGAGAGAGAGAGAGAGAGAGAGAGAGAGAGAGAGAGAGAGAGAGAGAGAGAGAGAGAGAGAGAGAGAGAGAGAGAGAGAGAGAGAGAGAGAGAGAGAGAGAGAGAGAGAGAGAGAGAGAGAGAGAGGGGAATTCGTATTTGTAAGAATATAAGTAGTAGTTGTAATAGTGGTAGTAATAAAGATATGAGTAATATTTATAATGATAAGGTAACGTTAATGATGATGATGCTGATGATGGTAATAATAGTTATAATAATAATAATAATAATAATAATAATAATAATAATAATAATAATAATAATAATAATAATGATAATAATAATAATGATAATAATAATAATAATAATAATAATAATAATAATAATAATAATAATAATAATAATAATAACTGAATGAAAATAAGAAAAACGGTAACATTATAATAAACTGATTCAACAACAACAACAATAACAACAACGAAAAATATAACAATAACAATCATAATAAATATCACTTAATTCATAATTGGCGTACTTTACTCTCAGAAAATTATCAACAAAACTTTTTTCCGCTTTAGTCTAATAAAAACAACAACCCTAATTTAACCTGCTGCATATATTAGTTAGCCTTCATAATAGCAACAATAAAGAAGACCGGGCCAGTATCCGCGGACACAACACAGTATGTAGAAAAGGAGCAAAAAGTAGCAGGATAGAGCGTTGAGGTGGAATGCGCGTAGATCGAGACCCAGAATATAAAGCAAGTAAGTAGACTCATTACACGCACAAATGGTGTTGAAGGGGAGACCGTAACACTTTTAACGTAGTGTAATGGTGTCAAAGGGAGTTTTAAATTACCTAATTCTATGAAACGAGGGAGAGAAAGACACAGAATGGAGGGAAAGAGACGAAAGTTAAAGGGCGGAGAGGAAATTGAGTCAGGAGGAGTAGAGGGAAGTTTGGATCGGTAGAAGAGTGTATTTGGGAGTTTCAGAAGGTAAAGGAGGGAGAAGAAGTTTTGCTTATGAGGAAAAGATTGATGGGTAAGGGAAGAGAAGGCAATGCAGGGAGGAAAAGGTTAATAGGTAAGGAAAGAGAAGGAAATGAAGGGAGGAAGAGTTGAATGGGTAAGAGAATAGAAGGGAATGAAAGGAAGAAAGGGTTAATGAGTAAGGGAAGAGAAGGGAATGAAGGGAGGAAAAAGTTAATAGGTAAGGGAAGAAAAGGGAATGAAGGGAGGAAAAGTTGAATGGGTAAGGAAAGGGAATGAAGGGAGGAAAAGGTTAATGGGTAAGGGAAGAGAAGGGAATGAAGGGAAGTTTCCACCAGTAGAAAGGGAAACATAGAAGCTGAAGATGAATTTTAGCATTGGAGGAAGGGAAGGAAAGAAGGAAAGTTGGAGTAGTGAAGGAGTGCTTGTATTGAAGGGATGAAGGAAGTTAAGGTATTGAGTCACCTGGTGGGGAGTTGAATATCTCTTGCGGAAGTTGTGATAAAGTTCATATCGTATTTTCGCATTTTAATCACTTTTTTTTTTTCGTCAATCGTGTATCGAATATGAAAAAAAAGTGGAAAAAAAAGCGTGAAACCGAAAGAGAGTGTTTTGATTAGAGTTGTGGCGAAGTTTATGATCTGTTTTCATAATGTTGTCATTCATTTTTTGTATTGCATTCCAGTCATGAACTACAGAAGGAAAGACAAAGACAAGCGTGGAAGGAAAGTGAAATTAGATCTGTTCCTTTTTCTCTTCTTTCTCTCCCTCTTCCATTTCCTTTTCCTCTTCATGGTCCTGATTGTATTGCTGTTGTTGTTGCTGCTGTTCTTATTCTTGTTATTTCTTTCTCTGTCCTTGCTCTTATTTTTCTTCTATCTTTTTCTTCCTTGTCCTTGTTTTTGTCCTTGCGTCCGTCCTCCTCCTCCTCCTCCTCCTCCTCCTCCTCCTCCTCCTCCTCCTCCTCCTCCTCCTCCTCCTCCTCCTCCTCCTCCTCCTCCTCCTTCTTCTCTCCCACAGGACCTCATTTCACCCACTCCCATTACAGTATTAAAGCCAAAGCCGTTGTAATTGGCTATTTATGCGTATAATGATTTAATTATCAACCATTCTCCTCACCCCACCATAGCCCCTCCGTCACCCTCTCCGTCATCCCTCCGTCGCCCTCTCTCCGACCACCTCTAAAGTTGCCTCGTAACTTAACCTCGTGGCAGGCAGAGTGACAGGACCGCCTTGCTT
The DNA here is from genome assembly GCF_017591435.1 of Portunus trituberculatus. Lineage (NCBI taxonomy): Eukaryota > Metazoa > Arthropoda > Malacostraca > Decapoda > Portunidae > Portunus > Portunus trituberculatus. The sequence goes on along the minus strand of NC_059300.1, from coordinate 7,986,469 downwards.
CGTCTGCCTCCCAGTCAGTAGCAGTGTGCAGGAGAACCTTTTGGACACATTTTAGCGATATATTGCTGCTTGGTTCCCGAAGGGCGTGTGTGGTTGGGGGGTGGATGTGGGGGTGGTTTGTTTTGGTGTTTGTGTTGTGTGCTGTGTCGTCTTCTTTTGATTGAATTCGTGGTGTTATACTTTTTTTTTTATTTTCTTTTCGTATTTGTTGTGGATGTGTTAAAGTATATTTATCTTTTTTTAGCCTTTGTCATTCCTATTCTTCCCTTGTGTTTTTTTTCTCTTTCTTTTTGTGTTCTTGCCCTCTTCCTCGCAGTTATCTTCCGGATATCTCTTCTTCTAATCATCAGCAGTGTCCTCCTTCTCTTCCTTGCTCTACTTTTCCGCTTTTTTTCTGCAAAGTTTTTTTTTACTCCTAACAAACAGCCAAGAAGTCATTTGCTGATTGTTTTTCCTTTGTGTTCCTTCCGTGTTATGCTCCACGCTATTCTTTCGTATCCTCATGCAGAAGTTAGCCATAGTTCCCAAATAGCCATACAAGGACGTAATTGTCTGTTGCATGGCTATTCTTCTTCTCTTTCTCTTCTTCCTACCTTCGTCCTTCTCTTCCTCCTCCTCCTTCTCCTCCTCTTCCTCCTCCTCCCTGGCAGAATCCCATCACCAAGTTCCGGTTTATCTCATCAGTTGTGTGTACTTAATTTCGCGATAAGAGTGACGGTGTTTGAGCGAAGGTGGTAATGGTTTTCTAGAGGAGCAACGAAGACAACCACCCCTTTACCTGTCCTCCGTACTCCTCTTCCTCTTCCTGATACCGTGTGCTAAAACTCTCCTATTTCTCTCTCTCTTTCCTCTTCTTTTGTTGAGCTTTTTTGTCTCTCCCTATCTTTGTACATTTATTTATTCGTGATTTTCATTTCTCCTTTTCCTCATTATCTTTCCTTCTTTTGTTATGTTGAATAATGTATTGTTAATCACATAGGTCATTATTTTTTGTAAGCTACATTCCGTAAATTTTATTCTCTCTCTCTCTCTCTCTCTCTCTCTCTCTCTCTCTCTCTCTCTCTCTCTCTCTCTCTCTCTCTCTCTCTCTCTCTCTCTCTCTCTCTCTCTCTCTCTCTCTCTCTCTCTCTCTCTCTCTGTGTACCAGATAATAATCCTGATACTTACTTGATACAAATTGCTAGCCATTTACCGGGACTCCTTCATCACACCTTCCTGTCAATATGCTGCGATATACAACAGGGGAAAGAACTGAGACCTCATATACCCCCCCCCACACACACACAGTACCTTCCCCTACTCCCTCCCTATCACTCCCCTTCATAGTTGTATATCACCAACACCCCCAGCTACGTATCTGAGCCGACAAGCCCATACGAGAAGAGCGACAGTTTGCCACCCAGGACACAGCGCTGGGTGAAGATGAAACGCCTGCTGTCTCGTAAAATGGCGTCTTTGTGATGGCCATGCTCTTGTATTCCACCTTGTCTTGCAGCCATTAGGAAAAGTAGATGTTTGTGTTGCGTTTGATGTTCTTTATAGTTATTTCTCTCCTCCCCAAATCCCAAATTTTTCTTTTTTTCTTCTTATTTTATTTTGACGGGTTTAAGAAAAATAGACCTTAATATCAAGAATGGCAAATCGTATTGTTACTTTATCATCCTTATTTATTGTAGAAGATGGAGAGTGGTGGTACTCCATTATGCATATGTAAAGTTAAAATCCTAGGAAGGTCGGTAAAGATTGGTTCACAAATAGCGTTGTGGATAAGTGGATGAACTGAAGGCTTTATAAAATTCATGAATATTATATTTTCAAAGGAAAGTTGGATTGATCTGTGAAGGTCGATGGTGGCTGGAAAGTTTGAAGTACTCAGGAGATGCCTTGTATTGTAAGTCAGCGGGCTTCTGTATTTCCTTGATCTCCTTATATTCTTATGATTGTTTAACTCGCAAGCCGTAGAGACCAAAACAGTGAATGAATAATAGCGCCGCAACTGCAGACTCATATAGTAATGGATAAGTTTACGAAAAGAGCGCTTCTTCTCTCGTCACATCCACCAAATCTTAAACCCACACCATGATGAGCAGGAGACACGTGAAGGCGACCGTGCAAAGAAACCAAACCACGGAAAATATAGCTTGAAATGAATAATGTCCCTGAAACTGTACGGTCATAATGCACCGATTGATGTTACGGAAGAAGGCCATATCTCCCGCTATATCTGCCAAATCTTAGACAAAAGGACATCACGAGAAAGAGATATGAGAAGACTGCAAGAAAAAAATGCATAATAAGATTTTCACTTCATCCTCTCCTTTGTCCCCAGCCAGTGCGTGAATAAGGAAGCCCAACTCTCTGTATTTCCCGTATACGTGCAAGTTACAGTTCTATTACAGACGTAGGCAGTGAAACCCTTCCCCACTGTATCTTATGAGTGAATCTCGACCAAGGGATTGTCACCACCTCTTTCCCTCTCTTTCTGCTTCCCTCTTTCCGTCTCTCTTTCGCTTAATTCTTGGTGGCGTATTTTGCAACGGTGCTCTAAATGAAGGCTGAATTGTGCACATCAGCCGGAATATCTCGCATAATAGGCCAATAAAGTCGTTAAAAGCCCAGTAAAAGTAAAATGGAAGGAGAGGGAGAGATGGGGCACGAGGGAGGGATGGAGGAAAGAGTGGGAGAAGGGAACGAGTGAGAGTTAAGGGGAAGGGGAGGAGCAGAGAGAGAGAGAGAGAGAGAGAGAGAGAGAGAGAGAGAGAGAGAGAGAGAGAGAGAGAGAGAGAGAGAGAGAGGGGGGCTAGTTTCTCCATTAAGCTTCAGTCACTTTTCTCTTTGGTGCGCGTTTAAACTTTGGTGATGATGGTGATGGATTGGATTGTAGACTGTGAGTAGTAGGTGGGTAACATTAATATTCGTTCGCCTTCTGCTTTTCCCTTTTAAATTTTCAGGAGAGTTCATGGATTCGGAAATGTAGTAGAAGAAAGGTCCAATCAAAGAAGCGAGTCAAAGAAGTGAGTGAGTGAGCGAGTGAGCGAGTAAGTCCACAAAGCAGAAACCAGTAATTTTTCAGCAATTAAAGAGTAAATTTTTAGAGGTCATGAAAAAGATATCTAGCAAAGGCCTCCACTGCAAAGAATGTGTGAGTGAGTGAGTGAGTGAGGGAGTGAGTGGGTGAGTGAGTGAGTGAATGAATCAGTGAATGAGTGAGTGAGTGAGTGAATGAATGAATGGGTGTGTGAGTGAGCAAGTTAAAATTATAGAAGTTATTAATAAAAAAATGCACCTCCCAAAAAATAAGACGTTAAAAGATTCCACAACAAATTATCCTTCCGTTAAGTGAGTGAGGAATGAATGAGAGCAGAAACACATCATTCCCAATACTTCAAACAATAATTTCTATACATGATGGGCTCACAAATGTATTCCTCCTTGAAAAAAAAAACTATCAAAGAAATCAATTGCAACGATTCATCCGATGAATGAGGAGTGAGTAAGAGAGTCCAGAGAGCAGAAACCGATCGTTCCCCGCCACTTAAGGGCAATTATTTACGCGGCATGGACAGAGAGGCGGAAGGAAGGAAGGGAGACAGAGGCTGTATATTTGATGTTGAGAAATGACCATAAGAGTCGCTGCTTTCTCTCTCTCGTGGCTCTTTTGGGGGCAAGGGTGACGTGATGTAAGGCTCTCTACTCCTGCCGGAGACATGGGCGTCCCAGGACACTTTAGAAACCTTTGTGAGAGCGGAGTGGAGGAAGGAAGAGTAGGAAGATAGGAAGAAAGGAAGAAGATAAGGTGAGAGGAGGAATCGGAAATCTTAGGAGAGGAATGAAGAAGGGAAGGAGAGGTAACTGGAAAAGAGGAAAGATGGTTAGGAAGGACTGATAGTGAAAGGGAAGAGGGGAAAGAAGGTTTGAGGAAGAATAGGAAGGAGGGAGACAAGTGTAGGGAGAGATGATGGAAGGGAGAAAGAGTAGTTAGAGAGGAAGGGTGCAGGAAGAAGAGCGGCAGAAATGAGAGAAAGGGAAAGGAGTGGCAAAAGAAAACTGGAGGAGGATGGAAGAGCGGGAAGAGACAAAGAAATAAAGAAAAGCCGGAAGAGAGGAGAGAAAAAGTAAAGAAGGACGAGGAGATAAGATAAAAGAGAGGGAGGAAAAGTTAGAAGTTAAAAATGACGAAGTAAATATGAATGACAAAAGATAAAACAAGATAAATGAGAATGATAGGAGAGAGAGAGAGAGAGAGAGAGAGAGAGAGAGAGAGAGAGAGAGAGAGAGAGAGAGAGAGATGAAATGGAAATGAAAACAGAGGAAAGAAGCAAAAAAAAAAACAAGATTAGAAAAAGAGGAAGGATTAAGTAAAAAGAAACGAAAAGAAAATGAGAGAACAAGCAAATGCAAAAAAAAAAAAAAAAAAATTAACTCAGTAAACGAAAAAATGCAAGAAAAAAGTAAACAAGACAAGGAAAAAGAAGGAAGGAAGGAAAAAAAAAAAAATAACTGATGAAGAAAGGAAGGAACAGGATGGCTTAAACGTCCGAACACCTCTTAGACTTAGAACAGTTTTGGGTGTTCAGCTGCTTTTTCCTTGCTCTTGTAAACTGTTCATTCGAGCGTGTAAAGGGCGTTGCTTTGGGTGGTTCAGCAGCTTTACCCTTGTGTGTGTGTGTAAGAGGAGAAGGAAAGAGGAGAAAGGAGGAAGGGGAATAGGAAGAGTAGGAGAAGGAAGAGGAGGAGGAAGAGGCGACCAACTTTTCTCTTCTCTCTCTCTCTCTCTCTCTCTCTCTCTCTCTCTCTCTCTAGTGTGGGTCGATCTCAGGTAAGGTTCTCACGTGGGTTTTGCCAAGATCACCTTTACTCTTTCCTAATGACGAGGTGCGCGAGAGACGACAGTGGTAATGCGGGTTATTAGGGTAAGCACTGCCGCCCACCTCCTCTCCCGTGTCCTTGTGTCCTTGTCCTTGGCCCCGATCGCGTTCCTTTCCTCTTATCTTTCGTTCTTGTCATCATCTTCATCGTCTTCGTTGTCGTCTTCCACCCTCCTCCTCCTCCTCCTCCTCCTCCTCCTCCTCCTCCTCTTCCTCCTCCTATTTGTATCTGGTCTTTTCCTTGTTTCCTTTTAATCTGTTTTTCCCTTTCCCTTTTCTTTAATCCTTTTCTTGTATTTTCTTCATTTCCTCTACTTTCCTTTTTTTTTCCTCATCATCGTTTTCCTTAATTTCGTCTTTTTTATTTTCCTTCGTGGTTTTTTTACTTCACTTTTTTCTTCATTGCTTTTGACCCTTTTTGTTTCCTCCTCCTCCTCTACCCCGCTCTTCCTCCTCCTCCTCCTCTTCCTCCTCCTCTTCAGCATTACTTACCCTCTCCCCCCCCCCCAGACAGGGAGGAGAACGGCCACTTCCCCAGCTCATCGACTGCCTCAAAAAAGCCCAAGTTTCCCTCTTGTCCAGACCGTGACGGCGGGAGGTGGGTGTGGATGATCTTTGTCTGCCGGCACGTGAAGGTCGCAAGTAGGGGTACGAGAGAGAGAGAGAGAGAGAGAGAGAGAGAGAGAGAGAGAGAGAGAGAGAGAGAGAGAGAGAGAGAGAGAGAATATATGATCATAATAACGTTCAAAGCATAAGAAATTAGGAGAAAGAAAATAGATGTCCGTCGTAGAGAGAGAGAGAGAGAGAGAGAGAGAGAGAGAGAGAGAGAAGCACCGAGCATAAACGAAAATCTCCACCAGCGTAAGGGAGCGGCGGCCAACCTGTGCACAGCCTGTATCTCCCTGGGATGGGTTTGGGCCGTGTGTGTAGCCAGGTCCTCCCGGTGATGGGGTTGTCCCGCGCGGCTTGTTTGGGAAAATTTAGAGGCGGCACCCGGATTGTTGGAGGCTCGAAACCGCCTCTTACTGACCTACTCTGGCGGTCGGCTGGGTGCTGAGAGGGTCGGGGGTGGGAAAAGCGTCTAGATCGCCCCTGCCCACCGCCCAACGAGGCTCTTCTTTTATTTTCAGCACCAATGCACGCGAACATTCCCCCGGCTGAATCTGCTGAACGCTCTAGTAGGCAGAGGTCAAACGTGCCACAATTACCCGGGAGGTTAACACGCTCTCTTTGGCTATCGTGTTTACAGGGAGGCTGTTACCGAAGAGTATGGCCGAGGGACGCTGGAGTTTCGCCTCGTGGAAAGCAGGGAGAGAGAGAGAGAGAGACGGAAAAAATCGAGATGGAGATAGATGAAGTGATGACGGATGAGAGAGAGAGAGAGAGAGAGAGAGAGAGAGAGAGAGAGAGAGAGAGAGAGAGAGAGAGAGGAATATTAGCCATCCGACGTGTGAGAATGAGGGAAATAAGAGAAAGACAGAAGAGAAGATGAAGGAAAACGAGGAGATACAAGAGCAGGTGGATGAAGGAAAGAGGGAAGGAATACGAGGAGTCCAGCTCGTGGGAAAGCGTGAATAGGAGGAAGCAGAGGAGGTGAAGAGAAGAGGAACTGCAAGTGGTGGTGGATAAAGGAAGGAAGGAAGGAAGAAATGAAAAAGGGAAAACACCAAAACCTCTAGCTCAGGGAAACAGCGAGCAAGGAAAGCGGAGGATGTGTTAGGTAAAGTGGTATAGTAGATGAAGGCAACAAGCAGGTGATTAAGGAAGGAAAGAAGGAAAGTTTTAGCAACATTGATGAGAAAAGAAGGAATAATAGATACGTGTATGAAATGAAAAGAAAAGATTGTGGGAATGATGGGGCATAAAAGAATGAAGGAAGAAAAAAGGAATGAAAGAAAGAATAAAGGAGAAGGAATAGAGGGAATATGGTGAAAATAAGGATAAATAAACTGAAAAGACACTCGTAAATGAAGGAAGAATTAAAGGAAGGAATGAAGGAGGGAAAAGGAAAGAAAATAGACACGAACACATCCATGAAGAAAAATAAAATAAAAGTAAAGTAACGGGAATAAATAAAATGAAAAGTGAAGATGCATTAAAGAAAGAACGCAGGAACAAAGGAACAAAGGAAGGAAGGAAGGAAGGAAGGACAACAGGACCCCAGCAATACTACAGCAACAGGTGAAGGAGGCTTGGCTGGACGCTTTTCCATTATTCAAGTGCACTTTGAAGGACACGTTCGCAACACTTTGATGGGTTAATCTGAGAGGCGCCGCTGCTTTGTACTGGCGGGGCTGGACGGGGCTTGACTCGGGGCACAGGCGACGGTGACAGCAGCTGCGAGGCGGAGAGTGGTGATGAGCGATGGTGGTGTAAGGACGAGAGGTGTGTGCCCTGAGAGAGAGAGAGAGAGAGAGAGAGAGAGAGAGAGAGAGAGAGAGAGAGAGAGAGAGAGAGAGAGAGAGAGAGAGAGAGAGAGAGAGAGAGAGATTCGCGTTCCCTATTGTCAGTTGTTTTGAGTATATATAGTTTCTCTTGACGCTTTATTCCTCCTTTTAGGTTTTTGTTGTTGTTGTTGTTGTTGTTGTTGTTGTTGTTGTTGTTGTTGTTGATGTCTTGTCCTCTGTTATGATTGTTATCTTTTTTTTCCGTCATCATCGTCGTTATCGTTGTCGTCTTCCCTATTATCGTCTTGATCGTCATTATCGTCGTTATCGTTTCCACCTTTTCTCCTCCTCCTCCTCCTCCTCCTTCTCCTCTTCCTCCTCCTCTTCTTCTTCTTCTTTATTGTTGTCGTCTTCTCTATTATAATCTTCATTGTCATTTTTGTCATTGTCTTTATGATAGACAGACTACTTTTAACGCGGAGTAATGTAATGGTCTACCATATACTGGGCTGTGTATTGTTCCGCTACCCCAAGGGACGCCACGCTCAGGCTGGTTCCTAATGCAGCTTAAGGGACAGGCTCACGCTCTGTTTGGCAATCCGCTTGCCTTCCTTCTTTGACTGGTCCTCCTGTCCTGCACAGCCAGTCTAGTTCTACAGTCTACTGTCTACAGTCACACTCCAGTGTGTAGATTGTAATTATACATCATCACGCTAGCTACAAGCTCTGACTAAAAGTCTCTCTGGCCGCTGGCTACTTCTCAAGCCTCTCTCACGGCCGCTCGCTACCAAGCTACCAAGCCTCCAGTACATTTTGTATCCTATAATAAACACAGGGAAGTTTCCCGGTGTTTCTCTTCAAGCACACCAGAACATATTGATGGTGCCAGCGGTACCAGAACATCCTTTCCGCAATCCCTCCTCCTCCTCCTCCTCCTCCTCCTCCTCCTCCTCCTCCTCCTCCTCCTCCTCCTCCTCCTCCTCCTCCTCCTCCTCCTCCTCCTCCTCCTCCTCCTCCTCCTCCTCCTCCTCGTCGTCGTCGTCCCAATACCAACACGCTAATACTAACACTCCCCTTCTCCTACATATTCCTCTTCCCCCTCGTTCATTAACTATAAACATCCACATGACACATGCTTTGAGCCGCTCCCCGCGCCCCTCTCAGCCGCCCGCGCCCCCTCCATCGCCCTCTTATATTAAGTGAGCCATAAGTCTGATTAAGCTCGCCAAATTAGGTTGGACCGCATAAAACACTTCGCCTCCGACAACTCGCTTGCGTAGAGTTATGCTAAACGTGGGGTTGCGGTAGCGGTGGTGATGGTGGTGGTGGTGGTGGTGGTGGTGGTGGTGGTGGTGTAGTGGTAGTGGTAGTGGGAGAAGGGGTTGTAGTAGTGGTGTTCCAACTAGAGCTATGCATCAAAGCAACCCTCCTTCCCTCCCTTCCCTCCCCCTCCCTCTCTCCCTCTCTCTCCCTGATTCCTCATTCCCTCTCCCTCCTTCCTCACCCTCCTTCCATGTCTGTGTGTGTGTAGGACGGGTGATGTGGGTGAGCAGGGGTTAAAATGCGCCCTTACGCTAAGCACTACACCCCCTAGCCAGACCCATACCCTCCCCTTCCATATGTTTGATGTCACTAACGACTCTCCATATACTATGCCTCCCTCCTTTTTCCCCTCTCTCTTCTCTCTCTTCTCCTATTTTTTGCCTCTTTCCTCTTCCCTTTTCCCTGCCTCTACTTTTGTTCTCTCTCCCTCCCTCTCTACCGCCATACTCCTACGCTCTATATTCCTTTTGTTTCCCCTACTCCTCCTCCTCCTCCTCCTCCTCCTCCTCCTCCATAGATGTGCCTTGTAATGATGCTGGCGTAGCTGATTACTGGAGCTTTCTCTATGTGTGTGTTTTACGAGAGAGAGAGAGAGAGAGAGAGAGAGAGAGAGAGAGAGAGAGAGAGAGAGAGAGAGAGAGAGAGAGAGAAAGAATAAGTGGGACTTTTCCTTTTCTTCAGGTACGGAAGATAAAACTTAAAGAATGAAGTGGCTTGACAAGAAAAAAAATCACAGAAGAAAGAAGAAGAGAGAGGAAAAAAAAAAGGAAACAGAAGAGGATGACAAGGAGGTGAACATTCTTATTCTTGTTATACTTTTTCTTTTTGTTTCTTTCATTCTTGCTCCTCTTCTTCTTACTATTTCTTATTATTGCTTTTTTTTTATTTTGTCATTATTGTTGCTGCTGCTGTTGTGGTTTTGCTGCAGCCTCCATTATTGTTAATTTTATTGCTGTTGTTATTTTATTATTTATTGTCATTATTACTCACTTCATAATTGTTTTGAATGTCACAATCTGCTGACCTTCACCTTTTGCCTCGCTCCACATCTCCGGTGGGTGGAAGCAGCAGCAGCAGCAGCAGCAGAATTAGCACGATGAACAAGGATTGTGAACACATGCAGTATACATCGCAACGCTAAGCAAGGCAACACAAACCACACAAAGCAAAAGGAAAATAACAAATAGCACATCACATAACACACAACACATCAACATAACTCAACATTACAACTCGAGGCAGCACACAACACACACGTACTTACAATATAATGAATAACACAACACAAAAGTACATTTCCCTTCATAACAACTGAAGCAACATACATTACCCTTAACATATTTAATACTGGAACACATTTTTTACCTTAGATTTTTTGTACGATTAGACCATTTTATTGCCATTATGAAGGGTCTATAGAGGTGAGAAGATGAATGGCCACAGTCTTTACTATTTAAATCCCTGACTTGAGTTTCTGAAGCTGTATAAAATCACAAAATAGTAAGCAGAATGAATATGGAAACGCGTCATGGTACTGAAGGGGTTAATAAGAACATAAAAAAAAAGACAGACACAATTAACACCCTCATCCGCCAAACAAAACGTACAACACACACACACAGCACAGCATAACACAAAACAACTTTTAGCAGACACGATAACAACACATCGCCTGATCACTGCACAATACAACCTTTGCGAAACACAACACCAATTCCTAACATTCCCTAACGAAGAGCCGGTGTATTTCTGGCGTTTCCACGAGTTACCAAAATGACGTGTCGCGCCACCACTCAGAGAGAGAGAGAGAGAGAGAGAGAGAGAGAGAGAGAGAGAGAGAGGTGAGAGGTGAGAGCAAGCTGATAATGGACACGTACAATTTTCTATCCTTTTTTTTTCTGATGCATTGGTCTGGTTTTGTCATTAGTTTCAGTAATTGCGGTCGTTCGGTGGTAGTGTTGGTGTAGCTTCGTTTGTCAGGTCGTTACCGTGCATCACCATCACGTCACATTCTCGTCCGTCCGTCACCGTCACTGTTATCACTATCTCGCTTATCACTACCATCCCTGCCCCCCTCACCACCACCACCACCACCACCTCGTCCACCACCAGTATTGCATCCCTCATTCTGCCATCAGTGTCCACGCCTAGTTACGGGTCGTGTTTTCGCTTGTTTTCTACTCTATGTAAGTGTGATTTACATTAGTACCGCTTATCTCTGCTTATCGCCAGTCCCGAGAGGTACAGGGGCTCTGGGCAAAGGGGGAGAGGTTGTGGTAAGGTAAATTTCTGGTAAGGTAAATTTCTCTCTTGCTTATTATTTGTAGTGTTGCCAATCTTTTTTTTTTTTTTTGAGCTTGTGTTGTTACGTGACTTTTTTTTTTGTCGTTGTATTACCTTCATGATTAAGTTTATACCTGCAGCAGATGGTAGTGTGTGTGTGTGTGTGTGTGTGTGTGTGTGTGTGTGTGTGTGTGTGTGTGTGTGTGTGTGTGTGTGTGTGTGTGTGTGTGTGTGTGTGTGTGTAAAATCCGGCTGCGTGCACACTCTCGGTAAAACAGTGATGTGGGTTAAGCAATGTGTAATCAAGGCGGGATGCAGCCGGCTTTATAGAACACACACACACACACACACACACACACACACACACACACACACACACACACACACACACACACACACACACACACACACGATCTCGTTTAATCACCAAAAAGATACAACATGACTGATGCAATCCTTCCTCTTCCTCCTCCAACTATTTCGTCCTCATTCTCTATTTTCTCGTTCTTTCCCTCGTCCTTGTTGTGATTTCCGTCATCTTGTCCTTCTCTTCGCCTTCGTTGTCGTCCTCGTTCCCTTTCTCCTTTTCTCCTTTAGAACTAATCCTGTCTCTCTCTCTCTCTCTCTCTCTCTCTCTCTCTCTCTCTCTCTCTCTCTCTCTCTCTCTCTCTCTCTCTCTCTCTCTCTCTCTCTCTCTCCCTACAAGTAAATTCCTGGCTAATTGGTAGGAGACCCTAAAAATTTCTAAACCATTTTTCTCCTCTCTCTTACCCTTCCTTCCTTCGTTCCTTCCTTTCTCCAGCCCTTCCTTTCCTTATTTCTACCCTCGTTCCATCGCTGCCTTCATATATGACCATCTACTAAGCGACGAGGAGGAAGAGGAAGAAGGAGACGAGGAGGAGGAGGAGGAGGAGGAGGAGGAGGAGGAGGAGGAGGAGGAGGAGGAGGAGGAGGAGGAGGTCGCTAGTTGTTACAGAGGACATATTTCACGCTTCAAGGACAAGTGTGCACCGTTTGCTTTGTTCGCTGTTGTTTCCACTCACACTCATTGACGAGGGTCACATCCCAGTGCTGGCTAATGAGGAAGCTGAGGCAGGATGAAGCAGGCAGAGGTGCAGGGCGGCGAGGGGCTGGAAGTGGCAGTGGTGGTGGTGGTGGTGGTGGTGGTGGTGGTGGTGGTGGTGGTGGAGGAGGAGGTAGTGGTGGTGCAGGGAGAGTAAAGGGGAGGTCGAAAATGGAATGTAGGCAAACGAATAGTAACAATTGATATAAATTCAGAGAGAGAGAGAGAGAGAGAGAGAGAGAGAGAGAGAGAGAGAGAGAGAGAGAGAGAGAGTTCTTTGGAGAGGGGGGATAGGGGGTGCCAGAGGGAGCCGTTTCCATCCCTCACCTGGGCGGATGAGTGATGTCTCCAGGCGCGCCGGATACACGTTCGCTTGACTCCTGTTTCATCGTTAACGGATCCCGGTGAGAGCAAATATTACCCCCCCTCCTCTCTCTCTCTCTCTCTCTCTCTCTCTCTCTCTCTCTCTCTCTCTCTCTCTCTCTCTCTCTCTCTCTCTCTCTCTCTCTCTCTCTCTCTCTCTCTCTCTCTCTCTTTATGCTTATAAATTTCGTCTCTATTTTAAAATGTCATTAGTCCTCTTGCTCTTTCTCCTCCTTGCGAGAGAGAGAGAGAGAGAGAGAGAGAGAGAGAGAGAGAGAGAGAGAGAGAGAGAGAGAGAGAGAGAGAGAGAGAGAGAGAGAGAGAGAGAGAGAGAGAGAGAGAGAGAGAGAGAGAGAGAGAGAGAGAGAGAAACTTCCTCCTCTCAGATATTGAAAAGCCTTCTGGGAGTCAGAAGACGAAGGAAATTAAACAGGTAAATAAAACAAAGACGGTCATGACGGGGACGCGAAGGTGAAGGTAAGACATTCACGACTTTTCACCGCCTGTCCTCCCTCCTCTCACTCTCTCCTGTTTCACTGCTGCTGGTATTTACTTTATCGCATTCCTTAGGGCATAATGTGAATAAAAACGTGTTTGTACCCAGGTCATGTTCGCTGTGTAGATAAGGCTTGGGGGTTCTCCTGGGCTTGACATTCCTTGACTCAATTTCCAGAGAGACGTAGAGGTGATGTAAAAGTTCGCTGAGGATGTCTTGTCTTTTTGTTTGAATGAAATCAGATGCTTTACCTGTTTCTTCATTTTGGAACTCTTCATAGGATTTTAAGGTCACGAAGAGGATTAATTGGATTGTCAAGGGTGTTTTTTCATACTGATGACGTAAAGTATTTGTTGAATTATCCTTAGTAGAAACACTCTTGAAGAACTTCCACTTCTGTGTTGAAAGTTGTCAAAATATAGCTAGGAAAGCTTTCACATATTACAAGTACACTGAGAAAAAACAAAGAATATAAGAAAATAAGAGAATCTGCAAGAAACCATCTGGTCTATACGTGGGAATCCCTGTACGAAGGATACCTACCAATTCTACCTATCAACTTAAATCCATAAATCTTCTAACCTTTTAAAGCTCCGTAATGACTCGGCACTAACAACCTGATTATCGAGTGTATTCCAGTCATTCACCAATCCAATTTCATCCATTTATCAACTTGACACAACCTTCCAGATAACTACACTCTCTTCTTCAATGACACTCTCTGTCCTCCTCTTCTTCAGTGAACATCCTCAGTCTGTCCTTTTCCTAGTAATCTCAATCGGAAACTTCACATATCATTGCTAGTTAAAACAGCTTCTTTGAAATTAGGCGTTTGTAGTCAGTTTTTCTCATTCCCAAGCTGTTAATTCTGTACAGGGATCTTATCCATCCATGTATGGAGTATGATTCACATGCATGGGCTCGGGAAGAGAGGCTGCATTCTATAACATATCGGCTTAGTTCCTCTCCTCTAACTGACCATCTTTAGCTTTGCATCTCGCTTTCTTACACATCTATTTTCGAGGCAACTGCTCTTCTGATCTTGCTGACTGCATGCCTCCATTTTTTATCATTGATATTCTGCCCAACACCTTAATGCAAGAGCAAACCAGTATCCTCAGATTTTACATCACTTTTACCGGTGAATTCTGGAACTCATTCCCTGATTCTGTACGAATAATTTCCCCTTTCCCGCCGCTTGAATTCTTTCCAGAGAGATATTTCAAAACGGTGTGTGTGTGTGTGTGTGTGTGTGTGTGTGTGTGTGTGTGTGTGTGTGTGTGTGTGTGTGTGCGCGCGCGCGCATGTCCATGTCTGTGTTATTTGCTTTGGTCAATACCTTTTTCATTTAAAGGGGGAAAAAAAACATGATCGTTAGAACAACAACCACAACAACAGCAACTACTACTACTACTACTACTACTACTACTACTACTACTACTACTACTACTACTACTACTACTACTACTACTACTACTACTACTACCAGTACTGCAGGCAGGATAAAACAATATTCTCTGATTTCTGTCAGCAATGTCTTACATATCACAGCAGTGTGCGTCAGCATTTTCAAATAGCGCGTTTTTTGTTCTTGTTTATTATGTAAACAACTGTTCATAAATCGCTGTAAGCCTTATCAGTCAAGAGTTGTGCTGCGTGATCTTTTGTGATTTTATCTGGTATTCTATTCCTACCTGGTTGATGGCTCAGCGGTGTGGTAGTATGTTATCCTTACCTGTTTAATGTCCCAACGATGCAATAACTGAACTGCTTGTATTACTAATTTGCCTGTTTAATGTCCCAGTGTTATAATAATAGGCAGCGCTCATTTTACCTGCTACACTCAATTCCATTGAATTTTTCTATTGATATGAAATCCTCGGATCTCATTAGATTGTATATGTTGTCAATTTGTTACATGAAATTAGATTGTAGGAAAACGCTAAACAACAACAACAACAACAACAACAACAACAACAACAACAACAACAACAACAACAACAACAACAACAACAACAACAACAACAACAACAACAACTACTACTACTACTACTACTACTACTACTACTACAATAACTACTACTGCTACAATAACTACTACTACAACAACAATAACTACTACTGCTACAATAACTACTACTGCTACAATAACTACTACTACTACTACTACTACTACTACTACTACTACTACTACTACTACTACTACTACTACTACTACTACTACTACCACACACTGGAATGAAATGTAGGAAATATAGGAGTTTAACTGACCCTTGTTATAACAGTACCTGCGCTGTGTACCACCTTAGGTCAGCCAGGGAGGGAGGAGTTCCACCATCCTTCCAAACACCACGCCACTAGACATTTTCCTCGATATGCCCGAATCATGCCGGGTCTCCAGATAGCGTCGCTGCCTCGCTACCTTGTGTCTATATACACTCTACACACAAGATTCATACGTTATTCACAGTCTTAATTGTTCTCCACTTGACTTCTGGACGAGGTTTTCCTTAGGGCGTGTGTGGAGTGTCCCATCCTCCCCCTGGGTCTTAGAACATGTGGAGGTGTTAGCTTGAGCCCGATTCTAGTTACTTGTCCTCTGTGGCCTTCTCCACCTGGCTCGGGGGGAGGTGTTTGTTGAGGGCAGGGTTATCTTGTGTACTTGTATACCTGTCATTGGGATGAGGCAAAATGTGTGAAGTTTATGTTAATAGTTATCATTATATTTCGTCCAGAATAATCGACACCTAATTAAAAAATGTGGTCATATCTGGTGGATGCACATCATAGTTGGCTAATAAAAAGTACTTAGTTTATTACAATGGGATGATAAACTAGAAGTATTTAGGCTAATTAATACTCATACCATCAATTCTAAAACATGTATAGTTGTTAATTCAGGTGATTCTATGTGTATGCGGTGTCAGCAAATTAGAATTAGATATTGCAGTCATAATTAGTGGATTAACTAAACGCAGCTGTATTGCTTTGTTTTTAGTCCATCAAGTTTTATCACAGCGTTCAATTGTCAATGATTCTGTTGGTGATGCCTTAAGTCTTACCAGTCCACTCCACCTTGGAATGCTGTTTTGATAAACTATGGAGCTGAGATGAAAATGTTGCTTAGCTTCAGAAAGAGAAATTTCCAACTATTTTTCACATTTTGTTCAGTCTTACTTGTTGGTATCGAAGTCACTCGTTTTCTTTTCTTTCGTACTTCCTTTCTCCTTTCTTTCTCTGTCCTTTATCTATTTCTTTCTTTACTTCTTATCTTTCCTTTTTCTTTTCCTCCCATTCTTCTTCTCATACTGCACTTTTGTTTATCCACTTCCCTCAGCCTTCATTTTGGGTAAGGGGCGGCAGGTCACCGTATGAATTAAGTTTGCTCATGAATTAATAAAACGGTTCTTTTCTCTTTTCTTGTATATAACTGTTGAGAGCTTATTTATTTATTTTTTCCATAGTGTTTTATGCTACCCAAGGCTGCGCTCTGTTAGCGTTAAAAATTTGTAATATTTGTATTCAGTAACGCGGAGTGCTTATCCACAGTGTAAACAAACAAACGGTGGTGCAACGCGAGCCTTGATGTGAAATATATAAATGGATAAATCATAATACTATTTGTTATTCATCATATTCTCGTGCAGCAGCAGCAGAGGACGGGCGCGACGAGGCGGTCAGGCAGTGCTGCGTCCCGGCTCACTGGGGGACTGTGGCCATTAAGTCATTAGGTCACGCCTTTGCCACAGCAGACGACGGCCCGTACTCTCATTGCGGCCTTAATGTGACCTCCCACCAAACTGCCTTTACGCCGCCACCACCTCCACCAGCACCACCACCACCACCATTAGCGTTCTGTGCTTGGTAAGGTACGTGCCACTTCTCTTAGTAGGATATTTAGTTACCTGTTTATCATTAATTCTGAGCTAGTGTTGGGGTCACATTTCTTCCGGGATAATGAGAGAAAGTGTCTTATTAGACGCTTTACGTAACTGTTTGCGCGTGGCTCTCGCTTGGAGATATTACGCCCTTTGTGTTATGGTGTTGTACTTATGAGATTACGAGAGCGGGCGAGCTACTGGTTCATTATACCTTTCCTGTTTGATAGAATTAATTTAATCATAAGTAAAGTTACCTTCTACAGAGAGTTTATCTGAGCTAGTACTGCTTTATATAATTCTTTCTCGTTGAAGGACTTAATGTTGTTTGTACATAGTGTGAATCTTTAACGAAGGGCTTACCTGGCTGTAGAGATCTTACTTGTGTGCTGCCTTTGTGGGAATTACAATGAGGCCACTTCTTACCTAGTACATCCGTAGCAACGTTATGTATCTCGGCACATTTATAGTCATTAAGACGTTCATTGGTCACAACCTTAAATAGTTCAGAGCGTGTGTATTACGAGTTTGTGCTGCGAATTCACTTGCATAATTCGTTAATAATCTAACTGTATATGTCCGGGGCAAATATTCGAATACGCCAAGTACGCTACTCACCTTTAGCAGTGTTAGGTTCCTCAGGATAGGTGTACTTTGAGTTTACTTAAATAATTCACCGTAGCAACCTTTCACCTTATGCGCCTCAAGACAGGTGCTTAACAAGATGGACAACAGCAAGTACTCAATTAACCTATAGCAGTCTTACGGGGCTGAGGGCAGGTATATAATAAGTCTTAATCACAGCTAATTTGCTAACATAATTCACTTACATCAACCTTATATTCTCCGAGACAGATGTTTTACAAGTTGAACTATAGCAAGTGTAGCAGTTTGACGTGTTTTAGGACAGATGTATAAAGTTATAATGTCATGAATACACTTACACAATTTACCTGTTGCAGTCTTATATAATTTGCTGAAGACGAATGTTATACTTACACAACTGCCCTGTAGTAATCTCATGTGCCACTACAAGACAGGTATATCAAGTAAGCACAGGTAATACAATCACACAAATCACCTGTAGCAACTTTGCATATGTCGAGACGAGTGTTTTAAAAGTTGGACTACTGCACGTACGTAATTCATACCTGCACGAACACCTCTTCACCCTCTCCCCTTCCAATGCCCAATGCCTCGAGATACGTGTGCAAGTATTTGGAGATTGGGGGGAGGCAAATTTCACATCACTTACGTATCAACCAAACTTGGGCGGAGAGTTGGGACGAATAAAACACATCGTCCCGCCTCTGCTTCCCAGGATCGCCCATGTGCCGGGAAGAGATCCAAAATAAGATTGCCAAAGTTTGCACCACTGGATCGGTCATGCCACGCCACACCTGGGCCCTCAGTCCTCGCTGGCCGGAGTTCCCACATTTCAACGCCGTAACCTCCTTTTTTTATCATGTTTTTTTTCTTTAACGTCTCTGCCGCTGGTGCTTTGTTTATTCACGAGGCCCAGTTTGCGGATATCCATCAAGGACGTATATTTTAACTTTAAGAAATATGTTAAAAGAGAGAAAGGAAAGTTAGGGAATCGATTGGTGGTGGGTGGCTTGAATATACTTTGAGAGAGGAAGGGAGTGAAGGAGGACGGGACAGTAAGAGTGGGGAAGACAAAGGCCACTCAAGGGCTGTCCTGCAGTGGCTACCTTCGTCAGGAGTGAACGTAAAGTGTAAGGTTTTTGCAGATAAACGCAAACGCTAAAGAGAGAGAGAGAGAGAGAGAGAGAGAGAGAGAGAGAGAGAGAGAGAGAGAGAGAGAGAGAGAGAGAGAGAGCACGGACATCGACCTTTGAAAATTGTGTAGTGGTTGAGGCGAGAATGCAAGTGGTGGTGGTGGTGGTGGTCGTGGTGGCGGCGGTGGTGGTGGTCATGGTGTAATAGTAGTGGTGATAATAGTGGTAGTGGCGGTCGTACCCTTCAACATTTCTATTTTATATCCTTTCCAAGCCTCGACCTTCCTCTCACCAACTCTTTCCTCCCCCTCCACCATTCCTCCCTCTCCCACCCTCCACTCCCTCCGGTCAGTGGGTAACCTACTGACTGCCTCCACACGACCTGATGGCGCTGATCCTTGGCCGTGCCCCTCCTTTCTCTCTCTCTCTGGGTAGTATATTTTTATAGGTCTGTGTCACCGCGCGCAGTCTCTCTGTGTCTTCTATCTCTCTCCTGCAGGCTTCGTCTCCGGACCCGACCGCGGCCAGCCAGCGTCCGATACTGCTTCATTTCTCTGCTTCACGGTTCATATGCATTTCATTTTTCGTCTCCCGCGCTCAGTAAACGCTTGCCCCGAATCACTCGCGTCTCTCACTCATTCGCTCACTTTCAATGATAATACAGGTGATGATAATGATGATGATTGGGATAATAATGATGTAGGTGTTGCTGACGACGATGATGATGACAGTAATAAACAAATAATCTCAATGCAGGAGCGGGTCACGGTCTGGCTGGCTGGCTAGGGTGGTGGAGTTGGTGTCACGCTCGATACAGGGCTGGGGGAGGTGTGTCTGAGTCCTCCGTGCTCAGTTGGGTCTCGTCCGTGGTCGCGGGAGGAACTCTTTGCCCCTCGCCCACCCTCGTCCACCCACTCGCTCGTCGCACGTACTACCAGGCGCCGCTTCGAGCCTCCCGCGCTGGACGGAGTTTTAAAAGTTTAAGTAAAAATGTTCAAGTACACGGAAAATGAACCGAAGTCAGAAAGTTAACGCAGTGTGTTTCAATTAGACGACAATAATTGAACGTGTGTGTGCGTGCGTGTGTGTGTCCTTTCATTACTTAACTGTGCTGGAATATATTAAAAAAAAATCTCCCTTTAGCCTCTGGAAGGTGGTGATCTTCTCTCGCTCGCATCTCTGACCTTTTGCATGAGCGGGAGAGTTAGTGAGTGACAGACAAGAGAAGAGAAGAGAAGAGAAGAGAAGAGGAGAGAGAGAGATAGAGAGAGAGCGAATTTATCTCCAAGCGGACTTACGGAGAGGAGAGATGAGCGAGTTTTTGGGAACTTTTTAACTAGTGCCTCTCGCTCCGCCACTCAAGGTAAGTCTGCGTCTCTGGAGGCCTGTGTTTGCTGAGCGGCGGCGTGGTGCTGCTGGAGGTGGCTGCTGCCTTGTTGTTCAAAGTTTACGGCGGGGATTTGTGCTAAGAGGGAAGTGGGAGAGGAGCCAGATAAAGAGTAGAAGCTGAGGATTGGGAGAGGGGAAAGATAAAGAGTAGAAGCTGAGGAGTTGAAGGGAGTAGAAGCAGTAGCAGGAGAGATGCGGAGGAAGAGGAGGAGGACGAGCAGCAGGACAGGAGAAATGAAGACAAATGATGATGTATAGGTGAAGAAAAAAAATTGAGGAAAGTTAATAAAGACACACGATGATAAAATGCAAGGTAGATAGATAGATAGATAGAGAGAGAGAGAGAGAGAGAGAGAGAGAGAGAGAGAGAGAGAGAGAGAGAGAGAGAGAGTGTGTGTTTATAGGATTTGTAAGTAGCCGTAAATAGAAAAAAATACTTTGTGCCTTTGAAGTGTTGCTTATATCAAAGAAAGAAAATGAAGTTTTGATTGATTATTCACTCATTCTGGTTGTAAAAGGTCAGTCTGATCAGAGAGAGAGAGAGAGAGAGAGAGAGAGAGAGAGAGAGAGAGAGAGAGAGAGCAAAATCGCATCATGACCCGCCTGTTTATTTCACTGACGCAACAGAAAACTACCTGGAAACTCGATGACCAATAATTGCAGGTGTGCTGGAGGCAAAGGGGCGGCCAGGTGTGGAGGTGTAGGAGGAGGAGGAGGAGGAGGAGGAGGAGGAGGATATGGTGTAGGTGGAGCTGGAGGAGGAGGAGGAAGAGAACTAGGTGGTGGCGGAGATGGAGGTGCATGTGGAGGTGTAGGTGGAGGAAGAGGAGGAGGTAGAGGTGGAGGTGGAATAGAAGGAAAAAAAGGAGGAGGAGAACGAAGAGGAAGAGGAAGAGGAGGAGGGAGTATAGAGCAGAGGTGAATCGGGTTTGTCAGGGAGACTGCACTCTCATTATTATTTTTCTCAATCCCTGCCTCTCTCTCTCTCTCTCTCTCTCTCTCTCTCTCTCTCTCTCTCTCTCTCTCTCTCTCTCTCCCCACCATCCTGCGTTTTCATCAACTTTTCATTTTTCTTCAAACAGCACATCACATCATGGTCTACCTCCATTCCTTCCTTCTCCTTGCTCTTCCCTTCTGTTCCTCCACCTGATCTACAACCATTACCTCCTGTACCACCTCTTTCTTTCCCCTTCTTCAGCTCTCGTTGTTCCCGCGCCTCACATCGGCACGTAAAGTTGTCGGGCTCATTAAAAACAAAGCATTACCAACGCAGGAAGACCGACATTCCATCGCCTAGAACTTGGTCGCCCCGCAGCCAATTTCACGAGCGGCGGAGATATTAATCCATTTTTAGGGTGTAACTTCGGGTTCGGGGAAACTCCTTTGGGCGTGAGGCAAAGGAGAGACGAGGTTAAGTAAGGAAAAGGGAGGAGTGTGGTAGAGAGAAAGACAGAGATAGTGTGACAAAGTTAGGACATGTCTTTTCTCTTTTTTTTCGTTTTCGTTTTTTCTCTTTCCTTTTCTGTTGTTCTTGTAGCTTCTCGACGACAAAGGTGACGAAGAAATATGGTGTTGGTGTAGCTAGTGAAGGAGGAAGACGCGAAAGAAGAGAAGGAGGAGGAGGAGGAGAAAGAGGAAGGGTTGCGTGAAGAAGTAGAATAGGAAAAGAAAACAGATGGAGAAGGAGAAGGGAAATGGAAACGAGGTGCAGGAGAGAGAGAGAGAGAGAGAGAGAGAGAGAGAGAGAGAGAGAGAGAGAGAGAGAGAGAGAGAGAGAGAGAGAGAGAGAGAGACTGTATGTGTGTAACAAGAAAAGACAGTCAGAGGAAGGAAGGAAGGAAGGAAATACACGAAAAGAAACAGAGGAAGGTAGAAGAACGAAGAAATAGAAGAAATGGCAAGAACAAGGAGACAGACAAAGATGGATTCAATGGAAACTAAAAACAAGAATAGAATGAAGAGAAAGAGGAGGTAGAGAGAAAAAAAAAGTTGTAGAGGAGGAGGAGGAGGAGGAGAAGAAGAATGAAGTAGTTAGTCGTAGTTTATATTAACGTCGCCGCTGTAATTAATTTAGTCGTGGGAAAACAGTTAAATTAGATTGAGGTGGTTTTTCACATTGAATGGGAGAGACACATTTCCTCCTCCTCCTCCTCCTCCTCCTCGAAATCTTCAGTCTTTTTTGTCATTTATACGTTTTTCCATCATCTTTTTTTCATTGTTTCATTCATTACATGTTTTTATGTTGCTTTGGTGCCACTGTGCATGTGTGCGTGTGTGTGTGTGTGTGTGTGTGTGTGTGTGCGCGCGTGTGTGTGTGTGCATGTTTGTGTTTGTGTTTGTGTGTGTCTTTTGTTCTTTTCCTTGTGTGTTATTAGGAATGTCTTCTTGTTTTGTCTTCCTGCTGTCTGTATCATGATGGGCTTTGTGGCGTTGCCTTTGTTTCGGTCATTATTATAATTGTTTTGACCATTATAATTATTATCTATTATTATTATTGTTATTATTATTATTATTATTATTATTATTATTATTATTATTATTATTATTATTATTATTATTATTATTATTATTATTGTTATTATTGAGTTTTTTTTTTTTAGTTCGTTATTATTGTTCCTCATACTACTACTACTACTACTACTACTACTACTACTACTACTACTACTACTACTACTACTACTACTACTACTACTACAGCCAACAGAAATATCACTATAATCCTTCCATTACTGTTACAACCAGTTTATCACCACCACTACAACCACCACCACCACAACAACAACAACAACAACAACAACAACAACAACAACAACAACAGCAACAGCAACCACTACTATTACGAAAACCACTCTCTACTAACTCCCAACCACGTTCCCGATTCTCCCGCCCTCAACCACCACCATCACCACCACCACCACCACCACCACCATGCTGATTCCTCGCACCACGCTCCCCATCACCGTCCTCATTTTCATCACTGTCACTGCCATTACTACAAACGCGCGCATTTTGGTCCACGTGACTGCCCGGGAATTTTGTGTAAATTAATTTCTCGGGTTATTCTTCTGTGGCTGGAGAGAGAGAGAGAGAGAGAGAGAGAGAGAGAGAGAGAGAGAGAGAGAGAGAGATTTATGTTGTTTTCATTCATGGTGGAAGATACAAGGACATTTCTCATTTTTAGATTAGGAATGTGAAAACGCTGATCTCGAAAAATGGATTTATTAATTTTCTTTTTTTACTCTACTGTTCTTTTCTTCGTTGTTTTATCTTGTACTATATTTGTTTCTCTCTCTCTCTCTCTCTCTCTCTCTCTCTCTCTCTCTCTCTCTCTCTCTCTCTCTCTCTCTCTCTCTCTCTCTCTCTCTCTTGTTACCTATATGTGGGTTTATATTTGTGTGTGTGTGTGTGTGTGTGTGTGTCTGTGAGTACACCATTACTAGCAGGTCCACCACCGTCTGTACTGAAGTGTCGGCCATAGCCTATAATGGGGTGTGCCTGTGGACCTCTGACACCCCCACTTCACCCCACTCACACCTCCACTTCACCCTTACCCTTACCATCCTCAATGTTCGCCAGCCCTCTCCACTTCCCAATGCCATCCCCACACATCCTGTATTTTTTTTTTTAAGTGGTCATGCTTCATTTTTATATCATCCTCTGCCCGACCCACTTCATTTCCCACTCGTCTCCACTCCATACTCCATACTCTCTCTCTCTCTCTCTCTCTCTCTCTCTCTCTCTCTCTCTCTCTCTCTCTCTCTCTCTCTCTCTCTCTCTCTCTCTCTCTCTCTCTCTCTCTCTCTCTCTCTCTCTCTCTCTCTCTCTCTCTCTCTCTCTCTCTCTCTCTCTCTCTCTCTCCTCCTCCTCCTCCAATCAGATCTCGACTGCCTAGCCACTTGGTCAGACAAGTGGGAGATGAGCTTCAATGTAGATAAATGTAGTGTTGCACATTGGTAGCAATAATGATCATACTAATTATTCAATGAACGGTTCCGAACTTCTTAAGGTTGATGAGGAAAAAGACTTAGGCGTCATAATTACTTCAGACCTCAAGTCAAGTAAACACTGCTCGGAAGTAGTTAAAATGGCAAACAAATTGGTTGGGTTTATCGGGAAGACTTTTCAATTTAAATCAGAAGGGGTAATTCTCACATTGTTTAATGCACTCGTCCGACCTCATCTTGAGTACTGTGTCCAGTTCTGGTCACCCCACTATAGGAAAGATATAGACAACCTGGAGAGAGTCCAAAGAAGAGTCACCAAATTGATCCCACGACTGCGAAACAAGCCTTACGAGGAGCGCTTGAGGGAACTCAACTTGTTCAGTTTAGAGAAGCGGCGTATGCGAGGAGATTTGATTGAACTATTTAAAATGTTCCGGGGCTTTGATAACGTAAAATGTAAACAACTATCTCAACATTGACAGCTCCAACACCACTAGAAATAATGGCTACAAGATTACAGGTAAACGTTTCAGATCAGACGAGGCTAAACATTATTTCTTCAATAGAATTGTGAATGTCTGGAACTCTCTCCCAGCACATGTTGTCCGTAGCAATACGATAGAAACTTTTAAAAAAAGTTGGACATTCACTTCACATTAACCCCTCAAATGACGTACTTTGCGCCTACATAAGATATCCTTTTTTTGTTTGTAGTTACTGTACTAGATAGTATCACTTCTTCAATCTTTCCTTTCCCATCTTTGACTTTATCTCTCCCTGTGGCCTCTTTTTTTCTTTCTTGAACCCTGATATCCTTCAGCCTTTAACTCGTAGAATCTGTAGTGGTAGCATAGGCACACAGACAGCCCCGTTAGGCCCAGTTGGGCTGTTGCTGTCTGTTCCTTCCTATGTATTTCTTTGTATTCCTCCTCCTCCTCCTCCTCCTCCTCCTCCTCCTCCTCCTCCTCCTCCTCCTCCTCCTCCTCCTCTACAACTTATTTCCTTTGCACCTCTTCTTTCTCTTGATTCTATTCTTGTTTTCAGTTTCCTTTTGAATCCATCTCTGTCTGTCTACTTGTTCTTGCCAATTCTTTTACCTCTTCCTTCTTCTACCTTCCTCTGTTTCTCTTCGTGCATTTCTTCCTTCCTTCCTCTGTCTGTCTTTTCTCGTTACACTCT
>NC_059300.1:7926557-7956557 GCF_017591435.1 Portunus trituberculatus | reverse complement strand
TAAGAAAAGGCTGCATATTAAATTAAGGCTAGTTTTTGTGGAGGGGAAGTGGATAAGTGAGGGTGGTTGTGGGTATTCCTGTGTGTGTGTGTGTGTGTGTGTGTGTGTGTGTGTGTGTGTGTGTGTGTGTGTGTGTGTGTCAGTATTCGTGTGAGTAAGGCATAAAAGAGTTTGTATGTGCCATGCTTCTTGTTTTTTGGTGGTGTTTGTAATACGTGTGTATCTTGTGATGTTGGTACACTCATAGATCATTGCGTTAAGTAGTGGTATTTCCCTCGTTTCGTGTGTATTTATTGCTGTGATTATTTTGGCTATGGTTATTTTTGTTATTTTTATTGTTCATGTCGTTCTTCTTCTTACTACTACTACTACTACTACTACTACTACTACTACTACTACTACTACTACTACTACTACTACTACTACCACCGCCACTACGGTACTACTATTATTACTCTTACTGTTGTTGTTGTTGTTGTTGATGACGTTGTTGATCTGTTTCGTTATCATAATTATCATCGTTATCTCTCTCTCTCTCTCTCTCTCTCTCTCTCTCTCTCTCTCTCTCTCTCTCTCTCTCATTTTCTCCCCTTCCCTCTGTGTTTATGCAGTTATAACAGGGCTTAGCTCCTCTTCTCCCCTTTCTATCGCTCCATCAACACCAATTTTTTTCCATTCCACTCCCATTGTCTTTCTTCTCTATCTCGCCTCCTCTTTCCCTCCTTTTCTCCGCCTCTAATCCTCAGTTTCCGTTTTACGTTTCCTGTTTTCCAGCTTGGATTTACCTTATTGTCATCATATTAGCAAGGTATCTCTTTTTTCTCTCCTCTTCCTCCTGCTCTTCCTCCTCCTCCTCCTCCTCCTCCTCCTCCTCCTCCTCCTCCTCCTCCTCCTCCTCCTCATCATCATCATCATCATCATCATCGTCATCATTCTCTTCCAGTTCCTTCTCTTTGTCCTCATCTTTTCCTCCTTTTCTTCTCTTCTTGCTTTTTCTATTTGTTGTCTTGTTCGATGCAATATTTCCAACCAAGAAACGTATGTGTTTTTGAGAGAGACAGAGAGAGAGAGAGAGAGAGAGAGAGAGAGAGAGGAGAGGAGAGGAGAGGAGAGGAGAAGGGGGGAGGGGGCGATAACTCTAGTGGTTTCAAGGAATCCATTTACCTTCTGAAGTTGTTTTATATTTAGTTCAGTTTAACGTTTTCCTTCACTCCCTAGCTGTTCCTGCGTCGGATGTGCCTCGCTGCTGGTACTTTTCTATTGTGGCCTCAAATTATTCAGCATTACATTGCACAGCTGCTCGTTTTTCCCTGCATGGCTGGAATGAAAAATGGGCTGATGTAAAACTCTATGTTCGAGTATATTGTTGAATTTTTAATGTTTTTGTTTTGTTTAGTTTTTGTTTGTTTGTTTTTAATGTCAGTTGTACTCCCACTACATTTTGTTGCCGTGTAAACGAGAAAACCGCATGAAAATTTGAGTGTTTAGTGAAATTTGAATTATAATCCTGGAAAAAAAAAATGCGATAATTTGTTCATAGCTATTATAGTTTTCATTGTGTGATATATATATATATATATATATATATATATATATATATATATATATATATATATATATATATATATATATATATATATATATATATATATATATATATATATATATATATATATATATATATATATATATATATATATATATATATATATATTCTATTGATTCAGGAAATGCCAGATTACATTTTTTCTTTTTATGGCCCATCGATTTGTGGAGATCTTTTTTATTTTATATTTTATCATCTTGTTCCATATAAATGGAATAATTGGCGTGCACTGTAATCCTCTTCCATTGATCCATTGATTCAGTGGCAGGATTTGCGTATTGGAAATAGCGTAATTTCATTGTAGGGGGAAGAGGTGGTGATGAATGGATGTAATCGTAGAAAAAAACAGTTATGTAATTTTGGATAGAGGCGTCTTTCTTGACAGTGCAATTCGAGGATAATTATAATTTGAA
The DNA here is from genome assembly GCF_017591435.1 of Portunus trituberculatus. NCBI lineage: Eukaryota > Metazoa > Arthropoda > Malacostraca > Decapoda > Portunidae > Portunus > Portunus trituberculatus. The sequence goes on along the minus strand of NC_059300.1, from coordinate 7,954,538 downwards.
GAAACTGTGATTGTGGAGAGGTGGGAAATATGTAATTTTGGAAAAAAAAAGGGTTTTGTTCTTTTATTAGTGAGGAAGGATTTGCAGTTGCAAGAGTGGTTATGAAAAAAAAAGGTAATTCTTAAAATCTGTTATTCCGGAAAAACACGTAATTTTACAAAGGGTAATGTCAAAGAGATGTAAAAGGCTTAGTTCTAGATAAATATGATTCTGGAAAGCTGCAATTCTATAAAGGTACAACTCTGGAAAGAATTGTTATTATGGACAGATTTAATACTTTAGAAAGCTTTTAAAAGAGGGACTTGAAGGAGAAAAATGTAACTCTGGAAACGTTGTAATCCTGAAGAGATGTAATTCTGTAAAGCTGTGTACGTGCTCGTGGGTGGTGATGGAAGGACCAGCATTCCATTCCCTCCTGTCGTTTAATTTTTCTCTAATCCCCAAAAAGAGAGACAACTACATTATTGGCAGTTTTGGCACACATGTATACGAGAGTGTGGCATTTTGGCGGCTGTTGACCTTCACTGGCACTGTATGTTCTGTTGCTTTTCATTTGTTTTGTTGATAAAGGATTGGAATCTTTGATAAAGTCACCTGGAATAGCACGTTCCATTGCTCACCACTCTACTACTTTTAACATGAATTTCGTTGGACGTTCATCTTTTTTGTTTGGATTCAGCTGAACGTATAACTTCTATGTATTAGTGTAATCTGGAGAACGGCAGGTGAATTGATCTCTGTCAGGGTTTTGTTTCGGTGGGAATGTGTGCAAAGGTCAAAGAAATGCTGTAACATAAATTGATCCTCGCGAGACAGTGCGCCAGATCACACACTGAGACGAACACTGTGATGAAAGCTCTCATTTTTCATTGTCCGGCCAGCAGCAGATGAGTTTTTGTGACTTACTGTCTGCATTAGAACTTCGCTAACTAAGGATGCAAATTGTACTAGATATTACTTAATAGTTAGTAAAATTGAATTCAAATATATGTGGGGAATTAGGAAAAAAAGAGGAGGAGGAGACGGAGAGGGAAAGGGAGAGGGAGTAAAAAAAGATTAGTAGATAGATGGAAAGTTGGAAGGAATGTCTCTTGTGTAGCTGTATTGAGTTATGAACGGAAAGTGGGTGATACTTCTCCTTCCCTTCTTCTCTTCCTCTTTCTGAGTCTTTGAGCTTGGTTACTTTGTTATCCTTAGAAAAAGAGGACAGTAAGGAAATTTCATTTGACCACCACCATACTTGTCCTCACTAGGGCCATCATCGTCATCAGCGTCATTATCATTCCTCCTGCATCAACATCACAAACCTCTCCCTTCAGCTTCTTTTTGTATTTCATCGTGTTGCGTCTACACTAAATCTGCTAGAATCGTTGTTACCAACACCATTGCTTCTGGTGTTATGCTGATTTTTTTGTTTTCTTGATGTTCTGAACGTCTTGAGGTTTTTCCTCGGATCTCCATTCTTTGCAACACTACTGCAATGCTCTCGCTCTTCTGAAACACCAGCCATCTTCTCTTCAAATGCGATGAAATAGAAGAAAAATGTAGTTCTTGGCAGAGTGACTGACGAGACGGGAGAGAATCGGGAAGTAATCCACGTTTGAGGACAAAGCTTGATAGACGAGACTGACGTGGTTTGCACATGCCAAGAGAAGAGACGAGGAGAATGAAGGGAGAAGATGCTGCAGGTGGATCTGTGCATCAAGAAAAAGAGTAGGTTTATGGATGCAGTGAAATAAGACATGCTTTTAATGTGTGATTGAAATGTCAAAAGAAAAGACAAGGACTAGTGAAGAAGAAGATGCTGAAGATGTACCTAACAATCCCGCAGGACAGGAAGACCTAAGAGAAGATTTATGGATATAATGAAACGTGACATGCAGGAATTGTGTGTGTGTGTGTGTGTGTGTGTGTGTGTGTGTGTGTGTGTGTGTGTGTGTGTGTGTGTGTGTGTGTGTGTGTGTGTGTGTGTGTGTGTGTGTGTGTGTGTGTGTGTGTGTGTGTGTGTGTGTGTGTGTGTGTGTGTGTGTGTGTGTGTGTGTGTGTGTGTGTGTGTGTGTGTGTGTGTGTTACTGTCACAAGGAGTGAAGTTTTACTTCGTGTACTTCTATTTAAAAGAAACGTCTGTCTGAAATGGAGATTAACTGTTCATGATTTCTAACTGACAGAGAGAGAGAGAGAGAGAGAGAGAGAGAGAGAGAGAGAGAGAGAGAGAGAGAGAGAGAGAGAGAGAGAGAGAGAGAGAGAGAGAGAGAGAGAGACTGTGCGGAAGCTGCATTCTCCACGCTTTCCCCCTCCCAGAAAAAAAAAGTAAAAAAAAAAAGTAGGGGCGTGGAAAGTTGGTGGGTCACACATATTTTTTCGGCAGCGTGGTCACGGGAGGAGTTTTGGCCAGTCATTATATTACGCTTAACGCTCTCACTCTATGCTTTCCAATCTCCATCCCCATGATAATGCCCGGAAAAGACGAACAGTAAATGCGGCGCTATGAAAAAAAAAGAGAGAAAAAAGTTGAGAGAGAGAGATAGGAAAGAAAGCTAATTAAAATATATCTAATAATAATAATCTGTATCCACCTCGTTAACATCAGATATTTTTGCAAGTGCTTATTTACGAGAGTTTGGATGCTATAACTTTTTTCCAATCAAGCCTGTTCGGTTGGTGATTGGAACATGTGGGGAGTATTACAGGTATGTGCGTGTGTGAGCGTTTGCCTGTGCGTGTGTGTGTGTATGGCCAATATCCAGCTCGTGATCAATGTGATAAAAGAGAGAAAAATGGGAGTGAGATGATTGGCGCTGAAAATGACACGCTGTATAGAGAGAAAGGAGTAAAAAGATGAAAAATAGAATGCGTTGTCTTTTTTCGAATTTACATTTTTTTTTTTTTTTACTTTTGTCCTTCGTTATATTGTATTTACTCTCTCTCTCTCTCTCTCTCTCTCTCTCTCTCTCTCTCTCTCTCTCTCTCTCTCTCTCTCTCTCTCTCTCTCTCTCTCTCTCTCTCTCTCTCTCTCTCTCTCTCTCTCTCTCTCTCTCTCTCTCTCTCTCTCTCTCTCTCTCTCTCTCTCTCTCTCTCTGTGTGTGTGTGTGTTGTATGTATTATGCACGTAGGGTTAAGGAAAATTATTACGTGTGTGTGTGTGTGTGTGTGTGTGTGTGTGTGTGTGTGTGTGTGTGTGTGTGTGTGTGTGTGTGTGTGTGTGTAGGAGCATGACTAGGTGTTGATTATGTTTATGTATGTGGGTCCATTAATTATGCAGTCGTGTGTGTGTGTGTGTGTGTGTGTGTGTGTGTGTGTGTGTGTGTGTGTGTGTGTGTTTGTGTGTTTTTGGGAACCGGGGGCGGGGAACGGTGTATGCGTGTGCGAGCTGACACAAACGTAAATCTTGCCATGGAAATCATCTTGCGCTTCACAGACACCAGCACGATTATAGTGAGCGCGCGCGCACACACACACACACACACACACACACACACACACACACACACACACACACACACACACACACACACACACACACACACACATTCATATCCTGTAACTCTACATATACAGCTTCTTGAGGGGAAAAAGGAAATAGAGATGGAAAGGGAGAAGAGAAAGGGATAAATTGACTCTGGTGAACAGCAACAAGAGGAGGAGGAGGAGGAGGAGGAGGAGGAGGAGGAGGAGGAGGAGGAACAACAACAGCAACAAAACCTCACTCCCCTCCCCCTCCTCCTCCCTTCCTTTCCTCTCCCCTCTTTTGCCTTGGGCCTGGTAACCTAATACTGTGGCGTCAGAAAACCACGCTCCATCTGCTCCAATAATCGATGGAGTGTGGAACGTCTCTCAGTCCGTCCACCCGTGTGTGTGTGTGTGTGTGTGTGTGTGTGTGTGTGTGTGTGTGTGTGTGTGTGTGTGTGTGTGTGTGTGTGTGTCTTTCTGTCTGTCTGTCTGTTACGTTACATAGTATCTAGTTTGGATTTCGTTTAGTTGTTATAACATGCAAATTGTTCGTAATTTCTTAGCAGTAATGTTTCTCTTTTTTTGTTCCGTGTATCTGCATTTTTTTTTTTCTCTTACACTAAATGGTAAGATTCTTAATTTGTTCCAGCAGTAAAGGTCGTTCTGTTTTTCACTGGAATTAATGAAAGAAATGTAAATCTTCAGTAAAGTTCCACTGGTGAAAAAAAAAAAAATTGAGTGTGTGTGGGTGTGGGTGGGTGTGTGTGGGAGATCAGATGCGAAGAAACCAGCGCGGTAAACAGCCTACCAACTATTGATGAGCCGAGTACCGCCCACACCTGAGATTCAACACCTGTGGCTTCTGAGATTACTGTTTTTTTTCTTTTTTTGGAAAGGAATGATAAAAATATCGTAATTAATGTGTGTGTGTGTGTGTGTGTATGTGTATGTATGTGTGTGTGCGTGTGCGTGCGTTAGAGAGAGAGAGAGAGAGAGAGAGAGAGAGAGAGAGAGAGAGAGAGAGAGAGAGAGAGAGAGAGAGAGAGTGTGAGAGTGTGTATGTGTGACCTTCAGGGAGTAGTGCTTAGATGAGTAGTCTATAAGTATACTTGTATGAAAGCTAACAAAGCATCTCATTCAGGTACGTGATAATCAATACTTGTGGAAGCAGCATTGTTGCTTCTTAGACTATGCCTGCTGCTCGCTCCTTCCATTTCCTTCATTTCATATCGTCGACGTATATTTCGACACTTTATTTACATTACCATACGAGTATTAGTACTTAGTATTGTTACCTTTTATGGGGATCTTTATACTGAGAAATGGTATCTGGCATTACTGTTTTAAACTTAATAATTATGTGCTTATAATATATGGCACTATGTAAACGTTCATAAGACTGACAAATTAATACATTCTTTGCCTTCGATTATACTGAAAATTCCACAAATGTAAAATGTATTTCGTCTTTTTACTGTATTGTCTCCTTTTCTTTCAGCACTGGATGAAACAATCTTTTGGCAAGGATGGATTAGAGATCATTAATTACAGCCGTCGTGAAAATTAATGATGCTTTGCTATTAACAGTGATAATTAGTACATTCATAGAATAATTGGATTGAAATGGAATAGTAAACAGAGCGTCACGAAGAGCCGAAAGTTTCCCGGCAATGTTAATGAGGGAGCCATTAAAGGTATTACGATGATTGCGGTAATTAAACTAAACTTCATAATGACGAATAGTTTTTGAAATTCAGTTGTATGAGAGACTGTCAGACCACGGAATATGAGCACTTGCATTAACTTTGTATGTGTTGCTTATAATGTGAGTGTAGTAGTAGCAGTACAGAGGAAAGCAATAATAGTAATACCTTCGCTTAAAGAGTAATACGAAAGTAGGTATGAAGACTTATGCTCACAGGTTGAAGTAAAAGGCAGACTGTTTGTAGAAGACTCGGAGGTGGTGTGTTGAAATAGGACATAGGAAGGATAAATGTAAGAGAACGGTGATAGAAGAGGATAAATATTATAAGCCTTTAAATGTAATAAGAAAAAATGGTGACTTCCAACGAAATGATGAAGATAATGATTTTATTTAACACAGATGCGAGGGACAAAGACCTTTAAAATAAACAGTCAGTAAAAGGAAAAAAAAATACTCGAGTGCAAAATGTTTAGCTTTTAGGTGCAACAACACGGCATGAAATACTTGTAAAAATTGCATGAACCACTAAAGTTTGCAGGCACAGCTGGACTGCACGAAATACTTACTGGTTACTACCATAAAAAAAAGCTAATAAAATAAATGCATAAAACGGATAAATCTCAATAAATGAAGAAAAATTGAAGAAGAATGGAAGAAAAGAATACACACGCCCTCATATTGACAAGTAGTGTACAGCAGTGTGTCGATGAGCATTTTTATTTATCTTTCTAATATATACACTGTGTTGTGGCTGAGACACCTTCCATTAGCTGGGAATGAACGCTATCTGTATTACTGGATCCAAGGGTAGGCGTCTTCCTGTAGACCTACAAATCAAGTCTCTCTCTCTCTCTCTCTCTCTCTCTCTCTCTCTCTCTCTCTCTCTCTCTCTCTCTCTCTCTCTCTCTCTCTCTCTCTCTCTCTCCTCCTCCTCCTCCTCCTCCTCCTCCTCCTCCTCCTCCTCATTTTCTTTTACTTTTCTTTTTCTCATTTTTCTCCTTTTCCTTTTCCTTTACGTTTTTTTTATCTGCATCTTCTTCTTCTTCTTCTTCTTCTTCTTCTTCTTCTGCTTCTTCTTCTTCTTCTTCTTCTTCTTCTTCTTCTTCTTCTTCTTCTTCTTCTTCTTCTTCTTCTTCTTCTTCTTCTTCTTCTTCTTCTTCTTCTTCTTCTTCTTCTTCTTCTTCTTCTTCTTCTTCTTCTTCTTCTTCTTCTTCTTCTTCTTCTTCTTCTTCTTCTTCTTCTTCTTCTTCTTCTTCTTCTTCTTCTTCTTCTTCTTCTTCTTCTTCTTCTTCTTCTTCTTCTTCTTCTTCTTCTTCTTCTTCTTCTTCTTCTTCTTCTCTCTCCTTCTCTTCTTCTCTTCTCTTCTCCTTCTCCTTCTTCTTCTTCTTCTTCTTCTTCTTCTTCTTCTTCTTCTTCTTCTTCTTCTTCTTATTATTATTATTATTATTATTATTCTAGCTCCTCCAGATCCTCCTCTTCTAACATACTCTTGAGCAGCATATCCTTGTATCCTTGAGGGAAGAGAAACTCAAGATCCCAGTGTGCTTAAGGGTCATGGAGAGGATACAAGAAATCTCCCTGCATCTCGAGGGAAGAGGATAAGAACATCAGAACATAAGAGCATCTAGGAAGCTTCAGGAAGACAGAAGGTCTCCACGTGGCAGTCCTTACATGAAAAATACCTGTCTATATTTGCGTATCTCATTGAATAAATTTATCTAATCTTCATATGGGAGTACAGGCTGATAGTGTATTGGCAAAATCTGGAATTCGTTATCAGGTTCTTTATTTCCATCTACCTATGACCTGAATTATGTAGGAGAGAGTTTTGATGACATTTATCCCTTTTTTTGTGGGGAGGCTAACTGTCTCGGCCCTGTTCAGAGATTGGCATCTAAGCGAGCCTCTTTAAGTTGTTTTTTGTTGTTCTTGGTCTGTTCTCCCCTCTTACTTTAAGAAAAAATAGGCAAGGTAGGGACAGTTTAGATAATGTTAGGTTAGGTTAGGTTAGTGTGCAGTGAAGATGTGACAGGCAGCAGGTGTGATGGAATGTGCATGAGGGAACATATAGAGAACAAAGCATTAAGGGAATATTGGGGCTTACGAGACTTTTGTAACGGTGTGATGTTTATGAGAGAGAGAGAGAGAGAGAGAGAGAGAGAGAGAGAGAGAGAGAGAGAGAGAGAGAGAGAGAGAGAGAGAGAGAGAGAGTTTCATTAAAAGTATCCATCCTTTCCCACCCACTCATCTCCACACACACACACACACACACACACACACACACACACACACACACACACACACACACACACACACACACACACACACACACACACACACACACACACACACACACACACACACACACACACACACACACACACACCTCTGTCTAATGAATAATGTATTAATTTATGCATTTTCTGCGATGTCCGAAATTTGTAACTTTGCGAACTTTGCCATCTCATTTTGAAAGTATTCATTTATGCCACGTAGTTATTGACTCTGGCGGGAAAAATAAATAAATAAACACACGTATACCTGGAAGTGTCCGATACTAAAGGTGAATGAGTTTTGGTAGTGCAATACTTCACTGGTGTAATTTTGGTATGCCTACATTATTTACGTATGTATGAATGTGTATGAATTATGAAATATACATTAAAATATATATGAGCTACATAAATGTGATGCCTAAATGAAACAATATAATTCTGATTGGCAGAGTAAGTTAATGTTGTGTTAAATGCGCCGCCCAGTGTTGAAAATAAACTAATAATAACTGTGCGCTGTATTAATCACGCATTGGTATTATTACTGGTAGTCGTAATATCGGTGATGTCAATAATGGTAATGATAATACCCATCATATTTACTGTATATATAAAAATAATTGTAATGATGGCAATGATAATTTTGATAATACCAATATGAAAATTGAAAAGTGTGTGTGTGTGTGTGTGTGTGTGTGTGTGTGTGTGTGTGTGTGTGTGTGTGTGTGTGTGTGTGTGTGTGTGTGTGTGTGTGTGCGCGCGAGTGTGTGTTTGAATGGATAAAAAGATATGACAACAGCGCAAGATTTCTGCTCACTATTGGTCAATGCCTTACTATATGTATGGCAGAAAAGTATAGCAAATAAATAGAAACTCAAACCACACACATGTTAATAGAGAAGTTCGAGGCCGAGGATTGCATTACCGGGAATGTTCAATACGCCAAACACGACAAGTGAGGTGAGTGTGACTGATCTCTAAAACAAACATTGCCTTCTGTTTGTATTTCTGCACTTCTATTTGTGCTTATATAATTTTTTTCATTATGCTTTAATGACTTTAGCGAACACAACTGCTAATACTAGAAATTATAATAAAAAGATAATCACTATTTCTACTAAAACAGCAACAGCAACAGCAGCAATGATAACGTTATGATTTTTTATATATACTTTTTAAGAGTAGATTTTCACATTTCTGTTGTATTTAAATTCTTATGCGGAAAATAGTTCTTATTTGCATACAAAAACAATAACAAGAAAAAAAACAACATTGGAATAACAAACGGTTAAAATGTCCGTGGTATTTTGAGACCGTGACACGAGCACTCATTATTTGTCTCACCTGTCTAGTGTCTGCCAGGTACACCATTCCCACCTGACACATAGGTACACGTAATATACCAGCCAAGGAGTACCGTGCCTTTTTTGCTTTCTTTAGGGACCGGTTCCTTAGTGGGCCTTTATTTTTCATATCGTTTTGTTGCCCTTGGCCGATTACCCATCTTAAATTAAAAGAAAAGTCACTCAACTCCTACTGCCACCGCCTCCCTTTAGTACGCCGACGAATTTATTAACCCATTTCATTTATTCGTTCACTTGTTCCCATGCATTCCTCATATGAATAAACAGCTCCACAAAAAGTAAAATCTCCTCACCCACCTGCTGCAGCTGCCACCTCCCTTGTTTAAACCTATGGATTTATTTAGCCTTTTCCTATGTATGCGTTCGCTCTACCGTGGACTCGTTATATTAGCAACTCCGCATTTTTTCTACATTTTCGGGCTCCCTCCGCACGGCTTGCTACCACTTCCATCAGCGTGTGCAGTGGTGAGCATTACCCAGGCTCGTGTGCCTCGGAAAAATCACGAACGGAGCGGCCCTTTTCTACTCGACCTTTCCCCCCTAAACCCACACCCTCCTCAGCCCTGCAGCCTGACACCCTTTCCCCAGCTCCCTCCCCTCCCCTCCATACCCTCACCTGAACGCACGCGGCATGTGGTGGGCTCCATATTTTATCTTTTTAACATTTTCCGGTCGCGTGTTCACGGGAGGAGTTTTATACTTGAATCCTATTACGCTTTACCCTCCTGCAGTACTCGTCCCATTCCCGGAGTCTCTTTGTAATGCTCCCTCTAGAGACGCCTGGTTATGTGCTTATGCGTACGTGTTTCAGTTCCATGCTTATACGTGTCGTGGACTCAGTTCCGTGCCTTTATTACTCGGGGAGGGAATTTTCTCTTCTTTCTAGTTCGTGTTGTAGGAAGGAAGTTTGGTTTTCTTGGAGGATAAGTGATTTCTTGTTTTATTTTCAGTATTTTTTTCATTATTTTCTTTTTAGTTTCCTCCGTGAAATGGTGCTTTTTTCATTCTGTAATATGGGGTTCGTGTTCCTTGTGATGTGGTGTTCGTTACATTGCTAATCCTCTCTCTCTCTCTCTCTCTCTCTCTCTCTCTCTCTCTCTCTCTCTCTCTCTCTCTCTCTCTCTCTCTCTCTCTCTCTCTCTCTCTCTCTCTCTCTCTCTCTCTCTCTCTCTCTCTCTCTCTCTCTCTCTCTCTCTCTCTCTCTCTCTCTCTCTCTCTCTCTCTCTCTCTCTCTCTCTCTGGTCCGGTGAACCCTCATTTGAGTCACCGTTTCTGAATTATGAGTCTTGAAGTTTCGTAACGCTCTGGTTCGTGTTCTTTTTGATGAAGTGTGTTTCCCAGGCTCCGAGCAGCCCTGTGTGGAGTACTGGGGCCTGTGCGTTAGCTCGGCGGGACAGAGGAAGTGAAGGAAATGAGTTGAGTGAGTGGCTTAGATAATGTATTTTCGAGCAGCGTCAAACTGTTATACCGTAACGTAAAAGCTTTTCTGATGATTTACGCGAGAGTATTGCTTATTTTCATTTCAGAGAGAGAGAGAGAGAGAGAGAGAGAGAGAGATTATATTCCAACTCCTGAAAAGTTAGTCTCAAGAAAGGTTGGCCAGTTCCATTCCGATGCGTTGATACTCTTCTTTTGAGATCTTTCAAGTCGTAGGAAGGAAGAAAAACAGAAATAAAGTTCCGAAGTTTACCAGCCAGTGACAATACTACTACTACTACTACTACTACTACTACTACTACTACTACTACTACTACTACTACTACTACTACTACTACTACTACTACTACTACTACTACTACTACTACTACCGGTATACTTCCACCACCACTACTATTACTGCTATCATCACCACCACCACCCACCGTCACCACCTACTACACAATGAGCATGACTACGAGTAAGATCAATGTCTATTACGCGCTCCTCGACAGACCCATCCCTTATCACAACACACGGTGGCTCCACTTCCCCTCTCGTGGCCGCGTGCCAAGACATGCGCTGCGCCCCGCGTCAGGAGAAATACAATGCTGAGAATACGCAAAGTGAATAGGGTTACGCCAAATGTAATAATCGCGGAGTTTAAATTTCGTTTTCATTTTATAATGTGTTTTAATGAGTCCATTCAATAGGCACTTAACCCTTCAGTACCGGGAGGCATTTTTATCGTGAATTTTGGGTCTGATTAGACGATTTCATTGACATTAGGAAGGGTCTATGGAGGGGAGAAGATTAATGGCCAATCTTCACTAATCTAATCTCCCCACATAAGTTTCTGAAGCTGTATGAAATCACCAAAAGGTAACCAGAATTAATGTGAAAACTCGTCTTGGTAATGAAGGGGTTAATGCGGATGAAAAAGACAAATGTTACAAGTTAAGAATTTCTCCTCCGCCGTGCCTAAAGGAAAATGGATTAGAAATTGAAATGAATCCTGCTGTTCGAGCGTCCATTTCCATTCACTCCTGCCCTCTTTTCGAGTGTCGGTGAGTCTTCCTGTTTGTCTGGCAGGATGGTGACTCAGGGCCAGGCTTAAAAAAATACACCAGGAAAAAGTGGGGAGGTGGGATTCTCCTCCCCCAAGCTTCCCTCTCGTGTATCCCTGGAGAACACGAGGAGGAGAGCAGGGGAGGGCGGCAGTGGACCCCTCACACTGCCGAAATTGAGTCTCTTTTCACTTTGGCTAGAAGTTGGTCTTGGCTGGTACATTTTTTCTCACTCGTTGGCATTATTAATATTTTCATCTTAGTTAATTGAATGGTTACTAGATAAGGTAGTGGTTATTTTGTATATTAGCCTGTTATATCGTGCCGTTATGGTGAGCCCTATCAAAAGAGGTGATTGTCTTGCTTTCTGCTCACACTGCTACCATTGATAACCTTCTCAATTTTCCTTTCCTTATACAGCTCCTCAGAGAGACGTGTTCTGTAATTAAAAGTAGCGATCCTTTAACAGGCTTGTAAGTAATTTATGAATTTTTAAGACTTAAGATGATGATAAATGGCGTGATCTCATCGACCTTATTATTTTTTCGATTAAATTATGTAAAAGGGAAAACTTTTGCGATTCAGCTCGGATATTTGAGACGAAAGTTACACTTCAAAGGGAAACACACAGGAAAAATGGGCGCTGGCAGGAATCACTCGCGTGGAAAGAGTATCTGAAAAAAGCTCTAGTGATACTAATATTACTAGTAGCAGTAGTGATTGTAGTAGTAGTAGTAGTAGTAGTAGTAGTAGTAGTAGAAGTAATAGTAGCAGTTGTTGTAGTTGTTGTTTTGTGTTGTTGTACATAATAATAGTGATAATAATAACATCAACAACAACAACATCAACGGCAACAATGATGATGATAACAACAATAATAATAATAACAATAATAATAATAATAATAATAATAATAATAATAATAATAATAATAATAATATCAGCAGCAGCCATAACAACAATAATAGTAATAAGAAGAAAAAGACGAAGGAGAAGAAGGAAAACAATGAAAATAAGAGTAATAAAGCAAAAGCGGTTATTGCCTGCTGAGAGAGAGAGAGAGAGAGAGAGAGAGAGAGAGAGAGAGAGAGAGAGAGAGAGAGAGAGAGAAGAGAGATTTGCAATAGAAAATGATAACAATGAAGGCATATCTTGGAAAAGTGTTGTCATTTATCTATATTGTGCAAGGGGGATTGGGTAACGGAAGAGAAAACAAGAGCAGGAAGAGAGAAGAGAGACGATTGACAAAGTGGAAGATAAGAAAGACGACCAGGTGGAGGAAGATGAGGAGATGAAAGAATGAAAGGGAAGAGGATATGAGGACGGTAAGGAAAAGGGGAAGAGGTATTGACAACGAACCAGAAACACACACACACACACACACACACACACACACACACACACACACACACACACACACACACACACACACACACACACACACACACACACACACACACACACACACACACACACACACACACACACACACACACACACACACACACACACACACACACACACACACACACACACACACACACACACACACACACACACACACACACACACACACACACACACACACACACACACACACACACACACACACACACACACACACACACACACACACACACACACACACACACACACACACACACACACACACACACACACACACACACACACACACACACACACACACACACACACACACACACACACACACACACACACACACACACACACACACACACACACACACACACAGAGCAAAGGAGGAATAAGAGGAAAAGTGAGAGGAGGAAAATGGAGGCAGTGGTGGTGGTGGACTGAAATAAAGAGTGTTTAAAGCACTTGAAAGGGAGAGAGGAAAGGTGGTGAGGGAGAGGAAGTGAAGAAAAAAGGACAGAGAGAGAGAGAGAGAGAGAGAGAGAGAGAGAGAGAGAGAGAGAGAGAGAGAGAGAGAGAGAGAGAGAAAGATTGCTATTCCATGTTTGTCTTTATACTTTCAAAATGATGCCAGCAGTTCTCCTCCTTATACAATTTTTGTGAGGTCGTAGAGAGAGAGAGAGATAAAGAGAAAGAGAAAGAGAGAGATTTCCAAACTTCACGACTGACAGGGAGTTGCCAATCAAGTTTCGACAGTCAAGTAAATTATAAAGTTGCTGTCGATAATGCTTGTTTTTGTAATTCCTTACCGTCGCCTCTGCTGTATTTTTCTTCCGCTATCATTTTGGACCCTCGCGCTCGCTAGTATTTCAAGGTGGGTGGTGTGAATTTTTGTTCCCTGCCCTTTAGATTTATACAGGTAGACTTGAGAAATACGCACGTAGAGACCGCAGTTTAAGTTTAAGAGGCGTTTAAGGATGCGTTCGAGTAATCTAGTAACCGCTCTACCCATGCCCTCAAAATAAGGGGAAAAACACAATAAACTAAGGAAATCAAAAGAATGAACGTTTAAATCCAAATTAAACACTGCTACCTTGCATAGAAAACAAACAGAAATCAAGAAAATGGTAAGGTTTTTTGGTCACACACACACACACACACACACACACACACACACACACACACACACACACACACACACACACACACACACACACACGGTGCATACAGTGTGTTTTATGTATGTATGTCTTGTCCATTGCATTTTTTGTGTTGAAGAAGCAATGACGAGTTTGTGTTTGTGTGTGTGTGTGTGTGTGTGTGTGTGTGTGTGTGTGTGTGTGTGTGTGTGTGTGTGACCTAAAACTTTGCCATTTTTCTGAATTCTGTTTATTTTCTATTTAAGGGAGCAGGTTAATAGTATTTAATTTGTGTCTAAACATTTATTTTCTTTATTTTCTTAGTTAATTGTGTTTTTCTCCTATTTTTGAGGGGATGGGTATTAGTGATTACTAGATTAAATCCCTTTGTTTTTCTCTCCTCCATTTCCTCCTGTTCATGGCGGTGGAAGAGTGATTTCACGTTACAGGTATACATTATTTGTCCTTTTATCCATCTGTCATTCTTATTGCCTTTGTGGTCCTTTCTTTTAATTTCATTTCCTTCCTCCCATCTTTATTCAAATTAGTCAATTCTCCTTTGTATCCTTTCTGGTTCTGCTTTTCTCCCTTTTTATTTACTTCAGTTTTGTTGCGCTGTTGTTCCTTCCTTTGCATTCTTTTTCCCTGCATTCGTTACTCCTCTGGCTTGTATTTTCTTCCACATTTTTTTTTTCTCTCTCTCTCTCTCTCTCCCTTCTGTTCCTTACCTTCCCTCTCTGTTTTTGGTTTATTTTCTATTCTTTTCCCTCATTCTCTTTGTTCCTGTTTCTCTTTCCTCCTTGTATCTTCCTTTCACTTCTTTATTTTTCTTCACTGTTTTCTCTCATGTTCCATCCCTTTCCTTGCTCCGTTTTTTCTTTATCTTCCTCAATGTTTGTACGTTTCCCCTTGTTGCTTCATGTATTCCCTCTGTCGCTATCACCTCCTTTTATTTTCTTTCTTTTTCACTTAATTCTCATTCTCCTTCTCCTTCTCCTTCTTCTCCTTTTCCTTTTCCTTTTCCTTCTTCATCTTCATCTTCATCTTCTTCATTTTCGTCTTCTACTTCTTCTTCATCTTCGTCTTCATCTTCATCTTCATCTTCATCTTCATCTTCACCTTTACCTTTATCTCCTCCTCCTCCTCCTCCTCCTCCTCCTCCTCCTCCTCCTCCTCCTCCTCCCAGAAAAGATGAAATGTAGCGATGGCAATGAGTTTGTACAGATGGGTTCGTTTAATATATGGAATTATAGCATTGTTTTCCTTTCTCCCTCAGGTAAGCAACATAGATGTCTTCACCACACGTCTCAAGACCTACTGATACAGGTAATCTCATCCTCCTTCTTTTTCTTTTCCTTCTTCACTTCCTTTTCTTTCTCTCTCTCTACCTCCTTTTGCTTCTCCTTCTCCTTTTTCCTCTTCCTTTTCCTCCTCCTCCTTTTCCTTCTCTACCTTTTTTCTCCCCCCCCTTTTTCCTCCTCCTTCTCCTCCTTCCTTTTTCTTCTTTTCCTTCTTTTTCCTCCTCCTTTTTTTCTTTCTCCTTTTTATTCATCTTCCTCCTTTTGTTCCTCCTCCTCCTCCTCCTCCTCCTCCTCCTCCTCCTCCTCCTCCTCCTCCTCCTCCTCCTCCTCCTCCTCCTCCTCCTCCTCCTCCTCCTCCTCCTAGGTGTATGTAGGTATTCTGTACCTTGCTGTTTACCTTAACTATTTACCTAAGTTGGGATTGGTGTTGGTGTCTCTTTTCTGCGTGTTTACCCATCATTTGTGTGTGTGTGTGTGTGTGTGTGTGTGTGTGTGTGTGTGTGTGTGTGTGTGTGTGTGTGTGTGTGCGCGTTATCACATTTTCTCTTTATTTCAAGTTTTTGCTTCTTTATGTTTATTTTTTGTTTGTTTCAGGAATTGTTTTTAATCTGAGGAGCGTTTTCGTATGTTTGTTTAATATTTTTTTTTTTTTGTGTTAAATTTTTTCCACTTTGGATTTCTACGTGCATGTGCATTTTCTGTGTTCTTTGTTTTTTTCCGTTTTCTTTTTGTGTTTTTTTTACATTTATTTATTCACATTTTATTTTGTAACTTTCATTTGTGGATATCTTTTTTTCGTCTAGTTTTCTATTTTTTCTTTTCTCTTTTTACTTTTTTCCGCTTCAGTTCGTTATTTACTGAAGTCTCTCTCTCTCTCTCTCTCTCTCTCTCTCTCTCTCTCTCTCTCTCTCTCTCTCTCTCTCTCTCTCTCTCTCTCTCTCTCTCTCTCTCTCTCTCTCTCTCTCTCTCTCTCTCTCTCCTCAGTCACATTTTTTTCCTTATCTCACTTCTTCCTTTGACACATCGTCGGAACGTTCCTTCTCTGCCCTCGATTTCCTTCCTCCCCTCTCTCTACCCTCCATTGACCTTCCTCCTTTGCTCCTTCCCTAGCCAGCCCTTCTCCTTATCCCTTCTTCTCCCAGCCCCTCCCAATCCCTTTCCATCTTCGGCCGGTCTCGCCCCGCCCCCTCATCTGACATCGATCACGTTTGCTACATCAACTCCCGTCGTTCGCAATTTCGACTCGGTACTCCTGATAGTGAGATCGATGGTGGGGAGAAGGTTGATGAGAGGGAAGGACGAAGGGTAAGAGGGAACAAGGGGAGGAGGTAAGGAATTGGGGAAGAGGGATCGGTTAGGAGAGGATGGACGACGTGGAGGAAGAGGAGGACGTGGAGGAGGAGAACGCGGGGAGGAGGGAGACTAAAGCCATTTGATGGGTTATAATCAAACTCTGAGCTATCTTGCTGATATATGGAGAGAGAGAGAGAGAGAGAGAGAGAGAGAGAGAGAGAGAGAGAGAGAGAGAGAGAGAGAGAGAGAGAGAGGGAGCCAGGCAACAGATAAGAGAGGGTCCAAAACAGATAATGACAAAAATACATATGGACTGAGACTGCCAGAGAAAAAAAAAAGTGAGATAAACATAAAAACGGTGAAAAGAAGCACAAAAAGACTGACGCAGATAGTCAAAGAATTACAAAAAAAGGATCCAAAACCCAGACACAGACAGAGAGAGCCAGCCAGCCAGACAGACAGACAGAGACAAATAAACAAGAAGAAACTAGGGCAAATACATTCACAGATTAGTAGGTAAATTGTAAATGGGCAAAGGAGATATCAATGAATTCTGAACACTTCAATAAAACAGCAATGACAGCACCATTAGGAGAAAGAAGTACTAGACAGCATTGGAATAGTGGAGGGATGGAAACACTGTAACTTTTATAGAGATAAGCTGATCGATTGCACTTGTGTAGTCCTTAGCGAGTAAAAGATAACGATAGAGTGAAAAGACTCCTCCTCCTCAACCTCCTCTCCTCTGTCTTTTGCAGAATAACTAAACTATCACTATTGTCGTCTACTATAAAGAAATGAATGCCACTGAGTTAGATGTAAGGTATTGCTATTCAATCAAATTTAAGGTAGTGGAAGTGCCTTATTAGATGACATTAAGGACTATTTATAGTAGAATCACACATCTCTCTTACGTTGCTCTCAAATCCCATTTTTTTTATTTAAACATGATCATTTTTTTTTACGGACCAGCCTTTTCCTGTGCCTTTCTATCTCACGTATAGAGTTGAATCTTTACCCAAACAGTTCAATAAGGACATTTGGATATGTTGATGTTTGGTCTTTCTTTGTATTCCTCTGTATTCCTTTGTCCCTTGCGGTATATTGGGAGAAGGAGTAACACCCGTAACTTTACTTAGCAAGGATCGTAAAAGGGAGTTGTAATAGGATAGGAGGAAATAAATTATCTGCATACTTTGTGAAAATGTTCCAACTTAGCTCATTTGTACCGCGGCCGTTGTTTCGCGTGATTTAATTGTGAAAGACTATGATCAATATTTATTTTCGCAGTAGGTTTTTTTTTTGTTTGTCTTGCTCTGTTATCATCCTTTTTTTTGCCTCATTCTCATCATCAAGTTTGTCATTATCTCCCTTAAAGAGTTTCAGTAGCTCAGTTGGCCATGTTTCTAGATGACATATGTTGCTTTAACCCTTTCAATACCGCAACGCATTTTTCCATGACTTTCTGGTATGATTTGACGATTTTATTTGCATTAGGAAGGGTCTATGGAGGTCAAGATATTAATCGCCACAGTTTTCACAATTTTAATCCCCCTCACAAGTTTCTGAAGCTGTATGAAAATATGTAATTAATGACCAGAACAGATATGAAAACGCGGCCTGTTACTGAAGGGGTTAAGTAATTGAAATAAAGAAATCATCATCATCATCATCATCATTTTCATTATCACCACCACCACCACCACCACCACCACCACCACCACCACCACTATCACCAGTCTATGATCCCACTGCAAGACAAGGAGTTCCCCAAAATATCCGCACTCCACTTCACTGGCCGTCCCTTCCAGGCCACTCCAGGAAAACTTATTTCATCTTTTCGTCTAGTTTTCTCTCTTACCATGACCTTGTTCCGCGGTTTTAGCAATATGCCCACAATACTTATTAAAAAAAAAAATCGCTCGTTAATAATCTGCTGTATATCTATCGTCCATGAAACACAAGGTCACCCACATAACTAGAGAGAGAGAGAGAGAGAGAGAGAGAGAGAGAGAGAGAGAGAGAGAGAGAGAGAGAGAGACTTTAATCCTGCTAACCACAGTGTTTACGTATTCTGACTAAAACACAACAAGAGCTTCCGTGTTGATTAGGAAGAGCAGTGTATCCAGAGGTGCGTACTACATACACCGAGCCCCAAGTCTTACCATTCCCAGCAGCACAATACCTGATGCGATGATAATTTATTTGTTATTTACTTTGCCCTGTGGATACACTGTGGCGGCTTATCTTGACACAATTTTTTTCCAGTTATTAGCTACAAATTCTCACACACTTGTATACATTTCTATTTGTAATACTGCTGGGTAACTTTATTTTATATTTTGATACGAAATAGAAAGTTCCTGGATTTTCTCTCTCTCTCTCTCTCTCTCTCTCTCTCTCTCTCTCTCTCTCTCTCTCTCTCTCTCATGTCGATGATGGCAAACCATTTTCATAACGATTTCATTAATAGCAAAGAAAAATACGTATCAATTAAATTATTAACTTGTTGAAACATGACTGTATATAAAGAGAAAATAATTTTATCCTAAGTCATGACAAAATATGTAGGTAATGTGAAATTTTATAGCTAGTGGGAGAAGTCATTATCCCCTTCAGTACTAGAAAGCATTTTTATCATGAGTTTTAAGTATGATTAGACTATTGTAATGACATTAGGAAGGATGTATGGAGGTCATAAGATTAACGAGCAGAGTCTTCACTGTTCTAATTCACCACATTAGTTTCTGAATCTGTATAAAATCACCAAAAAGTAAGCAGAATAAAAATGAAAATGCGTCTTTGTACTGAAGCGGTTAATGGAAGGTTGCCAATTTGTAAATGTAACTTTTATTAGAATTTTATTAAGAATCTTCTCGAACACTCCTGGAGAAACTTTCACCTTTCCTATCCTACATCTCTCTTGAGTCAGACAGTGCAACCTTATCACAAACCAACCTCGCGAGTGACAAACATGACCATCCAGTCTTATTTATTCTCCTGGGTGCGTTCTGTTGTGAAATGGGAGTCATATTAAGTTAAATCACCAGGGGTATTTCTCGCGTCGTGGTATATTGTGGAGTAAATCGTACAGCTTACTTAGGAACGATCTCCGGTGGTTCCTTAACTTGTGGAGCTAATCTAAAACAACGTTATTGCCTTTCCCAAAAGTCTGGCTGGACCGTCGCTTATAATCTTCCCCCGGGACCTGACCTGCTACTGCCTCTGGACTTAGACTTATGGCCAACGAGTTTGCCTCCTTTTCCTTATCACCACTTTTTTTTTATTGAAGCAAAAGTATGGAGGGAAAAACTACGAAATATGTAGCTTTAGATGAGGAGGAGGAAATGAAAGGGGAAGAAGAATGAGAGGAGGAGGAGGAGGAGGAGGAGGAGGAGGAGGAGGAGGAGGAGGAGGAGGAGGAGGAGGAGGAGGAGGAGGAGGAGGAGGATACAGGAGGAGGAGGAGGAGGAGGAGGAGGAGGAGGAGGAGGAGGAGGAGGAGGAGGACACGAGCAACTACGACCAAAAGTTACATATGAAGTAAATGAAGGAGAAAGAGGAGGACGAAGAAACATTGGATAAACGAGAACAGAAGAAGGAAGAGAAGAATAATGACAAACGAGAAAAAAAAGGAGCACAAAGAGTGAGATGAGAAATAAGAAACCAGGAGCGTTGAAGAGGAAAGAAAAGGAGGACAGGGAAGAGAGGCACCAGGAGGAGGAGGAGGAGGAGGAGGAGGAGGAGGAGGAGGAGGAGGAGGAGGAGGAGGAAGAGGAGGAGGTGATAATGAAAACAAGACAAAAGGCAGAGAAAATGTCACCAATCTTAGTGAGCCGTGATGCTTCTAATAACGTTACAAAGACAATGGTGACACTAAACTCACACTCTCTCTCTCTCTCTCTCTCTCTCTCTCTCTCTCTCTCTCTCTCTCTCTCTCGCTGTTGCTTTTAGCCTTCTTTTTCTTCTATTGTTGTTGTTGTTGTTGTTGTTGTTTTTGTTCTTGTTCTTGTTCTCCGACTCTTTCTTTTCCTTCTTCACCTCCTCGTTCTTCTTCTTCTTCTTCTTCTTCTTCTTCTTCTTCTTCTTCTTCTTCTTCTTCTTCTTCTTCTTCTTCTTCTTCTTCTTCTTCTTCTTCTTCTTCTTCTTCTTCTTCTTCTTCTTCTTCTTCTTCTTCTTCTTCTTCTTCTTCTTCTTCTTCTTCTTCTTCTTCTTCTTCTTCTTCTTCTTCTTCTTCTTCTTCTTCTTCTTCTTCTTCTTCTTCTTCTTCTTCTTCTTCTTCTTCTTCTTCTTCTTCTTCTTCTTCTTCTTCTCCTTCTCTTCTTCTTCTTCTCCTTCTTCTTCTTCTTCTTCTTCTTCTTCTTCTTCTTCTTCTTCTTCTTCTTCTTCTTCTTCTTCTTCTTCTTCTTCTTCTTCTTCTTCTTCTTCTTCTTCTTCTTCTTCTTCTCTTCTTCTTCTTCTTCTTCTTCTTCTTCTCTTCTCTCCTCTCCTCCTCCTCCTCCTCTCCTCCTCCTCCTCCTCCTCCTCCTCCTCCTCCTCCTCCTCCTCCTCCTCCTCCTCCTCCTCCTCCCATTAAAAAACAAACACGGAGGCCAAAATGTGAGGGAGAGAAAAAATCGAAAGAAAATATAGCGCCAGGAAGTGAAGACCTGGCTGGAGAAAGAAAACACATAAGAAAAGAAAAAGAAAGAGGGAAGAGAGATAGAGAGAGAGAGAGAGAGAGAGAGAGAGAGAGAGAGAGAGTTGAGAGTTGAGAGCTGGGTATTTCTGTTCACTGTATTGCTCTCTCTCTCTCTCTGTCTCTCTCTCTCTGTCTCTCTCTCTCTCTCTCTCTCTCTCTCTCTCTCTCTCTCTCTCTCTCTCTCTCTCTCTCTCTCTCTCTCTCTCTCTCTCTCTCTCTCTCTCTCTCTCTCTCTCTCTCTCTCTCTCTCTCTCTCTCTCTCTCTCTCTCTCTCTCTCTCTCTCTCTCTCTCTCTCTCTCTCTCTCTCTCTATATATATATATATATATATATATCTCTCTCTCTCTCTCTCTCTCTCTCTCTCTCTCTCTCTCTCTCTCTCTCTCTCTCTCTCTCTCTCTCTCTCTCTCTCTCTCTCTCTCTCTCTCTCTCTCTCTCTCTCTCTCTCTCTCTCTCTCTCTCCATATATATTTTCTTTCACCGTCTTGTCTCTCACATTTCTCCTCCATGTGTGTTTTTTTTAATTCATGTTTTTCTTTTTCTGTTTTATCTCCTCCGTTAAGTCTTTCCATCTTTGTTTTCTTTTTATTTTCCGTTCTTCCGTCTTCCTTTATTTTTCCTTCCTTTTATTTCTCTCTTTTTATTTTCAGTCCACTTTGTTCCTTTCTTTTTTAATCTAAAGCAGAGTCTTTCTGTTGCTATATTCTTTCTGTTCTTTCTTTATTATTTCTTTTCTTTATCTTTTTTTTTTTCATTTTCATGTATTCTATTTTGTGTATAAATGTTGCATGTTTCTCTTCATCCCTGTTAGTGAAGTGAAATTCTCCTCCTGTGTTTTATTCTTCCCCTCTTTGTAATTCCTACGTTTGAATTACATAACGTCTTCTCTTATCACACTTCCCTCTTCTTTCTTTTTCCTATGTGTTCTTCCCCTCCGAGTTCCATTTTCCTTTCCCTTTTCTAATCTTTGTTTCACTTCCATTTTCTTTGTGCTCTTTTCTCGTCATTTCCCTTTCCTTGGCTTTTTGCTTTATTTCTATTTTTCCTTCCTCTTTCTTTTTCCTGCTCCTCCCCTTCCATTTCCACTTCTCTTTTCTCTTCCTTTTGCCTGCCATTTCTTTCATCTTTTTTCGTTTCTTTCGCTTTCATCTCCTCCTCCACATTTCCTCTCCTTTTCCTTTCATTCCTTCGTCTCCTCTTCTCCTATTTCTTCATTTTCTCTGAACTTTCTCTATCACTCTGTCCTTTTCATTTCCCTCCACTTGAATCCTTTGCTTTTATTTATTTATTTATTTTTTTTACCTTCGCCTTCCATAATTTTGTGTAACTAACTTTTCTGCATTTTTTTCCATCCCTCCCATTTCCTTCCCATTCCAATTTTTTCTATTTTTTTTTTTAATTCTATCATAGTCCATCCCTTTCTCCTTTTCTCTCTCTCTCCTTCCCTTTCCCTCTCCCTCCTCTCCCCTTCTGCCCCATCCTGCCATCTCTCATCATGTTGCTGAATGAGGAGGAAAAAAAAAAAAATTAAGTCGGAAGGTTGGGAGAAAAAGTAGAGAAGAATCACATGAAGGGAAGGAACGTTATTTAATCGGACGGAGTTACTTATGCGCTTCTTCCTCGAATGGTCCCCTTTTCTCCTCCTCCTCCTCCTCGTCCTCCTCCTCCAGGAATAGCTTTAAAAAGGAAAGAAAAGGTCACATGTCCACCACTACCAATTTGGAAGCGTGACATTGTTGATTTTCCTGATTCTTAGAGAGAGAGAGAGAGAGAGAGAGAGAGAGAGAGAGAGAGAGAGAGAGAGAGAGAGAGAGAGAGAGAGAGAGAGAGAGCAATAACGTTTACCAGAAAAAAAAATCAGATAGGAAAAATTCAGCAGAACGCCAGAAAAAGGGATGATAAACAAAACGTACATGAGCAGAGAGAGAGAGAGAGAGAGAGAGAGAGAGAGAGAGAGAGAGAGAGAGAGAGAGAGAGAGAGAGTCCATGCAGAAGGAGAAGAGTTGGGTGTTTGCTTAATTCAGTTGCGTTCGTCTCCCTCCACGCGTAGCCTCGCCTTGCACCTGAGACTCCCTACTTGGGTACGCTCTCACACATTCCCACACACTCACACACACACACACACACACACACACACACACACACACACACACACACACACACACACACACACACACACACTCCCACACACACTCCCACACACTCACGCTCTCCCACAGGCTATACTCAGGTGGCGTTATAACTTATTGGTACGAATAGTTACATTTCCAGTAAGACTTTTGCATGTAATGTCGGAAGAATTATATTTTGAGACCAATTTGTAGAAAACCTTTGTTGTTAATTAATTGCTCTGAGGAGCACGGACTCAAGATTTGGACTCAGGGGATGTTAAATGCAAGCTGCGTCCATCTCGTAAAGGTTACTCTGCTGGCGTCCTTGACATCTCTGACCGACGGGCTGATGGAAGTGTTCAACTTGTCTTGCAATCGAACACTTCTCCGCCCCACGTATCGCCACTGGCATTACCGTGTCTGTAGGATTCGTGTAATGGTTTGAAATGAAGGACACTTTCGTTCCCTTCCTTCAAGACATCTTCGTTTTCTATTTCGTGCATCACTTTTCTGCACTGGACAACGCGACGCTTTCCTCACTCTTTATTGAAAATGATCAAGTGATAGTTCCTCAGTTATATTACAGCGAGTTCACAGTGCGCCGGGTAGGGTTCCGATGAAACCTTACCTACAGAACTGTGAAATTATATTGAATTAAAGTCGACTTCTCTTATGCTATCCAGAAAGGCTTTTTTTCATATCACGGCTATTTTTAAAGGCCGCAGATGTAATTAGATGGATTATTCAAAGGTGTATCTCATACTAATAATGCGGAAATATTGTTTATCTGTCAATAGAACCGGTAAAACTACCTTGATAACCCGCGTTACTTCAATCAGAGCCATTTGAAAGTAATGATGTTGCGTGGAAGTATTTCAGAATACGGCCTATAATTTGAGTGGAACTTTTTTATATTTACCAGAACAAGATCATACAGAGCTGGATAGGGTTACGAAACAACCTCTCCCTACTATAAAATAACCGTAAACCAGAATCGACCTCGCAACCTTTAGTGTGAGCGTCGAACATCATATATATGAACTTCAGCCTGGAGAGAGATACTGGTGTCAGCGCAAGGGTTCAGGTGGCCGCCGCTACTCGCTGCTGTCTTCAACATCGCCACATGAGTTAAAATATTCAAGACATAAAGTACGTATGTAGCGTAAATAAGCTCCCGAGTCGATACCGCGTTGAGATACTGTACAGATCACACGAACCACTCACACTTTATAAAGAAAGAATACAGTAATAAATAACAGCCAAGGGGATGTAATGAAAATTGGGTATTTCCTAGAAAATTCATAAGAAAAACGGGAAGGGAAACGTTTTGAGTCAGCAGGAGCAAGGAAAGAATGATGGGAGGGGAGAGGGGGATGGGAGAGGCTGTCTTAGGAAGGCGGTATAAATAAAGGAAGGAGAGGGTAAAGAAGTAGAGGAGTAGACGGAAGTAATCGCTGAGGAGGAGTGGTAGGTAGAGAAAGGAGGAGGAAGGGAAGTAGATGGATGAGAGACTGAGATTGTGTGTCTGGGTTTGAAGATAAGAAATAAGGTGAAAATGTAACAGGGTATGTGTAGTTGGGTAGAGTGAGGATGGCTTCAAAAGGATGTGTGCGACCTCGCGAGAAGGAGAGGAAGAACAGAGGCGGAGGGGGAAAGAATGAGGAGTCTGGGATTTGTTTTATAAGTGTTTCCCTTTGACTTCCTGTGTGTTGCGAAAGATGGACGTGTTTTTTGGCGGTAAAAGTAAAAGAAAAAGAAGAGCAGTCGGTGATTTCTTCCTTTGGGCAGTGGACAGGTGCGCAATATCCGGAGAGAGAGAGAGAGAGAGAGAGAGAGAGAGAGAGAGAGAGAGAGAGAGAGAGAGAGAGAGAGAGAGAGAGAGATGGGGGGGAGGGAGGGAGTTTGTAAAGATATTTGTAGAACTTTTTATTCGTAAAATGCTGCAGTTACAAAGATGATGAGAGGACAAAAGTCTTGTTGAGTATTCGTCGTCCATTTGCGTTTAAAGCACAAGAGTGGTAAGTCAGTCTGGTGTATTTGTGTGTGTGTGTGTGTGTGTGTGTGTGTGTGTGTGTGTGCGTGTGTGCGTGTGTATGTTTAGGCGAAAAGAGAGAGAGAGAGAGAGAGAGAGAGAGAGAGAGAGAGAGAGAGAGAGACAGAGTGCTTCAGGAGGAGCTAATCCTCTGTATCAAAACACACACACACACTTCACACACACACACACACACACACACACACACACACACACACACACACACACACACACACACACACACACACACACACACACACACACACACACACACACACACACACACACACACACACACACACACACACACACACACACACACACACACACACACACACACACACTTAACCACAATAACATACAAGCACATTCAGGCAAGTCACTTTGGGTCAAGCTAATGGAAAGGGGCGGGTGACAAGCGAGCGGTCGGCAACACAAACTCGTGCAAAAGGTCAGGGAAGGTCACATGATGAAGCGGCGGAGCTGTGGAGCGGGTGAGCGGCAGTGCGGCACGAGCGGAACTAGGGCGCTGATTACAAGCTATATAGCGAGTCTGAATAGTAGTGTTTCCAGCGTGATGGTGAGACGGGACAGGGTGCATAACAAGGTACTTAGCGGTGCGAGGCGGAGTAGGGCGGCATTCCAAACTTAGAGTGGTGGAGGGCAGTGCGTGGCGGTGCTGGGGGACGAAGCGGCATTACACACTGACTGTCGCTGTGTTGAGAAGGCGAAAAAAAATGTACGTTCGTAGTAGTCGGGGCGTGACGTGGTTAGGTGGCTTCTTTATCGTGGCGAATAAGACTTCACTCCTCGCCTTTGTTTTCGCGTCACTGGGGCGGGAGTGTCGGGGAATTAACGCCCTCCCCGGCTTTACCACTTCCATTCCCAGCGCTCTCCCAGCAAAGCCACCTAACAAACAAGCACCTTCCGCTTACATCACCGCCGCCTGCTGAGGGAAAGGGCACAGACGGAAGGAAGAAGAAGTGGAGTTATAAAAGTTTCGAAATCTAAGGGAAGTTTTGGATGTTGGGAAGAAATTAAAAGGGGAATGGAGATAGGGGTGATGTAAGGGTTCCAGTCTTGTCTTTATTTTTGTATTTTACTTTTTAACATGCTGTGGGCTCCTGGCCATGGCGTCTTAAGCTGGCGTGACGTGGTATCTGTCTTAAAGCCTTTCGTAACCAATGAAGAAAACGTTTACCTATATGAGTAGATGAGAGTATAAGTAATTAAGGTTACAACACTACATGAAGCATTCAGGCCTATATCTTTCCATCTATTAGTCCTATTTATAAATTTGTCTTATCTCTGGAATCTCCATAATGACTGATTGTTATTAAGTACTGAATTATTGAGTCTATTCCATTCGTCTTCTACTCCACATGATGACCTCCTCACTATTTCTTTCGTTATATAACTTTCCGAGCTTTATCCTATTGTTTCTTCCCCTCTTCTTGTTCATAGTCTTCAGAATATTGCTGAGGTCGTTTGTTATATACTCATACCCTTAAAAAATTATAATTCGTTCCCTTCTAACCTTTGCCTCTTCAATGAATATAAATTTAAAAGCCTTTACCTTCATATCCCCTGTCACGTTGTAGTCATTCTCTCTTGTACTGATTCCATAAGATCTATGTGCTTTCTCTAATGTAGGGACCAAAGCTGTACAGCATAATTCATATGAGGGCTGACCACCGCCAAACATAACTTTAATATTATTTCGAGACTTCTCCTTTCATCACTCCCAAAGATTAATCCTTATACACGACTTGCTTTATTTCTGGCTTCTATGCATTACCCTCTCATTCAGAAATCAGAGGGAACTTCAATATATTTTCGTTGTTTGATCTTACTAGAGTCTCGTTCCCTACATACACAATCCCTGTTTAATCATCACCAAAACCACGAAAGCACCCTTGAGAACTGCAGTAACCATACAGGAAATCAAGTTGAGACCACAAAGCATTTCACAACACGATCCACGAGCTAATAATGGTAGAAAGGGAAACATAAGACTGAAGATACTATAGATGAAGTATGAGTGGTGAAGAATTGTTAAATCGTGGTGGAAGAGAAGAGAAGGAAGAGGAGGAACGTGGCCAGGAATGGGAGCGTAGTAAAAGGTTGATGGGAATGGAAGGCGTGTGTGGCTTGGGAGAATTATAGAAATGGAGGTGAAGATTAGGATGGGACGAAGAGGGTGACCGGGGAATTACTAAGGTCGACGAGTGAGAGGAGAACGATGGCAGAGGGACTATAAGGGTAGGGAAGGAATGGAGAAGGAGTAGGGAGGAGGTGGTGATGGCAAGGGAAGGTGAGGAAAAGTAGAAGTAATGAAGATAAAAGGAAGCAAGGAAACTGGATCTGGTTATGGGGGGAGGAGGTGAGAAGAGAAGGAAGAGTGAGAATTATGGAGGGAAAAAGTGGAAAAAAGGAGGATAGGAAGAGAGAGAGAGAGAGAGAGAGAGAGAGAGAGAGAGAGAGAGAGAGAGAGAGAGAGAGAGAGAGACAGAGAGAAAGTAGATTGAAAGATTATGTCTCTCTCACGTCAAACATTCAATTTAAAACTTAGCTAGTCTTATTTTTTCCACCAAACTTATGTCTAAATGTCAGACGTAGTTTCACGAGGATTTGGAGAGAAAAGTTGGAGAAAGGTCTTTAATAACCTGAACGATTTCTTTTTTATTTTCGTCTTCAGGTAAACACACAGAGGATCCCAATTAACTCATGGAAATCTGAATTGAGATGCTGAATT
>NC_059300.1:7919057-7924057 GCF_017591435.1 Portunus trituberculatus | reverse complement strand
TCTTTCTTTCTTTCCTTCTTATTTTATCTTTATAGTCATTTCCTTTCTTCATTTCATCTTGCGTTTCCCTCTTCCATCCTTAGCATCTCTTCTTCCTTCCTTCCTTCCTTCCTTCCTTCCTTCCTTCCTTCCTTCCTTCCTTCCTTCCTTCCTTCCTTCGTGCCTTCCTTTCTTTTTTCCTTTATACTCTTTCTTCATTTCTTCCTTCTTCCTTTCTTTCCATTTTTCTATCTTTCCCATCTTCAATCTTTTCCAGTTCCCACCCTACTTCTCTTTTCTCTATTTTCTCTCTCTTCCTCTCCTCCTCCCTTCCCGCATCCTTCCCTCGTTCATTCCATCTTTCGTTCTTTCTCTCCATCTTTCCTTCCTTCCTTCCATCCCTCTTTTTTATCCTTTTGATCAAGCATTCTTTTTTTTTTCATTCTTTTTTACCTTCCTTCCTGCCTTCTTATTTCCATCTTAACTTTATTTTTTGATTCCTCTCTACCTCTCTCCCTTCCCTTGTACCCTTTCAGCCTTTCATCCATACTTCTCTTCCACCCTTTCACCCTTTCTCCCTCTTCCCACCTTCCCACCTTCCTTCCTCTCTCTCTCTCTCTCTCTCTCTCTCTCTCTCTCTCTCTCTCTCTCTCTCTCTCTCTCTCTCTCTCTCTCTCTCTCTCTCTCTCTCTCTCTCTCTCTCTCTCTCTCTCTCTCTCTCTCTCTCTCTCTCTCTCTCTCTCTCTCTCTCTCTCTCTCTCTCTCTCTCTCTTCCTTCACTAATTACATCGGGTCATAGTGCCTGGCTGCCTCACTCTGAGTTATGTGTGTTTCCAAATGGTTGACCGGAATGCTGCCTTACCTCGCCTTCGTGTTCCGTGTTCGTGCCACTGCCCCTTGCTATTCGAGGCTCACCACACCTCACTGCCTCTTGGTGTCTTGGTGTTTTGGTGTAGAAAGGTGTTGGTGGCTTTTTTCCTTCCCTTTTTTGTCTATTTTCTCCCTATTCTTTTCTGTTCCTGTGTCTTCATCGTCTTTGTCTACCCAGTTTTTTTTTTTTTTTGTCTTTTCTTGGTTTTCTTTTTCTGATTATCATTATGTCTTCTTCGTCTTCATTTCTTCCGTTCACTTTCTCTCTTCATTTATTGTGTGTCGTTTAGTTTGTTCTTTATCTTGTTTTCCATTATGTCTTTCTTCTCGTCTTCTTCGTCTTCCTTTTCTTTTTTTTCTGTTCTTTCTCGCGTCTCATTAGTAATATTTTCGTCGTCTTTTTCTTTCATATTTTTTCCTTATTTTGCTTAATTTCAGCTTCTGTCTCGTATAACATCTCGCTTTCTCTTCTCACTCTTTTATTTTGCTCCTTGTAATCCTAATTTTACGGCTCTAGCTCAGATTACCACTTTTTTTTCCCCTCTTCCCTGGACGTTCATTTTTGCCTTCTTTCCTCTGCTGTCTTATTCCCTCCTGCACTATCTTCCTTTCTCCTTTCTTTAATTCCTCTCCTCTGGCAGTGTTCTTTTCTGCGAATCTCTTTCCTCCTTTCTTTGGTTCTTAGTCCTTTGTTGCTATTCTCTTTTATCTCTGCCCTCCTCCTCTTCCTCCTCTTCCTCCTCCCCCCCTCCTCCTCTTTTTTTTTCTCTCTAATTCGCTCATTTAGCAGCTATTCACCCCTTTCTTTGCCTTCACGTTTTCTTTTCAGACTTCTCTTCACCCTCGTCCTTCTCTCTTTTTCATTTTTTTTTTGTCTTTCCACTCCCTCCTTCGTTAATCTCTCCTTAACCATTCTTCTTTTTCTCTCCTTTTTTTCTTTCCTTCCTCCATGTCCGTCGTGTTCCTTTCTCTCTCTTTTCCTATCTCCGCCTCACCTTTTTTTTTCCTTTCCCTCTATCCTGCTCCCATTTCGTCTTTCCCTCCCCCCTGTACATCATCATCCTTGCTCTTGTACCTTCCTTCTATCTTCGTCCCATCTTTTCTTCCTCCTTCATCTTTGCTCTCACTTTCTATGCTTCCTTCCATCTTCATCTCTTCCATATCTGCCTTCCAGAAAATATCCCTTCGTTTTTCCTTCTACATACTCCCTCCTTCTCCCTCCTCTTCCTCCTCCTCCACCACCAGCACTATTCATAAATCTTCTTCTCTTCCTCACTTTTTTCTCCGACAATAGAAGTAATAAAAATAATCATAATGGCCCGCAATTAATGTATTATGGTTGAAAGCATCGTCGCCAAGAACGTGAGCCAAGAGATTTTAATATAACTCACTTTTTAACTTTTAATTATGAGTGGAGGTTAAATGACTTTTTTTTTTCTTATTATTTTTTATCATCTTGCGTGTTTGTTTTCATGATTGCCTTCATCCTCCTCATCCGGCCCGCGTATATTGACTCGTTGTATATATTGAACGAGTGAATAAGTGAGTGAGAGATAGGGAAAGAGAGAGGAAGTTGAAGAAGGCCAGGGAGAATGAAAGGGGGAAAGGGAGGAAGGAAGAGGACTTGTATAGTGAAAAGAAACATGATCTGAAAAATAAAAGAGGAGAAAGGGCGATTAAGAATATACAAGAAACACACACAAAAAAAAAAAAAAATAGAGCAAAAGGAGAAAATGAGTGAAGGAGAAAGAAAAGGAGCTACTTAGTGTACTAGGAGCAGTAAATGAGGAGCAGTAAAGGAACATATGGTCTGTAAAATAAAGAAAGGACGATTAGACTATACATAAAGAAAAAAATAAGTAAGAAAGGAGGAACAGAAGAAGAACCAAGGGTGAATGAAGGAGGAAGGAGTGAAGGTACTGAGCTTAGCAAGAACAAAAAATAAAAAAAAAGAATGAGAATGATCTTGAATATAAGGAAGAAGAACTGAAGGAAATAGGAACAAGACACGAAAGGGAATGTGATGGAAGATGGAAATAGACCGGACTGGAAAGGAAGGAAAGGGAAAGGGAAGATAATATGAATGGTAAAGGAAAATACAATAAATGGAAATGGGACGGGAAGAAAAGGGAGATTTGAGAAATGTAAATTGAAAGGAAAAGGATGGTTTTAAAATAGAGGAGAATGAATGATGGAAAAGTGGAGTAATTGGATATAGAATGGGAAGAAGAGGAGTATTTGATAAATGTACAGAAAATTAAGGTAAGGAAAAAACTTGACTGAAAAGAAAGAAAATGAAAACAAAAAATACAGAGAAAATGGAAAAGCAAAACGAGAGAGAGAGAGAGATAGATAGATAGAGAGAGAGAGAGAGAGAGAGAGAGAGAGAGAGAGAGAGAGAGAGAGAGAGAGAGAGAGAGAGAGAAGAAAATAACAATAAGATATGGGGAAGTATTGGATGAAATGGAAAGGAACTGAGTATTGAGAAAGACGGAAGGAAAAAGATGAAGGAAAAAAAAGTGGGGCAGGGAAGGGAGGGGAAGAACAGGAAGAAAAAAAAAAAAGAAAGGAGTAAGAAAAAGGAAGAAGGAAGAAATACTCGGGGATTAGTTTCCAGTTTTTTCTCTTTGTTTTCCTCTTTTTTATCTTTTTCTTTTTGTTTTGCTTTTTTTTTTACTTTAGGGTATGAGGGGAGTGTTGGGAAGAAGCTGTCAAGGTAAACAAAAGTAAACGATGCAGAAGACAGGTGTTAAAAAAAAATCTTACCTCTCAGCTCTTCTACTTAACTTTTGCGCCGGTAAGGTTTTTTTTCCCCTTTTCTTTTCACTTTCCATAGTTTTCCTTATATTTTTTCCACCTGTTTTTCTTATCTTTTTTCTCTCCTCTTCCGATCCTTTTTTTTTTTTCTCCTTCCGGGTTTGCTATCTGGCCTTCCTTTCGCTTCCTCCTACTTTTTCTCTTTTTATTTTCTTTATTCCTTCTTTTATTCATTCTTTACGAGCATATCTATCGTTACTTCAGCAATTCCTTTCATTCTTTTCAGCTTTCTTCTATCTCGCTTCCTCTCCCTTCTCCATATTTTCAACTCCTTTTTAAAACAACTCTCTCTCTCTCTCTCTCTCTCTCTCTCTCTCTCTCTCTCTCTCTCTCTCTCTCTCTCTCTCTCTCTCTCTCTCTCTCTCTCTCTCTCTCTCTCTCTCTCTCTCTCTCTCTCTCTGTCGGTCCTTCCCTTCTTCTCGTTCTTTCCACTAATCATATGCACAACTTATGGATTCCTACGTGCCATTGGAAAGATGAATTTTGACCTCGTGCAGTGATGTGATCGGAGTGAAGAGGAGGAGGAGGAGGAGGAGGAGGATAGAAAAGAGAGAAAGGTAGAAGAGAAGGAACATGAGAAGGCAGAAAGGAGTAAGAGACAAAAGTAACACAGGGTAGAGTAGAGGGAAAGGAAGAAGAGGGGACAGACATAGGGAAAGAAAGGAAAGGCGTGTGAGTCTCGTGAAGGTGACAGGAGGCGTGACTCACCTGTGTGGCTTCAAGAACTCAGTGAATCTCCTGCGTGCATTAACTCTGCCATCAGTTAAGTATTTTTCAGAAGGAATTTATAACTTTGGTGCTTCCTGATGAGTGTGTGTGTGTGTGTGTGTGTGTGTGTGTGTGTGTGTGTGTGTGTGTGTGTGTGTGTGTGTGTGTGTGTGTGCGTGTGTGTGTGCGTGCGTGTGTGGGTGTGCGGACAGGGTGGGCAGGGCAGGGCAGGGCAAGACAGGACAGGACAGGACAGGACAGGACAGGACAGAACAGGCGAGGTAAAATCACTGGAGGGAGGAAAACTTTTATAATTTTCTCTTCGTAAGTTATGAAATCTTAGCTTTTTTCTTTTCTTATTTTGTTTTCTTGAGGTGTAAAGAAAAAAAATGAGATAAAGTTATAGTTCACAAAGACACGAACGGTTTTCATTACGGAATACTTTACTGTGGAATAGGTTACATGCCTGAATTTGTTATATACTTTTCTATAAGATGACTTGTATTTGTTGAGGTTTTTAATTATTTATTCAATTACAATTTAAGTTATGTATTTATTTATGCATTTCTTCATTCTTCCATTTATTTTTTTACTTACTTGGTAACCTTATTATTTATTCAGTTTAG
>NC_059300.1:7901557-7914057 GCF_017591435.1 Portunus trituberculatus | reverse complement strand
TTACGACACCAGCATTTCACGACATTTGGACCATCTTGAACTTGTCCTTGACTCACATGCAGCGACACTGTTTGCTTCCAGATTGATTGATTGACTGACTGATTTACCTTCACATTCATTTGCTTATACACGATCCTGGAGAGAGAGAGAGAGAGAGAGAGAGAGAGAGAGAGAGAGAGAGAGAGAGAGAGAGAGAGAAAGATTTTGAAACATTTTGTTATCCCATACTGCTAAATATTATATATATGAATATAATCATAAAATAATCATATCATATTTGGGAGCCGTTTAAAGCAAAAAGAGAGAGAGAGAGAGAGAGAGAGAGAGAGAGAGAGAGAGAGAGAGAGAGAATCCAAGTAAATACCAGTGATGCAGGCGGTAAATAAGCTTATAGATATTAATCGGAATAAAAAAAACTGTGAGGGTCGCCTGGGTTCTTTCTTAATGCACTGGAGCCAATGTCTCTCCTTCAGTGCGCGCCGAGTGGTGACAGGTTTTAATATCGTGTTTGCAGTGACGGTAATGGGCGACGGTTTTGATGAATTAAATGTTTGCTGCCGACAGAGAGAGAGAGAGAGAGAGAGAGAGAGAGAGAGAGAGAGAGAGAGATAAAGCTTTTTCCCCAGTCTTGCTCTTTCGTTTTTTTCATATTTTCTTTCTCTCATTTTTTTTTTAATTCCCTTCCCCTTCTGTATTGTTTA
The DNA here is from genome assembly GCF_017591435.1 of Portunus trituberculatus. Taxonomy (NCBI): domain Eukaryota; kingdom Metazoa; phylum Arthropoda; class Malacostraca; order Decapoda; family Portunidae; genus Portunus; species Portunus trituberculatus. The sequence continues at coordinate 7,913,356 of NC_059300.1, read as the reverse complement.
TTTTTTCGTCTAGTTTCATTTATTTTCTTTCAGTATATTAATTTTCTTTTCTTTACCTCCATTTCGTTTCCTTTATCTCTTATCGCTACCCATTTTTTCTTCCTCTTCTTCCTTTTCTTTATTCTCTCTTCCTGTGTGTTGTCTTTGCGAATGTGTGTTTAGTTTTTCTTTGTCAGAATTTATCTTCATATCTTTCTTTATCTTTCCTTTTTATCATCTTTCTCTATTTTGCTATTTCTTTCTTGTTTTTTATGGTGTGTGTGTGTGTGTGTGTGTGTGTGTGTGTGTGTGTGTGTGTGTGTGTGTGTGTGTGTGTGTGTGTGTGTGTGTGTGTGTGTGTGTGTGTGTGTGTGTGTATACATAAACACACACACACTATCTTTTTTTTTTTTTTTGTGTATGTTTTTTTTTTTGGGGTGTAGTTTATCTTCAGTCTTTCGTATTTTCTTTATCACACTTCTTCTTCTTCTTCTTCTTCTTCTTCTTCTTCTTCTTCTTCTTCTTCTTCTTCTTCTTCTTCTTCTTCTTCTCTCTTCTTCTTCTTCTTCTTCTTCTTCTTCACCATCCATGCATTTCTGTCAGCTCTAAATTGCCTTCTCTGCTTTATTCTCCTACTATTCTCCTCCGTTTGTCTTCGTCTTCCCATTCTCTCTCTCTCTCTCTCTCTCTCTCTCTCTCTCTCTCTCTCTCTCTCTCTCTCTCTCTCTCTCTCTCTCTCTCTCTCTCTCTCTCTCTCTCTCTCTCTCTCTCTCTCTCTCTCTCTCTCTCTCTCTCTCTCTCTCTCTCGAGACACAACACGTTGCCTTTTCTGTTTCTCGTTTTCACTTTTTCAATTTTCTATGTCTTTCATTGCGTATCCTTGTTTCTTATTTCTTCTTCCCTACCTCTCCTTTTTTTATCCTCTCCATTTTTAATACTCCGTGTTTCTTCCTCGTGTTCGGTTTATTTTACTTGTTACTTATTTCCATCCTTTTTTTTTTTTTTCTATTCTTGCTGCAGTCCTTTCTTTCTTTTTTTTTTTATCTTTCTATCAAGCTTTTGTCTTTGCTTATATCTTCAATCTTTTTAATTCCTTGTCCATTCATAACTTCCCGTTTCTTTTCTGCCTTTTTTCTCTCAGTAACTTTTTTTTTCTCGGTTCTATAACACTTCCTTTTTAATCATGACTCTTATTTTTTGCTTTTTTTAGGTATATATTTTCATCTTCATTCTAACTCTTCCTTTACCCTCTCCTCTGTATCGTGTTTGATTTGTTTCACCTATTCACTTCCCTTTCCTCATCTTCCTCCTCCTCCTCCTTGTCCCAATCTCACTCCTCATCCATCTTTCGCCTCTCTCTACTTCCCTCTCCCATTCTCTCTCTCTCTCTCTCTCTCTCTCTCTCTCTCTCTCTCTCTCTCTCTCTCTCTCTCTCTCTCTCTCTCTCTCTCTCTCTCTCTCTTCACCTTTCTTACATATACATGACAAACATGAAACACTCGTATCGTTTTTCCCCATCCTCTTTCTTTCTTTCTTTCCCTTTGTACCTTTGCATGTTGTCTCCCTCCGTAGGTTTAGTTTAGCTGGTGTTGGAAAAGGAAAAGCGAAAGACACGGCAAAAAGAGAATAAGAGGATGTGTTTTGTTTTCTCTTTTGTTTTAATTTTTATCATTCTTGTAAGTGGGATCATGGCTCGTCGTTTTTGTTATTTTTAGTTCTGTTGTATAAGATGACTGAGATTAACCTCCTGTGTGTGTGTGTGTGTGTGTGTGTGTGTGTGTGTGTGTGTGTGTGTGTGTGTGTGTGGGTGTGTGTGACTGAGTGATTACTATTCTCTTTTCTTTTTTTTTTCTCTTTCTTTGTATTCTTTTTTCTCGTCATTCATTTGCATTATGTTTTATTTTCTTTATATCTCTCTCTCTCTCTCTCTCTCTCTCTCTCTCTCTCTCTCTCTCTCTCTCTCTCTCTCTCTCTCTCTCTCTCTCTCTCTCTCTCTCTCTCTCTCTCTCTCTCTCTCTCTCTCTCTCTCTCTCTCTCTCTCTCTCTCTCTCTCTCTCTCTCTCTCTCTCTCTCTCTCTCTCTCTCTCTCTCTCTCATGGGTGCTCATGTTCGTGGGTGATTTATTTTATTTCACTCTTTCCTCCCCGCAGTGAGAAACGTTCCTGTCTGGTGTCCCTTAGTTTTGCTTTAATTTGCATGGCAGTTTTGTTTTCATGTCTCGTTTGTTCAGGCGGGGAATGGCTCTGCTCCAAGGCTTCCATTATTGTTTTTTGGCCTTTGTGCTCCCAGACTTTACTACTACACTGACTTGCGGTAGATCGTGTGTGTGTGTGTATGCCTTGTGTTTGTCTACGTGTTTGTGTTGTTCTTGTTCTTGTCGATTTTAGTGTACACAGGTGGAACTCTCTCTCTCTCTCTCTCTCTCTCTCTCTCTCTCTCTCTCTCTCTCTCTCTCTCTCTCTCTCTCTCTCTCTCTCTCTCTCTCTCTCTCTCTCTCTCTCTCATGAGCATTTCTCCACATTTGTTGCTGGCATTGTTTTTTTGTTTTGTTTAGTTGTAGTTCACGAAATGCCAGAGTGTTTAAATCTCTCTGCTCGCTTAGTTCTCATTCATTATTCATATGATTCTTGACTTCGTAAGTGTAATGAGGTGGAGGTGATGCTGGTGTGGCCTGTAGCGTGTGGTGGTTAACTGTTTGAATTTTCTTTCTTCGCAATTGAATTTGGTTGGGTTGGAATAGGCAGCAAGTGACATGTTAGATACTAAAGAACCCTGCTTGCTGCTATTTCATTCACGGCAACCAGCGCAGGGAAAATCACTACTATACATATAAGGCAGCACTGCAGTTCTCGTCCAATATTTTCGTTGACAACAAGGGTCAGTTTGTATTACAATTGCTTGGGAAAATGTGTGTTTTCTTAAGTGCCTCCGCATTCTCCTCTCCCCCTCGACAGCTTTTAGTTAGTTCCATGTGCAAATTTTCCCTGAGACCTACACAAGATAGGCTAATATAGTGTTAGTTATTGCGTGCTTCAAATTAATGTCCAACACTAGGGAAATATAGTGGCGAACTGGATAAATTCAAAAAGTATTAAACGTATTTCTATTCTAACTTGCTGCAGGTAATGTTATGGTCTGAAAATTGTCTTTAGTGCTGCAGTATTATAGAATGAAACACGCAATGCATAAAGGAAGGTAGAGGTGTAATCCACAGATACTTTGCAGTCTATGTAGAGAAGGCGTTTGGTAAGTTTTCCCTATTTTTTTTTTTTCTAATAGTTAATAATTTTCGTTTTCTTTAAAGTAGCAACATATTTTCTGAATGCTAGGGGTAAGTGAAAATCTTTGTTTTGATATAGCAATATTAATATCAAATTGTACTTCATGTATTAATAGTATTCTGATAAAGAAATGTGATACTATTTATCATTGTATCATTGCTTTTTGACTTTGTACATATGGACACAATTCAGAGTGAAAGCAATTGAAATGATGAAATAAGCTAACTGAAAATTATTGACGTATCAGAGAGAGAGAGAGAGAGAGAGAGAGAGAGAGAGAGAGAGAGAGAGAGAGAGAGAGAGAGAGAGAGAGAGAGAGAGAGAGAGAGAGAGAGAGAGAGAGAGAGAGAGAGAGAGAGAGGAGTAGGTGGCAGTGTGTTAATGGCGAAGCTTTGTCCCGTGTTTGGTGAATGCTTTGGTGAGTATTGTGATGTAATACTTTTGGGAAGTGTGTGTGAGAGAGAGAGAGAGAGGTAAGTAACTTTTGCATTTCAAATTATATAGTCGAGAACTTTGGTGCGAAAGATCCCGTTGTGTGAGGTCCGCCAGATTGTTGAAGTGTGGTGGTGAAGTATTGATGTGTAGGTAATTGGAACTGTGATATTTATTATTTACCAACGCAACGTGAAGATATTGCTAAGAATTGAAATGGTTATATACGGAGTTCCTTTTTTTATTTTCTTTATATGTGGGACGTAATGGTTATATGGGATTCCTATTCTTCTTTTCTATCTTTTTTATGTGGGACGTAGACAATTTCATAACATTATGCGAGGTGGTGTGGCGTAGATACAAACAAGTTCTTGGAGTGGTGACATTTCGCTTCCGGCGCTGTATACAGTAGGGGAGATCTTAATGGAACGTAATGAATTTGTGAAGGAGAAGCGGTGGAAAATGCCAGCCTACACTGTTCCTTTGGGAGCTGAAGAAGAAAACACAATTCTAGTTTCTCTTCGTCTGTCTGTCCTACTTGGAGGCGCTTGTTGTGCGATCCATCAGCCGGGGAGAAGGTGGCTGGAATACGTAGGCGCCGGCAGACAAAAACTAGAGAAACATCTCACCACCTCCCCTTTCTTCCCCTTCCTCCTCCTCCTCCTCCTCCTCCTCCAGACAAGAACTAGTCACAGTTCGCTCGCTTGGTTTATGGTTTTATAGTCCGCGCGCCTCGCTTGGCCTCACCCACCTCGTATAGTCACGAGCCGTACCGAGTTAGGATGAATGTTTCCCTTGTGCGCCTTGCTCCTTCCCAGTCATTGCTTAGAGAGAGAGAGAGAGAGAGAGAGAGAGAGAGAGAGAGAGAGAGAGAGAGAGAGAGAGAGAGAGAGAGAGAGAGAGAGAGAGAAAAAACACAATCAAAATGTAAAGCCCAGAGCTGGTTATAAAATATAGCTAGTGGGTCAAGGTTCATGTCTTGTTTCGGGTGTTGAGGCAGCGGTTCGAACCCCTTGAGACGCCATTCTTCTTCTCACACGTCGTGGTTTTAGATTTATCGCCTTGCTGCTCATTGTGTACTACGTGGCGTGCGAGCTTCACTGCAGGTAATGGTGTGGCAGCATGAACTCTCTCGTGATGTACAAACCTAAATGTCATCGTTCGCTGTAATCGTCGACAGCCGACTTAAAAGTTTTGGGTGGAGGTAATGCCGTGCCCGGTTGTCTCCTCTCATCTCTGACTTGTGCTAAGAAATTACAGCTTACGTACTTCAAAAGAGTTTTATAGCGTTGCTTTTACGAATTCGCTGTTCGTTTCTCTGTCCATGAGATATCACGCACTGCTTCAGCAAGAGAGAATGATCTTTCGTATTGTTTGTTGAGTCTTGAAGAAAGAAAGTGATGATAAAACTCAAATGCCCGAGAAATCCGATGTTCTTTGTTTGCTATCAGTTTGTTTTGTCTCTTTGAAATAATCTTAGGAACTTCTGAAATAAAACTCGACTTCTGCGTACGATTGTGTAGCAGGAAAAACAATAAAACATAGTGCTCTGAAAATTCCATCACGATATTTTGTTGTTCTTTTCTGTGTACATAAAAGAGTTCCAGCTACTTTAAAAAGAAAATTTTATTCCCTTATGATTTTTGTAGCAATTCTCTTAGAAGAAGTAACAAATAATACTCTGGAAATTCCATCATGATACTTTCCTGTGCCGGTTTTTCTCTGTCTTCATAAAAAAAAAAAAGTCCAAAACTACTAGAGAGAGAGACTGTAACTTCTGTGTATTATTACCAGGCCTGTTATAAAGAAACGAGTAAGAGTAAAGTGGTGGAAAGATTTTATCGTGCACCTAAAATTCTAAGCAGTGTACCGGCGTGCCTTCCGTGTTTCCCCGCTTGGCTGCTTTTCATATGTGATGTATGAAATTCACATCCCACTATCTCCACGTCCCGGACCGGAATTGCCGCCGCCCAGACCTGACGTGACGGGTTGGGGTGTCTGGCTTCTCAAGACTCCTTCCCAGACAGTTCCTGGACGTCTCTTCTTATGAACACATCTTCCTTCTTGCGCCTCTTTCACCTCTTTGCTTCACTTTTCACACACTCACAGGCAACGATATTTTTCCATTTTCCCTTCCCTTATTCCGTGGTATTTTTCTTTCTCTCTATATATTCCCTCCCCTTTCCTCTCTTTTCCATGCCCCTTTCCAATGTTCTGTCTTTTTATCTGCCTCGCCTTCGTCCTTGCCAGCCCTCTGCCTCCCTTCCGCGGCCTGCCCGTCTATCATTCATTCACTCCCCCACTACTCTCTGCCGCCTCACTGCCTCACCACCACGGCTCAATCCATATGAATCCTCTTACTTCCTTCTATCTCCCCAGGAAACAATATTAAATGCTTTATTTCATTTCCACCCGTTGAATACTATTTTTCTTCTTATTTGTTATTATTTTCGCATTATTTATTGTTAACTTTTTTTTTTATGAAGAACGAGATCAAATATTAGTGATGTTTCCGTTTGTGTAATCCGTCAGTGTATTTCTTTTTCTTTCCTGTCGCTGTTCTGTGTCCTGTTTTGTCTGTGTCATATTTTTTCCTTTTATCTTTGTACGCGTTCATATTTCTGTCATTGAATTTGTCTCGTTTTTGTCTATTTGTCTCTTGTTTTTGTTTTTTTCTGGATGTAGGTAAGTTTTTCTCTCTGTCACACACACACACACACACACACACACACACACACACACACACACACACACACACACACACACACACACACACACACACACACACACACACACACACACACACACACACACACACACACACACACACACACACACACACACACACACACACAAATAGTAGGAGCAGGGAGGGAGTGTTTAAACCTGCCCTCAAATCGCCAAGCCCGCCCATCCCTAGCGAAGTGGAAAGTTCTGTGTGAGCTCAAAGTTCACAGCAATTTCATTTTCCCCGCGAGTTGTGTGGCTACCAACCTCAGTATTACCCGGCTCCCGCTACGCTGAGGGGAGGAGTTCACATGGTGCTTCACTCACTACTGTTCCCCCCTTCTCTCTCTCTCTCTCTCTCTCTCTCTCTCTCTCTCTCTCTCTCTCTCTCTCTCTCTCTCTCTCTCTCTCTCTCTCTCTCTCTCTCTCTCTCTCTCTCTCTCTCTCTCTCTCTCTCTCTCTCTCTCTCTCTCTCTCTCTCTCTCTCTCTCTCTCTCTCTCTCTCTCTCTCTCTCTCTCTCTCTCTCTCTCTCTCTCTCTCTCTCTCTACTAAATGAACTGAGAAAAATAAATTGTGTACGAGATTAAGTGATGCATATATTAGAAAATTTACAACATATGGAGTGTCATTGTTAGATGTCAGAAACTATGGTTACTGTACAATGTTTAATTATAGTAATACACTTCACAAGTTTGGAAATGAACTGTAAAATATGATATTTAGCTATTCTGCACACCTAGGAACTCTAGATGATATTTTAACCGCACACAATGATTCTTATTTAGGTGAAGAAGACATCCCACTTATCAATTAAGGTTTTTATTATGTTTACAGATAGTTAAATCATGGACAATAATGATACTTATATGGAAATTGTATATTTTTCTTAATTTTTCCATTCCTTTTCTCTATGAATTAACGTATATTCTGCATACACGTCTCTGCTACTTCTGGAATCTAAGGAAGGCAGCCGTAACTAATTCACTTATAGCCATGAGAGAGCTATGACTAGAATTATTGGCACTTCTCGGGAGTTTTTATAAGTACCGCCCTGGTGGTTTCATCAATATCCAGAGTTGGTTAATAAAAACTGTAGCTTCCACGAATGCAGTAGGAGCCCGCCAAGAATACACATTTTAACTCATTCATCTTTCTCTTACGTTGAAATATACAAACTGAACTTTATTTTTACTGAAATTTTGAATAATAAAAACAACAATTTCTTTTAATGTCATACATAAATACAGTTTATCTTTATATATGATATACTGAAACGATATAGAAAATCCACAAGTGTATAAAAGTATACCTTACTTATGTTCTTCTCGAAACAAGAAAAAAAAAGAATAATTGCACAACTACGTATAAATTGAATATCAGTATTCAGTAATGAAAACTGCAATATTCACGAATGCATTGGAAGATGATTCTATCTCACTGGTGAATTAAATGAATCGAGAGAGAGAGAGAGAGAGAGAGAGAGAGAGAGAGAGAGAGAGAGAGAGAGAGAGTGAGTGAGTGAGTGAGTGAGGGAGGGAGGGAGGGAGGGAGGGAGGGAGGGAGTGAGTGAGTGTTCATACGTACTTGTCTATTAAAACTTTGAACATTGAATAATAAAAACATCAATTTTCACGAATGTAATGGAAGTTTTTAAGCATTTTAGAACTAGCATTCTAGAAATCAAACAAGAACGGTAGTCTGCGAATTAAAAAAAAAAATATTCATATTTGCTTCCATTTGGTATTTGGATAATTATACATTTGAATTTCAGTTGTCGTTTTGTCAGGATGTTGTTTGCGATTGTAACGTTACAGTACTCAGTATATCTGTATTTATTTGCCTAATGCACTTTATAATTCAGTTTTTGTTGTGCAGATTACAGAGATCAAGCTATACTTAATCAAATGCCATCTTGTCAGTCAGTCTGCCTGTCATTGTGTCTTGACCAAGTGCTTAAATCTCACCCGTCTTGTCATTCCTCCCCTCTCCTCCTCTCCCATCCCCTTCGTCTCCCCCACCCGGCCTGTCACTCAACCTCCTCACCTGTCTGTCGCACACCTGACTCCCTTACCTAATAAAATAAATGTCTTTCACTGTTAAAAAAATAAATAGAAAATCATGGTGTCACATATTTGAATGAGTGTGTGTGTGTGTGTGTGTGTGTGTGTGTGTGTGTGTGTGTGTGTGTGTATGTGTGTGTGTGTGTGTGCTCTTTTGTTCTTTCTTTTTTTTATGTAATTCTTTCGCTCATTCTTTTCCATTTTTCTCCTTATTTTTTGTTAGTTTATTTTTTTCTTTATTTCCCATTGTGTGTGTGTGTGTGTGTGTGTGTGTGTGTGTGTGTGTGTGTGTGTGTGTGTGTGTGTGTGTGTCTGTTTGTATGTATCTATGTATGTAAGTGTGTAATGCAAACCTAAATCTTTAACCACAAAATATTTTCCCTCTCCTTTTTCCATAGTTCATTCTTTTTTAGTCCTGATTCGGCTGCTGCATCACGTTTTCTATTTTTCCCCTTTTTCATTTAATTTTTAATTTTTTTTTTCTTTACAGCCATGGCTTCTAGTTTTACCTTTCATTAACTTTTTACAATTTTTTTTTCCCTTCAGTGGTTTTGGGTTTAAGTGTTTTTTTGTGGTTTTGTGGCATTTTTCTCCCTAGGATTCCTCTCCATGTAATCTCGTTGTTGTCCTGACTGGCGCTAATTTCTCGTGTGTTCCGTCCCACTTATTTCTTCTATTGTTTCCTCTCCTCGCACTGTCTCGCCGCTTCATCGTCTTCTGTGACACCTTATATATAGTGTAACGTGCTTTGTGCGTGCTGGTCCCTTCCTCTATTTCCTTGGCTCTTCCTCTCTTTCTCGTTCCTCCATTTCCCTTCTTCCCTCCATTTTTTTTTATATTCGTTCTTCCCTCGTAAATTTTGAGCCTTCCCTCTGATTCTATCTTATCACCTTACTGTATTTCTCCTTTTTATCCTTTCCTTCCTTCTTTTCTCTCTCTCGTTTCCTTCCTTCCTATCAGCCTGACTTTCTTCCTTATTTCTCTCCCCTCTTCCTTTCTTTCTTGTTTCTTTTCTCTCCTTCCTTCCTTCCTTCCTTCCTTCATTAAATTTATTCATTTCTTGTTTTCTCTCTCTCTCTCTCTCTCTCTCTCTCTCTCTCTCTCTCTCTCTCTCTCTCTCTCTCTCTCTCTCTCTCTCTCTCTCTCTCTCTCTCTCTCTCTCTCTCTCTCTCTCTCTCTCACACCAGTTCTTCCTCCTCCTCCTCCTCCTCCTCCTCCTCCTCCTCCTCCTCCTCCTCCTCCTCCTCCCTTTTATTTATTTTATATCTTTTTTTTAATAACGTTTTTTTTCTCCTCCAGTTTTTCCTCACACACCATTTTTATTTCCTTCTCTCTCTGTCTCTATCTTCGTTCTCTTTCTCTTCCATTTTCTTCTTTCTTTTCTTAATGTCTTCTTTCGTTTCTTTTTCGTCAGCGTTGCTACTCGTAACCTTTTCCTGCTTCTTTCTCTTATCCTTTTACCACTTTATTTTGTCTGTCTGTCTGTCTGTCTGTCTGTCTGTGTATGTGTCGTCTCTCTCTCTCTCTCTCTCTCTCTCTCTCTCTCTCTCTCTCTCTCTCTCTCTCTCTCTCTCTCTCTCTCTCTCTCTCTCTCTCTCTCTCTCTCTCTCTTTCCTTGCATCCTTCCTTCTTTCCTTCATTCCTTCATTTATTCATTCATTCCTTTTTTCATTTATTCATTCATTCCTTTCTTCATTCCTTCCTTCCTTCTTTTTTTTGTTCCTTCGTTCCTGTTTTCTTTCCTTCCTTTTTTCCTTCTTTCCTTCCCTCCCTTCTCTTCCCACCCCTCCTCTCCTCTCTCCTACGTTCTGTCAGCGGTCGATGCGAATATATCATACCTTGAAAGTGGAGCTGGGAAAAAAAAAGTGAAAGGCGCCAGATTTTCTTTTTTTTCTATATATATATATTTTAAGGAAGAAAAATAATAAATAAAAGCAAACGGCACGTCCACCAAAGAGTAAGAGCGGTAAAAAAAGAAAAGAAAAAGAAAAAAAAATTGAAAGGGAAAATGGTGAATGATGCCCGTGAAAAATTGAAAAGGAGCTTAGTTTTCGGAGTCTGGTTAACGTTTTCAGGACTCATTAATGCAGACTTCGAGTAGAGGCGATCCCTGTTGAAGTCTGTGGTAATGAATGAAATGTAGGAAGCGTAAATACGTTACTACCACTTCTCCCTGTCTCTCTCTCTTCCTCTCTCTCTTTCTCTCTCTCTTTCTCTCACAAACATCATAAAAACCAAAATCTTATGTTACTGCCTGCTTTTTCCTCAACGTTCCTTCTTTTTTGTTTCTATTGTAAGTTACTCGAGCTCTTGAGGGAGTGTGGGGCAGAACAGACGCGTGGAGGCTGGTAGTGAGTGAAGAGGGCATTGCTACACCCTTGCCTCTCTTGTTGCTCCATAGGGACGTTTCTCAGGCACGTGGTGTCTTATGTAGAGCACTCGTAAATGTACCCTACACCCATGGCTACCTGTCTTACTCTCTCTTTCTCTCTCTCTCTCTCTCTCTCTCTCTCTCTCTCTCTCTCTCTCTCTCTCTCTCTCTCTCTCTCTCTCTCTCTCTCTCTCTCTCTCTCTCTCTCTCTCTCTCTCTCTCTCTCTTCTTCCTCCTCCTTTTCATTAATGTGGGGAGCGAGTCTTTGAGTTACGCTGGCGAGAAATAGTCAGTTTAATTTGCTCAAGGTTTAGTGTCAGTTAATGAGTTGATACGGTGCCTTGCCTCGTGCTTTTTACCTTTCCCCTTTTAGTACCTGCTTTTAGGGGCCTTGGTTGTGGTGTATAAAGAGAGAGAGAGAGAGAGAGAGAGAGAGAGAGAGAGAGAGAGAGAGAGAGAGAGAGAGAGAGAGAGAGAGAGAGAGAGAGAAGGAAGTTTGTAGTTATATATTTTTTGTTCTTTTATTTATTTATTTATTTTGTGTGTGTGTGTGTGTGTGTGTGTGTGTGTGTGTGTGTGTGTGTGTGTGTGTGTGTGTGTGTGTGTGTGTGTGTGTGTGTGTGTGTGTGTGTGTGTGTGTGGGTGCAAGTGGTTTTAATTACTACATAATGCATGCTGGGTTTGCTATCACCAATGTGTTGACCTGAAAGATACAGATTTTTTTGTTTTTAGTTTTTTTTGAGGATATGGTTGGGAAGGGCAAGGCTGAAAGGCAAGTTGGAGGAACAAAGTGTCTGATACATTTTTTTTCTTTCCCGTTTTCGTTTCAGCAGTTTTTTTTTTTTTTTTGGTGGAGGGAGCATTGGGGGGAGGAGGGTAGGGGGGGTATCAGTTTTATTTTGTCAGACGGGCTGCTGTTTTGGTGTTTGTCTTCAATTTGCCTCGTGT
>NC_059300.1:7891557-7896557 GCF_017591435.1 Portunus trituberculatus | reverse complement strand
AGAGTTTTACGACTAGTAGGACCATTTATGATACAAATGATAATGATAATAGTAATAGTAATGATGATGATGATGATAATAATAATAATGATAATAATAATAATAATGATAATGATAATAATAATAACATTAATAGTACCACTGACAACAACAATAATATCAACCCACCACGTGGAAAGGATACATACACTTGGTACACACATTTCCTTTTATCTTTTCAGAAAATTTTGGGACATCGAACTCACCAGAAAATATCAAGACTCTCCCTTGTCCGAGACGCGTGGCCCGGAGCACCACACACCACCTCATCATCGTCTAGGTTAGTCTTGTACTGTGCCGCCTTCTGTTACTTCGGCGCTCCTTGTTGCTTCCTTGTTCCCCAAAATAATGTAGGCGAGCAACGCTGCCGTAGGGACTCTGCATCCGTGTTGAGATTCCCTCGGGCAGGCATTATGCAGTACCTCGTCTTTGTCTCTCTCTCTCTCTCTCCCTCTCCCTCTTCACTGCCTCTCTCCTCGCTGCTTCACTGTTTGTTTCTCTCTCTTAGACTTTCTCTTTTCTCCAACACTGTTAATATATCCCAGTTAATAGTTCTTGCTTTTTCTAATGATATTTTTGTATTGTCACGTAGTTTTTATATCGTGACTACTTTCCTCCTTCCCTCCCTGCCTTCTTTCATTCCTTCCTTCTATTCCTATGATTTATCTCCCTATTATCACCAATTCAGTATAGCTAACAATTTTTCTCGCATTTTTGGTAATTCTAGTCATTTAATTCCTCATATATCCTCACCACCAACACTGTATCTTTTTTTTTCTCTTCCTTTTTTCACTATTACTTTTCTTCTTTCCCTTCTTTCACTCTATATTTTTGCACAGATCCTTAGCACATCATTTTCTCACCACCACTTTCCTCTCCTCTCTCTTAGTTTTCTTACTTTTCTTTCTCTATCACTACCTATGCATTATTACTATTCCTGCATAGTCAATTAGTTTCTCTTCTCACTATCATTAATTCACCTTTCTTCCTTGACCTTTCGCTCCATTTCATCACCACCAGTACATCTACATATGATTTCTACGTAGTATCTCATTACCAGTACTGCTGTTATTCTCGCCTTACACTATTATCCCTTCACTTTTTTTCCACAGCTTCAGCAACACAAACACTACAATCCACTTAATTAGCCTTCCTTTTATTCTCTTCATCACTACACAACATTACACATAACACACACACACTCTCTCTCTCTCTCTCTCTCTCTCTCTCTCTCTCTCTCTCTCTCTCTCTCTCTCTCTCTCTCTCTCTCTCTCTCTCTCTCTCTCTCTCTCTCTCTCTCTCTCTCTCTCTCTCTCTCTCTCTCTCTCTCTCTCTCTCTCTCTCTCTCTCTCTCTCTCTCTCTCTCTCTGCACCACTATTATTCCAGTACACTGACCAAGCACTTCAACACCCCACTACCACTACTACCATCACCACTGACGCCCCCATAGTACATTCATTCAGCCAGCACTTCACCCCCACCACCTCCTCACCACCACTCCACCATGGCCATTACTCTGAGAGCACCATACCCTTCATTACCCGCTCATCACCAGTACAACAGCAGTCCTCTCCTTTCCTCTCCTCTCCCCTTTCCTTCCTATCCTTTATACTCCAGCGCCTTTCGCCCAGAACTGCTCTTCACTTATCCCGTGGTGATGGCGCGGGCTGGGAAGAGAGAGAGGGAGAGGAGAAGAGCGAGAAAGGGTGGAAGTAAGTGGAGGTCTGGTGGAGGTGATGATTACGTAGCAGTTTCTGGCGGAAAAGAACGATTAACAAACCACTTTTATTGAGAAACGAGTTCGGGAAAAGCGGAGAAGGCTCTTACAAATCAGCTCAGAGGGAGTGTTTACAGTAAAAAATGAGTGATTTAGAACAAGTTAAATTGCTTATAGACCTGTCCGCCGGGCTTCTCTTTCCTCCCTCACTTACGAGCAAGAGGCGAGAGGGAATCTGGTGATGAAGGGAGAGAGAACAGTGTGATGAGGATGATAGCGAGGGTGATGAGGGCAAGGTAAGGGTCGCCACTGTCCCCCTCACACCTGCCTTTCCTGAGAAACTACCTTGTCAAAACCTGTGTCACCCTGATTACCGGGGCTGCAGGTAAGCGTGCAGAGAGGAAGGAGAGGTAAAGTTTAGGGGATGGAGGACAGGAAGAGCTTTATATTTTTACTTCACTTGTGAGGGTACGGGAAATTTGCATCCTGACTAAGAGGAGGTATTGATGCTCTTATTATGGCGCCCTCTCTCTCATTTCGCCTTCTGTCTATTCATTATCTTTTTATTTTCAACCAAGATAGGACTGGCTATTTAATATGGATGATTTTCCTATGTTGATTTAAGGTATTTCTAACTAGTTCATCCTTATTTTTCTTCTATATTATTGGATGAGTTTTATGTATTTTACTTTTATTTCATCTCTGTCTACCTAGTAATGGGTCAGTGTGTGTGGATATAAATGACTGGATGAATGTTTAGTTTGTGCCGCGCTAAAACACAAAGGTGAGTTTCGAAGTTTTTTGTTTTCCAACCCATATATTCGAGTTTCGCTGATGATGGAGATAGTAGTGTGTGGATATGAATGTTTATTTATGTATAGTGCGCATTCATATTTATGCGAGAAAAATGTGGGTTTTTGGGGTGTCATTGCTATTTTTTTCATGTACTTCTGTATTTTCCTGAGTGAAATTTATAATGGAAATACGAATGAATGGGCGAGCATATGTATGAGTAGTTTATATGCAATGGAAACACACGATGTGAGTTAAAATTCCTCTATGTTCTTTAAAATCTATCGAACAGCAAAAAGAGGTTTTATTTTAGGTGTGTTGTAGTGTTGCTGTGATGTGCGTCTGTCCTACAAAAGTGTGTTTTAACTGTGCTGTATTCTCTTTTATTCTTTTTTCATTTCTATCTTCATGTTTCTTGTACAAATGCTTTAGTCTTATTTCGTGTCATATCTTTATTTTGTTATCTCCAGCTGTATCATCGTATTTTATTGTGCTTGTAGCTTTTAAGGCGTCTTGTATAATATTTTCTTAACTACATCCTCCAGCGTTATATAAATATGGGCCTATTTCCGATGCGCTATTTGATCTTCCTTTTTTTTCAGCCTCGTCTGCATTGTATATAAATCGATGGGTTTCGTGGTGTGTCATATTTTTTTCATCAGCATCGTCGTGTCTGTTGTGTAAAAATCTGTGGGCTGTGTTGTAACCAAAGGCGAGGGTTGTGGCTCCGTAACTCAGTGGATATTGTTTTGTCAATATCGCGAATCCAGCCTGCTCATCGACAAGCCCCTTTATTTTTTTATACCTATATCTCGTATGCACGTACGTACTTGGGGACACACACACACACACACACACACACACACACACACACACACACACACACACACACACACACAACACACACAACACACACACACACACACACACACACGTATATGTACACACTCATAACCATATATACACTGAAGCGCAACAAGAAAATCAATGGTACACATAACGACATGGACACATACACACATACACACATACACACACGCACACGCACACGCACACACACTTCATTTCCCTTTTTTCACTCACTGTTTCCACCACGTCAAGATTCCTATAAACGATAACACTGACTTGATTATGTTCAATTTAATATATGCCATCGAATATTGTAACAAAATATTTGGTGACGTTTTCCAATTTTCTCTCTCTCTCTCTCTCTCTCTCTCTCTCTCTCTCTCTCTCTCTCTCTCTCTCTCTCTCTCTCTCTCTCTCTCTCAAGCGGTGTGTAATGTACTGGGGAGAATTATGTCTAGTTAACTCAAAAGTGCTGCTGTGACAATTTTAACTGTCATATTCATTCATTGTCGCAAATCACAAGAACACTCAGAATTCAGGACGGAAAGAGAGAGAAAAATGGTGTAGCTGTAATTATCTTTGTTTCTCCCACAGCTGTAGAAAAAATGCACTGAAAGGAGAGAGAGAGAGAGAGAGAGAGAGAGAGAGAGAGAGAGAGAGAGAGAGAGAGAGAGAGAAAATCAATTTTCTATCCACCGATGTTGTGGATGATTGTTTGAGATTTTGACAATATAACCTTTTGGGATACGATTTAAAATGTTCTGTGATACGTTTTAAATGTCACTGACACACACACACACACACACACACACACACACACACACACACACACACACACACACACACACACACACACACACACACACACACACACACACACACACACACACACACACACACACACACACACACACACACACACACACACACACACACACACACACACACACACACACACACACACACACACACACACACACACACACACACACACACACACACACACACACACACACGTAATTCTCTCTCTCTCTCTCTCTCTCTCTCTCTCTCTCTCTCTCTCTCTCTCTCTCTCTCTCTCTCTCTCTCTCTCTCTCTCTCTCTCTCTCTCTCTCTCTGGTCCTTATCCTCATTTTTGTCTTCATTCTTGATCTCCTATCATATATCATCCCTGTCTTCATCTTCCTCGTTCTTCTCCTTTTTCGTCATCGTCGTTGTCGTCTTTTTCTTCCTCCTCCTCCTCCTCCTCCTCCTCCTCCTCCTCCTCCTCCTCCTCCTCCTCCTCCTCCTCCTCCTCCTCCTCCTCCTCTGCGTATTTCATCTGGTCCTCATTTAATATTCAGGTAATCAGTGTTACATTTGCAATACTTTCAGAAGACAGTCACGTCAGAATTCAATAGCTTAGCATGGATGAAATGCCAAAATGTTGCTTGATTGATACTCGTGGTATGTGTATGTATCTCTCACAATATCTATATTCATCCTTTCATTCTCTATTCTTGGCGAAACGCAATTTTTTTCTTCGGTCCACTGTCTATGAAACCAAACTCCTTCACTCTATGCTCGGACGTTTGCTGAGAACTCGATCGTGAATGATTATGA
>NC_059300.1:7864057-7886557 GCF_017591435.1 Portunus trituberculatus | reverse complement strand
ACTAATGAAGTAGATGAAAAATTCCAACTTTTCACATTTTTTGTTGTGAATTTATTTTTAGCTTTGAGAAGGTTAGTTCCGTGTTGTGATGATGATGATGATGATGATGATAATGATGATGATGACGATGATGATGATGATGATGATGATGATGATGATAATGACGACGACGATGATGATGATGATGATGATGATGATGATAATGATAATGATGATGATGAGGAGGAGGAGGAGGAGGAGGAGGAGGAGGAGGAGGAGGAGGAGGAGGAGGAGGAGGTGGTGGTGAAGAATAATTATGATAATATTTATTTCCTGAGTTTAGGGTATTATTAGTCCCCATTATACATAGAATACCAGCACCAGTAACAGCAACAAAAAAACAAAACGACAACAACAACATAATCATCATTATCAATAGGTATAAAAATGACCAACAAGGAATGGAAGTTTCTTTTGTCTTATATGTGAATGTGTCAGGTAAAGAATGCGGTGATTAAGTCCACAGATAATTAATAGGCAGACGGATTGTTAATAATAAATAAAAGGAGTTTGCATTATATACTACTACATTCTGCCACATAGCTGGAGGAAATGTAGAAACAGAATCTTAAGTCTTGTGTATTCCTTTCTCGGTTCGAATTGTACAAGCTAGAGGATTTCAAACAACCAGTATACACAACTGCACACATCCAACACACACACACACACACACACACACACACACACACACACACACACACACACACACACACACACACACACACACACACACACACGGCGTTTTGCATATGCTGTTGGGAGTGCCTGTCACATTTCGTACTCTGACACGTGCTGCCATTCAACCTTCTTACTTTTATTACACCTAATCGCTCTTTGAAAATGACTGTATTTGATGGCAGTGTAATGATGTGTGTGTGTGTGTGTGTGTGTGTGTGTGAGAGAGAGAGCGCGCTTCCGTGCGTGCGAGCGCGTGCGTGCAAGAAGTGAAGTGATATGATGATGCTTATCTTTAAAACATCATATATCATGAAGAACGAATATAAAAAAAATGGAGCATTTATTCTGAAACTCATTCTGGCGATTATTACCAACATATTGCGAGTGCAAGGGAGAAGATTCAGGTTCAGTTCGTAATGTTTAATCAGAAGTTTGCAAGGGTGATTATTGCTTGCTGAAGGAAAAACTGTGTTCATGAAAACGTGACCTCATAAAAGCCATTTTTCTCAGCCTTTCCTTTGACCACACTAATCCATATCCGTTGAGATTAAATTCGGTCTTGTTACAGGATTAGCAGGGTCAAATTAAATGTGCAGTATGCTTGACAGTTACTGCAGATATGAGTAGTAGCGGTAAAGATCTGTCATTGAAAGTAACAGGATTACTATTTGCAGTAAAATGAACTTTAGGAATTTATTAATAAGAGTGATAATATAAATCTGATACAATAAGAGTAGGCAATTGATTACCGGATACCTGCAAAGTTCCAAAATCTAAAATGACGTACAATTGTTTTCCAATAGGTAACATTAACTGTAATGTCAAAATGTGCCATGGCCTAGTTGTGTTAGGCAATACCATTGATATTGTAGTTACTGTCATTCAATGTAATGCGACGCATGCAGAGGCAGTAACTGCGAAAACAAACAAGAATTACTTGGAAATAGTAGTATAAGCAAGAGAAAATAATAATTTCTGTCCAAATATAACTCGGGTATTTGCACGTTGAGTGACATGACTCAGCTGAAGGTAAAATTTAGAAACTGCTTGGTATTTATATACAACCATTGGCGTCACGCACCGGTGTGTCGTGTCATGTCTCCCCCTGGCCCTGCTCGTACTATTCCCAGGATAGGAGCGATTGGCGGAACGGAAGGACAACATTTTGCACCAAGTGTCATTGCCATTCCTCTCTGTTTGCATATTCGGATTGTTCAAATATCAACGTATTTCACGTAAGTCCCATGGCCTCATTTTCTGCGACAATTCCTTATGTTTGCTAATTGAGAATAATTCTAAACTTTCTTTCGTACTTTCTATATGTAAGCTCTGGGCTTGTTTATACACAGCTAAATGTTGATAAATTCGAGAGGCAGATAGGTAACAGTACTAGTAGCAACAGTATACGTAATCGTAAAAGTCGTAATAACGAGAAGAGCTACTCGAAGTAGCAATTACAGTAACTGGAATGGTCATTGAATTGTCATCATTAAATCACAGCGCGAGGGATTGGCCCTTAGCATCTCATTACGCCCTTATGACTTGACACACACCTGCGCGCGCTTACACACACACACACACACACACACACACACACACACACACACACACACGGCCCGGTAGCTCAGTGGTTAGAGCGCTGGCTTCACAAGCCAGATGACCGGGGTTCGATTCCCCGGCCGGGTGGAGATATTTGGGTGTGTCTCCTTTCACGTGTAGCCCCTGTTCACCTAGCAGTGTGTAGGTACGGGATGTAAATCGAGGAGTTGTGACCTTGTTGTCCCGGTGTGTGGTGTGTGCCTGGTCTCAGACCTATCCCAAGATCGGAAATAATTAGCTCTGAGCTCGTTCCGTAGGGTAACGTCTGGCTGTCTCGTCAGAGACTGCAGCAGATCAAACAGTGAATTACACACACACACACACACACACACACACACACACACACACACACACACACACGGCCCGGTAGCTCAGTGGTTAGAGCGCTGGCTTCACAAGCCAGATAACCGGGGTTCGATTCCCCGGCCGGGTGGAGATATTTGGGTGTGTCTCCTTTCACGTGTAGCCCCTGTTCATCTAGCAGTGAGTAGGTACGGGATGTAAATCGAGGAGTTGTGACCTTGTTGTCCCGGTGTGTGGTGTGTGCCTGGTCTCAGACCTATCCCAAGATCGGAAATAATGAGCTCTGAGCTCGTTCCGTAAGGTAACGTCTGGCTGTCTCGTCAGAGACTGCAGCAGATCAAACAGTGAATTACACACACACACACACACACACACACACACACACACACACACACACACACACTTTCACGCCGACAACAGTAATGTTTCCAGCCTACGAATCCGGAGGTTCGTCTGAAATAGGTAACTGTTCCTGACTATTGATTAATCCTCGAAGAAAAGACCAAAATTAGGGCTCAGGTCAAAGGAGTGGTAAAGCGAGCACGTCTTTGCCGCAGCCTATGTCCTCCAGTGAAGGCTTTGTTGGTGAACATAACACGCACCAACAGCTTACTTGTCTCTTCACCAAATGTGTCAAGGCACGATAATACTTTCTCACAGTATTCTATTATTTGTATCCTAACTTACCATTCCAAAGCTAAGTATTTAACTTAACCATACTTTACATTACTTTTCACTTTCTCTGTCATGAATTTACCTTTCCTTACCTTTACCAACCTTGCCGAATGTTACCCGAGTTTTACCTAATTTTTCTCTATCTTTCCTCACCGTACCTTTCCTTATTTATTTATTTATTTATCATATCTCCGCTTTGTTTAGTTTAGCTTTCCTTTACTTACCGTACCTTATGTTACCTTCCTTCATTTTACCTTCCTTTACTTAATCTTCTCATGCCTCACCTTACCTGAACTTATGATACAATACTTTTACAAAAATTTATCTTAGCTTATCTTAACTTAGTTTACTTTATCGCATTGTAACCCGCCGGAACTTAACATAGCCCAATGCAAACAAACCAGCCGGCCTCAGTTCATTCCTGAGCAGACTATACCATTTCAGTTCATAACTAAGCAACCCTATCAAATTTGAGCAAACTAACATAGCAATCATAGGCTGAGTGGTTACAGTAAAACATTTTATGGCTTCCCGAAATGTAAGCACTAACGATACATGTCACGCATTGCCCAGAAGAAAAATGAAAGCAGGACTGGCGTGCCACTTTAACATTTTGCTGTCGATTGAAACTTTTTGGAAACAAACTTGGTAACAACACACGATAAGAAAAGTTTTAATCCTTCCGGGTATGCTTATAGCAGTAAGTGTAATAAGGTTATCGGAAACCGTAGAGTTTTGTGCAATGTAGCTTATTGGTAAGACTTTTCTAATAATGTAGATTATAATAATGATGGTGATAGTAGTAAAAATGATAATGATAACAATGCATATAATAATGATAAAAATAACAATAATAATAATAATAATAATAACAATAATAAACACAAGCACCAAGTTGATGCTCTAGCGAGTGTTTCCTGTAGATAAGGCGTACACACACACACACACACACACACACACACACACACACACACACACACACACACACACACACACACACACACACACACACACACACACACACACACGAAGACATATAGCAGTGTTATTCTTACCATCATTGCAATAATGGAAAGTCTGCATTGCCTTACAAAATCTGCTTGTTAACCTGTATAAAGGTCTCTAGTTTTTGATAGGTAGATTATATTAGTCTTCTATAGGGATGTATTATGACTTTTTTTCAACTACCTGTTTCCAGGCTAAACTGCAATAATTTCTAGTACTCTTAAATACGAATATATTTTCTATTGTATACGGTAGTGATAGTAATACTTATGATAATGCTGTTACTACAACAATACCAACAACTACAACAAAAACAACAAAAACAACAACTACAACAACAACAACAACAACATCAACAAGAACATCTACAAAACAACAATAACAACAACAAATACTACTAATACTACTACCACAACAACAACAACAACAACAACAACAACAACAACAACACTACTACTACTACTACTACTACTACTACTACTACTACTACTACTACTACTACTACTACTACTACTACTACTACTACTATTACCACAATCATCATTACGAACACTAATTATTGTGCCGTTACCGCTGGATATGTGTATTAAACAAGCGTATGTCACAAAATAATATACACTTAATTCTGCTACGATACAGCCATACAATAGAGAAAGAGAGAGAGAGAGAGAGAGAGAGAGAGAGAGAGAGAGAGAGAGAGAGAGAGAGAGAGACAACCAGAACTATCACTGTCAGAGGAGCGGGAGGAAGAAGAGAACAGGTATTTAGAGCAAGGGAGTGAAGTAGTCCTATCAGAGAAGCCGGAGAACGGGGAAGAATCAGTCTCGAATTCCCAGCTCCATTCCTCCTCTACGTAAGGGAAAGTTGATACTGGGAAAGCCCGATGCTCTAATGAATTCTGTGGGGAATGCTTGGCTAGATTCGTGTTAGGACTTCAGTGGTCTATAGAAGGAAGAGGAAGAGGTGGAGGAGGAGGAGTAAGCGGGAAAAGGAAGAGAGAGATCCGTAATTAATCGTAAACACTTGAATAGACCAACTAACGGTGCATCTCTAAAGCGGAAGGAGGAATCTATGTATGGATGGAAGTTAAGGAGTGTAAGATGGAGGTGCGGAGGAGGAGAGAGAGAGAGAGAGAGAGAGAGAGAGAGAGAGAGAGAGAGAGAGAGAGAGTGGAGAGACTGGTGTTGTATGGAGGCTGGTGTTGCGAGCCAGGGGAAAAGGTAAATAGAGATGTAACAATGGAAGTTGCCGGAAGATAGAGAGAGAGAGAGAGAGAGAGAGAGAGAGAGAGAGAGAGAGAGAGAGAGAGAGAGAGAGAGAGCAAACATTAATAGGAAGAAGGGTTGAAAGGCAAACGGCAGAGGGCATGTAGTGCACCACCCGTCAGTAGCTTAGGGGCTTTAGGGGCTAGGCAAGGGAACACGGCACACGTTTTAGGGGCACCGTTGTTTGGGATTTCAAGCCATTATTTGAGTGGTGCTACTGTGTGTGTGTGTGTGTGTGTGTGTGTGTCTGTGTGTTGGTGTGGAGGGATGCTGCGTTGGGTTCAGTGTTTCGTAGGTTGTAAAGCACGAGTAATACTAAAAGTTGCAGACTAATGTGACCCGCGATGCTAATTGTAGTGAAATAACTCTGTTCCACAAATAGCGGCGGTCCGTTTGTACTCTAAATCCTTGAAATGTGCATTGTTTTCCCTCCTCTCTTCTAGCTTGTTGCGCTCTCTCTCTCTCTCTCTCTCTCTCTCTCTCTCTCTCTCTCTCTCTCTCTCTCTCTCTCTCTCTCTCTCTCTCTCTCTCTCTCTCTCTCTCTCTCTCTAATTTTGCCTGTTCTCTCCTTTCTTTTCTCCTTCTCTCTCCCTCTTTCTCCTTCCTTTCCTCCCTCCTCTCTCCCCTCCTCCATCTCCTTCCTCCTTCCCTCCTTTCCCTCCCTCCTCTCCCTCCTTCCCTCCTCCTTTCCTCCCTCCCTCCCTCCCTCCTTCCCTCTCTCCCTTTCCCTCCTCCCTCCCTCCCTTTCCCTCCTCCCTCCCTCCCTTTCCCTCCCTCCCTCCTCCCTTTCCTCCCTCCTCTCCCTCCTTCCTCCTTTCTTTCTCCTTCCTCTTCTCTCTCTCTCTCTCTCTCTCTCTCTCTCTCTCTCTCTCTCTCTCTCTCTCTCTCTCTCTCTCTCTCTCTCTCTCTCTCTCTCTCTCTCTCTCTCTCTCTCTCTCTCTCTCTCTCTCTCTCTCTCTCTCTCTCTCTCTCTCTCTCTCTCTCTCTCTCTCCAAATTCTCTGGCTTCTCTTACTCTTCCGTCGCATCGTCGCAATCCTCCTTGTCTTCCTCTCCTCTCCTCCTGACCCTGCCCCTACCCTGATCCCCCTGCCCCATCCCCTGCATGTCCTACTCATCCCTTCTCAATCTCGTTCCTTGCTTTAGTCTCCTCCTTAACCTGCTTTGCACCTCCTTCCTTTCTCCCGACGATTGAACACAACCTCTCCTCTAAACCTTTCTCCTCTTCCCATTTTGATTCTCATCTGAATTCGCTCTATACTCATCACGTCACCCCCACACATCTACGCACACTCGTACACACTATCACGCTTTGTTTTCTCTGTCGTTCATATTACCATCACTTCTTGCACTCTTTCCTCTTCCTTCCCCCTCTTAACGTTATCAGGGTTAAGACTGGGTGGAACCGTGAGGAGTGTTTATCCCTTGAATCTAATGGGCGGCAGTGCACTCTCTCTCTCTCTCTCTCTCTCTCTCTCTCTCTCTCTCTCTCTCTCTCTCTCTCTCTCTCTCTCTCTCTCTCTCTCTCTCTCTCTCTCTCTCTCTCTCTCTCTCTCTCTCTCTCTCTCCTGCTAAGTGGAGGGCGCCCCGGATTAGAGATAATTGCATACGTGACTGCCGCTCCTCGCCTACTGACTGACGCCACGCATACCCCTTAATCTCGCCTTCCCGTCCTCCGTTACTCCTGCTAGTATCTCTCTCTCTCTCTCTCTCTCTCTCTCTCTCTCTCTCTCTCTCTCTCTCTCTCTCTCTCTCTCTCTCTCTCTTTGTGTTTTGATGGGTATGAAAATATTTACAGTGAGCGTGGGTATACATGACTTAATAGATTTACGAGTATATTATTAATTGATAGATTGTATTATTTCGGTTGATAAAACATTAGGTTGTAAAATTGTGTATTTGCATTGATAGGTAATAATAGATTCGCAGTAATGTATGCATGCTTGTGTTTGGTTAAGTTATATGCAAAGATTGGTGGAATGACTAACACGTGAAAAGATGGTGAGGCGGAATACCAGGCAGAATATTGGCAATTATGAAGGTGGGGACTGACTGGGCCTTGCACTCTCCCTGATCATACGGCTCCTGCCCGAAGTGGTATCGGAAACACTCAGTTGTCAGAAGGGCTTTTGTTCTTTCCGTTTTCTTTGTAAGTGTGCCGTCACCAGCACACATATAAGCTGGTACGGGCGTGCATATGCGCAGGTATGCGTGTAATAATTGCAGTATTTTTGTGTGGCGTGTTATTGGCTGCATTGGCAAACACACTTTAAGCACGCAGGTGAGAAATACTTTAACACACACACACACACACACACACACACACACACACACACACACACACACACACACACACACACACACACACACACACACACACACACACACACAGTAAAGTTAGGGATAAGCCTCGCCTCCTCCTCGTGGGTGTTCTTGCTTCTGTCATTTCATTGGGGCTGCTCGCAAGGTAATTAATTACCTTAATCCATCTGTGAACGCAATGAAATTTCCTGAGTAGCATTATCACTCTGGCGAGCGGGGCGGCGCCAGGTGGGGCAGTTGGGGATGGGACGGGGTTGGGAATGGAACTGAGAGGGAGGAAAGGAAAGGAAAATGCAGGTACACTCGTTCTCGGTCGTGTTGGTATTTCTGCATCATAGAGAGGAGACTCGTTACCTGATGTGGCACACCCGCACACCCACACAAAGGTGGAATAAAGTATGCCCATATGTTGCCAGCCTTATTGTTTAATATAATAATTAATTCAATTAGTTGAAATTAATTTGTACATACTGAGGTTTGGTTTGCTCTCCTCACACCAAATTGTTATCCGCTAATACTACTGTAGATTCCATTCCATTCCATACTATCACTGCTGCATTATATCTTTCATTATATATATATATATATATATATATATATATATATATATATATATATATATATATATATATAATTGTTAGATATCGAAGTACAATTATTATTTCATCTTTTATGGGTGTGGTGTTATTGGCCGCATTGGCAAAGCACTTAACGCACGGAGGTGTGATATGTTTCACAACACACACACACACACACACACACACACACACACACACACACACACACACACACACACACACACACACACACACACACAATCTTGTAATTAATTGCGCAGAATTTTCTTCATAACTTTCACCTTGACACATGTGCACATACCCTTCATTAACATATGCATCCATTCTCTCTCTCTCTCTCTCTCTCTCTCTCTCTCTCTCTCTCTCTCTCTCTCTCTCTCTCTCTCTCAACGCACATTATGTTATTGTGGATCGCTCGGTGAAGCGATAAATCTTCAATCTGTAGCTATTGTCGTAATACTCCGCTGCTCGACTCCTTCCCCCTCTTCTCTCTCCCTCTCTCTCTCTCTCTCTCTCTCTCTCTCTCTCTCTCTCTCTCTCTCTCTCTCTCTCTCTCTCTCTCTCTCTCTCTCTCTCTCTCTCTCTCTCTCCCTGTTACACTGGTGCTCCAAATGACCTCTCATTATGGTGTGTTTCACAGATGTACTGAAAGATAATCCTGTCTTGTTTGTTCTGTGTGTGTGTGTGTGTGTGTGTGTGTGTGTGTGTGTGTGTGTGTGTGTGTGTGTGTGTGTGTGTGTGTGTGTGTGTGTGTGTGTGTGTGTGTGTGTGTGTGTGTGTGTGTGTGTGTTAGCGCGTGTGAAGGCGCACAATAGTAGTTATAATATTAGAATGTAGTAATAATCATAATACTGCCTACGAGAGAAAGATTTTCAGCAGTGGAAGTGGTAGCATGTAGGTTGTAAGTTTTTGCAAGTAGGAACGATTGCCTTATGTCTTACCTTGTACTTTGTTTGTGTAATTGCTACTGGGGAGTGTTGCGTGCCTGGAGGAGGCGGTGGCGGAACCTGCAATTGGAATACAACCTCTCTGGTGCTCGAGGCGGCGGCAGCGGGTGGGGCGGCGAGGGCTCGATACTGATGGCCTGTGCTGTGACTTCTCCACTGAGTGCGGCGGGACTTCTGCGAAACTCTAACTCGATCCACTCTAAAGTGACCGCCTTTACTCGTCGTGAAAGTAGTGGCACAGCATAATAAGAAAATAGAGGAAGAAAACGTTTAGAGGCATTTTTAGACGTCACTGCACTGCGTCACTGCTAAGCTCTATGTGCCTGCACCCCATGTAATGTGATATTTACCTGCCGTGGGATTGGTATTGGAACTGGAATTTATATTTGTTGTTCCCGATTGTGTGGCGTCCAACCCTCTCCGACTGACGTTTGTTATTTCATACTTTTTATATATTTGCTGTTATTTTATCCCTTGCGAGGTCGACATGAGGCTGTATGTGTGCCGGCTAATCCCCGCCTGCTCTGGATGTGAGTCACGTGATGGGGTGGGGTCGGTTTTTTTTCCCCGTTGTGGTCTCGCACCGGTCATGAGAGCTGAGGTAGAGGTGGTGGTAGTGGTGGTGGCGGCGATATCTGGGCGGTGATAGTGTTAGAAACGACTATGGTAGAGGTGATGCGTGGCAGTAGTTATGGTGGTGATGTTAGAGGGGAGGACCAGTGATAGTGATTGTTATGGCAGTGGTTATGGCAGCAATAGCAGTGCGGTGGTGGTGTGCGATAGAAGTTGATGGGACAGTGCAGAGGCGAGCAGTGTTGGTGATAGTGAAGGGGGATGTTAGTGGCAGGAACATTGGCTGCAGGGATAGCGACATTAATGATGTTCGTGATAGTGGCGGTAGTGATGGTGTCGATGTCGTCCTGCAGGAGAGTGTTGAGGCGCCCTATCGCGTGCGTGGCTCAGCGTTACCCGGCAGGCCACCTTGTCATGCTGCCCTTCTACCACTGCTCACGCCCTCAATTATTGTCTTCTAAGGAACATCAAAGAACACCCGCTTCCACCTGCCTCGGAATTTTAATTGGTAAATGATAGGGAAGAATTATACCTGTCTGGAAATATATATATAAAAAATCCGCATATGCAGCTGCTCCTTTCTTGGACTAAATACAATATATAAGAAGTCGAGACACTGCATGCTCTCCAGGAATTTCTATTGTTAGAAATTATAATTATACTGAGTTATATGTATGCTGGTTTAGACGTATGCTGGTTTAGATGTAGACTGGTTTAGATGTATACATAAATATGTATATTGAGCTGCTCCTTTTTCGTGCTTAACCCTTTCAATACTGGGGCACATTTTTACCTTGAGATTTGTTTACGATTAGATCATTTTGTTGACATTAGGAAGGGCATATAAATGCCAGAAGATTAATGGCCAGAGTCTTCATTTTCACTATTTTGATCCGCAACATGAGTTTCTGAGGGTGTATAAAATCACCAGATAGTAAGAGGAATGAATATGGAAACACGTCATGGGATTTCAAAGGATTAAGAAAATTAATATGAAGGAACTCTCTGACCCACCAGCCCAGGATTTTGGATCAGTAAATGAGAGGGAAAAAAGTAAAGTTTGTGCCTAGAGAGGAACGAAAAACTCAGACATGCCCAGAGGTGCTCCTTTGTTGTCGGGATAAATAATAAATATATAAGGGAACCGACCGTAATTTGCCGCGGCGAAAACAAACAGGTGTTATAATTTGCAGGTTACTGAGAAATTCACACACACGCTTAATATATAAAGACATCATGGGTGTGTGTTTAAATATGCTGTGTGTGTGTGTGTGTGTGTGTGTGTGTGTGTGTGTGTGTGTGTGTGTGTGTGTGTGTGTGTGTGTGTGTGTGTGTGTGTGTGTGTTTGAATATATGTTTTTTAAAGGTAAAATGAGCAGGCAAAATATTAATAATTGTACGCTAAGGTGTGAAAAACGCTCCGGTAATTACAATGTTCTGCAAGTGGACGGTAGGTAGCCCGGTGGTGGTGGTGCTAGTAGTGGTGGTGGTGGCAGTGGTAGTGGTGGTGGTAGTGGTAGTGTTTATCCTACAAAACATTTGCAATTTTTTTCCAAACTTCTCACTCTGTTCAGAAATATCCGCTACTTGCTCAGATTCCGATATTAAAATCTCCGGAAATGGCAACGAAGATGAGACTGCAAACAGAATAATACATGTAATATTCATGAAACATTAAACGCAACTGTTGGGGGATCCATCACGTTCATCACCGCAGTGTTTCGGATTCAGGATTCGTACTTTAAAACACTTTGCCCTCTCATCTCTACTATTCTCCAAAGCCAAAGAGATGATTTGCCGAGTTTTCAATAATTTTTTTTCCCCTGATATACAATTCTTATCAATTTGTCACTAGAATCCTATAAACGTCCTGAGAATCCCTTTGCCGAGTTTTCAAGAATTATTTATTTTGGTAACTTACAAATCTTTTTAATCTGTCATTAGAACCGTAAAAGCGCTTTAGAAACCTTTAGTTTTCACAAGATCATCTTCACAGGTTAAAAAGATGGTCAGCCTGGCTTTCAAAAATGTATTACCTGTTAATAATGTATAAATCTTTTCGAACTGTCACTAGAGAGAGATAAGTCGAGTTTTCAGGAGTGTTTTCTTTGTTAATATATATTTCTTTTCTGTAAATTCGTCACTATAACCGTAATAACAACTACCGAAGATTTTTTGAAGTGTCAAGGTGCGCAGAGAAAGATTTCAAAATATAAATCACTAGATGAGTTTTTTTTTTTTTTTTTTTTTTTTTTGTGTGTGTGTGTGTGTGTGTGTGTGTGTGTGTGTGTGTGTGTGTGTGTGTGTGTGTGTGTGTGTGTGTGTGTGTGTGTAGGGGGGTGAATGACGTGTCTTGTATTGGCCACCATGTTGTTACTCTGATGCATTATTCACACGCCACACTTGTGAAGGCAGTGGGGGATTTGTATTGGTTTTGATTTACTTATGAGTCGTGATTGTATCTCTTCTTTACTGCTGCAGCCTTCACCATGGTGGCGTCGTGTGTTTGTTTTTGTGATTTAGAATTACATAATATTTTCACAATTTGATGCATGTTTACGTGAGTTATACACATTCTTGTTATATTATTTTTATTTTACTCTGCAGCTGCTTGTCCCAAATTCCTACCTGTTCTTGTGTTTGTTTGTTTATTTGTGTGTGTGTGTGTGTGTGTGTGTGTGTGTGTGTGTGTGTGTGTGTGTGTGTGTGTGTGTGTGTGTGTGTGTGTGTGTGTGTGGAGGGATGGAGCGTTTGTTATGTACGAGTATTCATTTAGTTGTGGCTTGAGATGTATTGTTACGATCCTGTTTCATTGTTTTTATATGTGTAATTATCCTTGAGTAAATGTATAACAGTGATAGTAGTAATAATGGTAGTAGTAGTAGTAGTAGTAGTAGTAGTAGTAGTAGTAGCAGTAGTAGCAGTAGTAGTGATAATAAAAGTAGTAGTTGTAGTAGTTAGTAGCAGTAGTAGTGTCAGTAATAGTAGTAATAGTAGTAATAGTAGTACCAGTGGTATTAGTAGTAGTAGTAGTAGTACTAGTAGTAGTAGTAATAGTAGTAATAGTAGTAGTAGCAATAGTAGTAGCAGTGGTATTAGTTGTAGTAGTAGTAGTAGTAGTAGAAACTGTAGTAATATTATAATAATAATAATAATAATAATAATAATAATAATAATAATAATAATAATAATAATAGTGATAGCAACAACAATAATATCACCACCATTACCACCACAACTAACAACATCATCAACACCACCAAGAACAACATCACTACCCCCACCACCACCACCACCACCACCATCAACAGCAGCAGCAGTAATAGTAGGCATATTCAAGCTCTTTTTTTTCTTTCTATGTTTCCGGGCACTTCTTTTTACCCCCTCGTTTCACCACAACTCATCCTCTCCTTCCGTCCTTCCTTCCTTCCCCCTAAGCTTAATCAGCCAGCCCGGCACCCTCAGTCGTCAGTCCTCTCATTAGATCCCTGCCTCCCCTGCACAGATGACTCTTTTTTAATACCGCGTTCTCTATATCACATCATCAAGTTCTCATTATCATATTTTTTTCCGTCAGTTTAGATGGTTGGCGGGGGGAGGGAAGGAGAAGGCAGACGCACCCCTAATGATCACTGTTAAAATGGAAGCAAAAAAGAAAACAAGAGTAAAAAAAAAGGGTTATGGGTTTATATAGGGAAGTACTTCGTCAAAAGATGTCTGAAAGATATAAAAGAAACGTGTCTGTTCTTGTATTAGCCTTAGTATAGATTATAGATGGTCTAAGTACGTATTTTTACTTGAAAGGAAAAATTAAAAGAAAGATAGATAAGTAGCTATAAAGGTAGGTTTTGAGAGAGAGAGAGAGAGAGAGAGAGAGAGAGAGAGAGAGAGAGAGAGAGAGAGAGAGAGAGAGAATGAAAAAAATATGCTTTATGTGTAACAAGTAGGACACACAGAGCACATTCTTATCCCCATATTGAAGTGAGTGAAGGCGGCCACGAGGTTAGGCCAGGAAGAAAGACTCGCCTCTGCAATACTTATGAACGCCAACACTCCGACCCAAGGAAGGTGACACAAATGGACAGACGTTGACATTTTATTGATCACTCCAAGGAAGAAAAAGGATGATGTATTTTTCTTTTTTGGGGGTTATGCAATACGGTATGTAATTTTTTTTATCTTCATATTCATCTTTTTCTTCTTTTTTTGTTGTTATTCTTCTTCCTCTTCTCCTTTTGCACTTCTTCTTTTTCTTTTTTCACTTTCTTTCACTTCTTCTTCTTCTTCTTCTTCTTCTTCTTCTTCTTCTTCTTCTTCTTCTTCTTCTTCTTCTTCTTCTTCTTCTTCTTCTTCTTCTTCTTCTTCTTCTTCTTCTTCTTCTTCTTCTTCTTCTTCTTCTTCTTCTTCTTCTTCTTCTTCTTCTTCTTCTTCTTCTTCTTCTTCTTCTTCTTCTTCTTCTTCTTCTTCTTCTTCTTCTTCTTCTTCTTCTTCTTCTTCTTCTTCTTCTTCTTCTTCTTCTTCTTCTTCTTCTTCTTCTTCTTCTTCTTCTTCTTCTTCTTCTTCTTCTTCTTCTTCTTCTTCTTCTTCTTCTTCTTCTTCTTCTTCTTCTTCTTCTTCTTCTTCTTCTTCTTCTTCTTCTTCTTCTTCTTCTTCTTCTTCTTCTTCTTCTTCTTCTTCTTCTTCTTCTTCTTCTTCTTCTTCTTCTTCTTCTTCTTCTTCTTCTTCTTCTTCTTCTTCTTCTTCTTCTTCTTCTTCTTCTTCTTCTTCTTCTTCTTCTTCTTCTTCTTCTTCTTCTTCTTCTTCTTCTTCTTCTTCTTCTTCTTCTTCTTCTTCTTCTTCTTCTTCTTCTTCTTCTTCTTCTTCTTCTTCTTCTTCTTCTTCTTCTTCTTCTTCTTCTTCTTCTTCTTCTTCTTCTTCTTCTTCTTCTTCTTCTTCTTCTTCTTCTTCATTGTTATTATTATAATCATAATTATTATTAAATAATAATTATTAAATAATAATAATAATAATAATAATAATAATAATATTATTATTGTTATTATCATCTTTATTATTATTATTATTATTATTATTATTATTATTATTATTGTCATTATTGTCATTATCATTATCATTATTATTATTATCATGATTATCATTATTATTATCATTATTATTATTATTATTATCATCATTATCATTACTATTATTGTCATTAATGGCCTCAGGAATCAAAGGTGTAATCAGACATTGTTGGATGTCCTCGCCAGCAACTTTTGGCTGTGCTATATAAAGTGCATGACTCAATAAAGAACCAACGTACAAACATAGACACGTGCTTGGCTAGCAGAATGCAGTGCAGGTCAGTTAGGCGGGACAAACTAGGAGTCCCCTATTGTTAGAACGAGGCTTTGTACCGTAATGGGGCCTGTATGTGTGTCTCGTGCTGGCAGTCAATGTGGCTTAAGGATTTATGCCATGAGGTAAGGATCTGCATAATATCCCTGAGAGCCTCCAGACATGACAACCCTACCATTTGGACGCCTGCGAGCTCCCCCTTACGACTGCATGTATCACCTGTTTAACTCTCAAGGGACGTGCGTTAACCACAAAATGCGCACGTCCCTCACAGGTATAGCAAATGAGCGCTGCGTTCCTGTGTTACCTGAGCTTCTATTGAGCATAACGCGAAGAGAGAAGCGTAGAGGAACGGTAGGCATCAGACCTTTATCATGGCACGTTCCCTCCCTTATTGGTAGTTACGCCCCTGATATAACTTCCTTCCTCTACTCATCCCATCTACAGGCCCTCTGACCACGCCCTTGGTGCCCTAAATGGTGTATTAACGATAACTACATCCATCCCCATTCCTCTCTCTCTCTCTCTCTCTCTCTCTCTCTCTCTCTCTCTCTCTCTCTCTCTCTCTCTCTCTCTCTCTCTCTCTCTCTCTCTCTCTCTCTCTCTCTCTCTCTCTCTCTCTCTCTCTCTCTCTCTCTCTTCCTAGACCTTCCCCTCCATCATTTATTTGGCCTTGACCTTACTAGTAATGCCAATCTCGTCCTCCTATTCCTCCTCTTCGTCGTCGTCTTCTAGTCCCCGTCTCTCTGCTCCTCGTTCTCCTATTTCTCTTCCTCCTCTATATTTACCAGCAACTTCCTTCCATCTTGTGCATCTTTTTTACCCTCCCCTCACCACCACCACCACCACCACCACCACCACCACCACCACCACCATTGCCTTCTGCTCCCCGAACCCATAACTTTTCTTGCTTGTGTCACCATCGGCCAAAGTCAACAACATGCTTGCTTCCCCCGTGACCTTTCGTTCACCGAGGGTCGAACTGGTTAATGACGGTGACCTTCCGTGTTACCTAGCCATTCCGCGATGGGGGGCGTCACGGGCCAGGTAAATTGTGGACCAGGTGGGCTTGCCGTTATTGGCTTAGTGACGGACTGACTCCCATACCCTAAGCCATTTTCTCCAGGAGGGTCGAGTTGCGTAGGGTTACAGTGTGTGTGTAATTCACCACGGTCGTCTGCTGGTCACCCAGCCAGTCTTCCCCATTACGGAGCGAGCTCAGAGCTCATAGACCGATCTTCGGGTAGGACTGAGACCACAACACACTCCACACACCGGGAAAGCGAGGCCATAACCCCTCGAGTTACATCCCGTACCTATTTACTGCTAGGTGAACGGGCCACACATTAAGAGGCTTGCCCATTTGCCTCGCCGCGCCGGGACTCGAACCCGGGCCTCTCGATTGTGAGTCGAGCGTGCTAACCACTACACTACGCGTTGTTTGAAATCTTGATTCGAGATAAATTAAATTGTGTGTGTATTTATCTAGTTGTATTTATCTAGTTGTAGTTTTACAGGGCCTGGGCTTTATGCTCGTGTGGTCCCGTCTCCATATCTACACTTATCCAATTTTTCTTTAAAACTATACACACTCTTTGCTGACACCACTTCCTCACTCAAACTGTGTGTGTGTGTGTGTGTGTGTGTGTGTGTGTGTGTGTGTGTGTGTGTGTGTGTGTGTGTGTGTGTGTGTGTGTGTGTGTGTGTGTGTGTGTGTGTGTGTGTGTAGAAAAATAATGGAGCTCATCATGGCCCTGTTATATGATAGAAATCATTAATATTTATCAACGATTCATTTTCTCCCCACTTACATTTTCTCGTGTGTGTGTGTGTGTGTGTGTGTGTGTGTGTGTGTGTGTGTGTGTGTGTGTGTGTGTGTGTGTGTGTGTGTGTGTGTGTCAGGACGCCAGTGCCTACAACACACAAGCCATAAATCTACCGCCTCCACCAACTCGAGACATTTCATTTCCCGCAGCCTCCAAAAGATCGGCTGCGTTTCGTCGATACTCTGATTGGAAACCCGACACGATGAAAACCTCGCCCCGCCAGCTGTTCCTCACACACCCACCCACATACACGCTCACCTGATGGAGTCTGGATAGCATTAATTCTTTATTCTCCTTCTACTTGGCCTCGTTCCTTAAAATGTCGAAGAAACAAAACTAATGAAAGTTGAGGAGAAACCTTTCTTAACTCCTCCTCCTACTGTACTCTGGTCTGGACATAATGAGTTGTTTGAAAACTTGATTCGAGATAAATTGTGTGTGTGTGTGTGTGTGTGTGTGTGTGTGTGTGTGTGTGTGTGTGTGTGTGTGTTTGTATGCTGTCCGTAACATTTTCTTCTCGTTTCACATCACAGGTATCGATTCTATGTTGCGTGAGAGGATGAAGAGGTGAGTTTAGCCGCACGTCCTACCCTTTAATTGTGGCGCGGTTATCTGGCCACGTGTACAAACCGGCACCTCTGGATTGGGGGATTAGGAAGCGGTGATGTACACTAAGTGGCTCGAGGCTGCCTGATTAGCTAAGGTCATTTCCCTTGTGAGATTGGGGATAGGAAGAGAAGGGAAGGGAAGGGAAAGATAGGGGATATAAAGGACTAGAGAGAAACAGGAGCGTGTAAAGTGGGTAGAAATGGAAGTAATGATTGGAGGTGTGTTGTTGTGATTAAAGATTGGTAAGGAATAGTTGATTCAAGATTGACTGGAAATGTTTAGATAGAAGATGCTGTTTCTTCTGATCCTGCTCCTTTGGGTTCTGCTAATGATGTCAATAATTAGGAGAATTAGGATAGATATTGTAGCATGGAGATAATGGTGGCGAACTGAGAATGTAGGTAAATATCACGTGATTTTTAAGTCTCTTCTTCTTTTCGTCTTCTTTCTTTTCTTCTTGTCCTTGTCGTCATTATCTTTTTACTGTATTATTTTATCATCATTATTATCTTTATCATTTAAATATTTCCATCAATTTCGTAGCCACAATCATTATTCATCATAACTATTTGTCTTCTTGTCTTATGTAATTTTGCATCTTTTTTTTTTTTTTTGGGGGCGTTCACCTTTAAATAAATAATCATCGTAAATTTCCAGTGATTTATGGCATTTCCTTTACTATAATCAGGTTTTGATAATTTCCTTACACTGCATCCCGTGTTTGATAAATATATTTTTAATCATATATTCTTTTTTTACAGAACTCATAATGAATCACCGCACTTTTTTTTACCTTCATTTTTTTTCTCCCTCGTAATGCATTCAGGTTTTACTCGTGTACTGCCTCCTTTCTTTATTAAACTCCAACTTTTTGGTGCTTCATCTCTCCCTTCAGTCTGATTACTCCCTAAACTCACTCTCTCTCTCTCTCTCTCCCTTCTCCACTTGTTCCTCTCAGCGCCTCCATTTGCCCCTCCTGTACCCGGACCATCAAACGATTCACCTCTACCTCCCCGCACCCAATTTCCTCTCTCTCTCTCTCTCTCTCTCTCTCTCTCTCTCTCTCTCTCTCTCTCTCTCTCTCTCTCTCTCTCTCTCTCTCTCTCTCTCTCTCTCTCTCTCTCTCTCTCTCTCTCTCTCTCTCTCTCTCTGTGTCTCATTTTTTCACCGTTATCTTTTCCTTTTTCCTATGTTCGTTTTTTCTCTTCTCTTGCTCATGTATTTTAATTCATACTCTTCCTCCTCCTCCCCTTCACTCCTTCAGTCCTTTAGAACACGCCCACGCCTCGTTTCCCATCCTTTCTGTTTCTCTTTCTCTTGAGAGGCTGTTCCATCACAAAACCATCTTCTTATTTTTTTGTATGGTTCCATAGTCTCCAGAGTTTACTTCTAAGACCTTTTTAGCTTCCGTGCACAGCCTAATTAGGACACAGTCTTAGAAAAGTTTTAAATAGCCCTTTTCTAACATAATCTGGCTCTCCTCCTCCTCCTCCTCCTCCTCCTCCTCTTCGTCTTCCTATTCCTCCTCCTCCATCTCTTAATCTGGCTGTCTTCCTCCTTCTCCTTCTTCTCCTTCTCCTTCTCTTCCTATATCTCCTTCTCTATCTCCTCCTCCTCCTCCTCCTCTTCCTTCTCCTCCTCCTATGTTTTTATCTTCCTAGTTTCCTTTTGCATTTGATCTTCTGTACTAATTTCATCTCATGCATTTTTATTCCATTATTGTTTTTATTTAGTTTTTCTTTTCTTTTTTCCTTTTCTCTTTCCATGTTTTTTTTTCAAAGTAACTTCTCGTGCGCCCGATCACCACATTTACTTTAGTTTTTTGCTCTTTTTCCTCCCTTTCCTCCCTCTTCCCTCTCTCACTTAACCCTCTCCTCTCCAGTCTTCCACCTCTCTCTTGCTTTCCTCTCTCTCTCTCTTCTCTCTCTCTCTCTCTCTCTCTCTCTCTCTCTCTCTCTCTCTCTCTCTCTCTCTCTCTCTCTCTCTCTCTCTCTCTCTCTCTCTCTCTCTCTCTCTCTCTCTCTCTCTCTCTCTCTCTCTCTCTCTCTCTCTCTCTCTCTCTCTCTCTCTCTCTCTCTCTCACCCCACTTTCATTACCATTCCTGCTTTTATCTCTTTCTCCCACATTTGGTAACGACCTCCTTTTCTCTCCCTCCTCCCTTCCTTCTCTCCCTTCCTCCTTTCCTCCCTCCTGCTCTACGTTTCCTCCCTGTCCCCTATTAAGGACGCACAGAAACACACACACACACACACACACACACACACACACACACACACACACACACACACACACACACACACACACACACACACACACACACACACACACACACAGGCACACACACCGTCCCCTAATCACCATTTCTCCCTTCGATCTGTTTCTGTTTAGCTTGTCTCTGTAATCCTGTACAATCTTAATCTAAAGTATGTTCTCATTTTCCCTTCCTTTCATGCCACGATTTCCTCTGAAGGAGAATATTGGGAAATACAGTTTTATTTACCCTCTGCAACCAATACTTTTCTTGTTTTGTTTTCTTTTTTTTTCTTATCCTGTTTCCTTCCTATTTTCTTTCTTTCTCAACCTTTACATTTCTCTCTCTCTCTCTCTCTCTCTCTCTCTCTCTCTCTCTCTCTCTCTCTCTCTCTCTCTCTCTCTCTCTCTCTCTCTCTCTCTCTCTCTCTCTCGTTTCTTCTATTCTTTTCAATGTTACATATTCTTCCCTTCCCTTTCTTAACTCTCTTTCATCTTCTTCCTGTCCCCCTCTTATAAATCCCTAATGTTCTCCACTTGTTCTCTCTTCCCTCTATTTCCCCTTTCTTCTCTATGCTTCTTACTTTTCCTCTTCCCTTTCTTCTCCACATTCCTTTCTTCTATCCTCGTTCCCCCTTCTTAATTTTTTTTCCAAATGCCCTTTAGTATTCCTCTTCCTTTTCCTCCCTCCTCGTTTCTCTTTTATATCTCCCTTCACTTTCTTCCCAACACTAATTCTTCTCCCTCTTTCTTTTCTTCCCCTTGATTTTTCTCTCCCTTCCCTCTCCATCCCTGCGTCCCCCGTCCTCCCTGCGCCCCATATTCTTCACCTTTCACGCGGGGGCTCGCATTAAGAGGCCCAAACGGGGGTAGCGTGTAAGATATATATTTCTCTCTGCGGGAAAATTGCAGTGTTTGGCCGACGAAGTGGTGCCGTTTATCACTATTCACACCATCCACAGGCGTTAGATAAATCCCTGTGATGGCCGTGTGCTGGGCGACCCGAGGTGAGGAGCTGGAGCGGCTACTGGATGGGCGAGGCGAGGCGAAGAGAACTGAAGAGAGGAGAGACGAGACTGGATGAGGCGAAGCGAGGCAGAGCGGGGTAGGGTTGTGGCGGAAAGGGGTGTGGTAGGATGCGTTGTAGGTTTATTTTTTAGTCAAGAGGAGCAGCCCCGCTCATTCCCAATCCCTCCCACTCCGTTTTAATTCTTCTCCAGTCCCTCCTTTACCCTCTCCAGTCCCTCTCGAGTACCGTCTAGTTTCTACAAGTCCCTCATAGTCCCTTCCAGTCTCCCAATTCTTCCTAGTATCTCTAAGCCCCTCCCAGTCCTCCTTAGACATTCTCAGTCCCTCCCAGTCTCTCTTAATCCCTTCTAGACCCACCCAATCTTTTTTAGCTCCTTCTAGTTCTTTCAGTCCCTTCCAATCTCACTCATTCACTGCCAATCTTTCTCCAGTCCTTCCCAGTCCCTCTCAGTATATCCCTGTCCCTCTAAGCAGCTCCCTGGCCCATCCAGCCTAGCCCCTCCAAGTCCCTCCTAGTCCCTCCAAGTCTACCGCACTTGAGAGAAGCACCCATTCCTTCACCTTCTTGTTTGTCTAACCAGTTTTTCTATCTTTTGAGCATCCTGTGTGTTATGGTTGGTGTTTCTCTGGAGTGAGGGAGTGTAAGGGGAGGATTGCACGGAGAAAAGATGAGGGAATAGAGCAGAGGGTGAGAGAGGGAGAGAGAGAGAGAGAGAGAGAGAGAGAGAGAGAGAGAGAGGGGGGGGATGAGGAATGAAGAGTATGTGTTGTAGTGGGGGAAGGAAAGAGGTGAAGAAGGGAGGAATAAGAAATTAAAGTTGTCTAAATGGGAAGAATAAGAAGAGCGAGAGGAATGAAGAATGAAAGGATATGTAAGAAAAAATGGAGGGAAGGAGGGAATAGAGAATGAATATATAGTGAGGGAGAGGGAAGGAATGGACAAGTTGACAGATGAAGGAAAAAAGAAATTGTCAAGTCAGAAAGGCATGAAAGGGAAGAGACGGACAGATAGACAGATGAATGAGAGAGAGAGAGAGAGAGAGAGAGAGAGAGAGAGAGAGAGAGAGAGAGAGAGAGAGAGAGAGAGAGAGAGAGAGAAAAGAAGGGGATGGAATAGATAAGAGGAAAGGATGGACAGGTAGATGGATGGAGAAAAATGTTAAGTGTGCAGGAGAGCGGAATGAGGACCAAAAAAAAATATGTTGAGTAAAGGAGGGAGGCGTAAATAGATGAAAGGAAGGGAGGGGGAGTGTGGAATAAATAAGGGAAGACATGTAAGGGGAAAGGGCGCAGAGATAGACGGATGGAAGGAGGGAGCAGGAAGACTGCAAGAAAGAAAGGTGTTTAGGTGGAGGCAATGGATGGCCGGAGAGGATGACAGGAAGAGAGACACAGAGAGGAGAAGGAGAAAGAGGAATAAGGAAGGAAAGAAGATTAAGAACTAAGCTTGAGGGAAATTGTAAAC
>NC_059300.1:7846557-7854057 GCF_017591435.1 Portunus trituberculatus | reverse complement strand
TCTCTCTCTCTCTCTCTCTCTCTCTCTCTCTCTCTCTCTCTCTCTCTCTCTCTCTCTCTCTCTCTCTCTCTCTCTCTCTCTTCCACCCGTGTTTCGCAAAATTCACTATTAATTGCGCTCTTCCTCAGGTATACATCACCTTTCTGTATTCATTTCACACATCTTTTTTGAATATGCTGCTTTTTTATACACTTCCTTGTTGTCTTTTTTCATATTTGTGTGTGTGGCCAAGGGAGTGGGTGGTTATGTGTGTGATTGGATGGTGGGTGGATTGTAGATGTGTGGTATCAAATATATTTTCTTTCTCGCCACAGTGTCGCCACCACCACTTTCATTGCCTCCACCTGTTCCATTTTCAACGCTTTTAACTCCACGATCACCATAATCATCTCACGCGTCAGACTGCGCTCCCTCCTCCTTCACTTGATTACCTCTTGCCACCACTTTTGTACGTTATTTGCTTTACTATCGCCACCACTACCAACACCGTCACGTCCTCCCCTTCTTCCTTCTGCACTTGTCACCAATTTTGGAAAGTGACTCTGTACGTTTTAAGATTGTCAGGAAAGCAGGAAGAAGAGCTAGTGTGTGTTGTGCACTAGGTGGTTTGCGTTAATCTGGTCCCGAGGGAGGGATGGAAAGAGAAAGGTAAAGGAAAAGTCAAATTGTAAAATGGAAAGAATTAAAAGAGAGAATAGGAGAGACGTTCGACCTAATTTCTTCTTTTACCTCTTTTTCCCTGCTTTTGTCTGTCTCATCTGCGCCTGTTAGTTTTTCTTTTTTCTTTCATTTTCATGCGAGGAGACTGGTCATGGGTACAAAAAACTAGATGGAAAAAGAGAGAGAGAAAAAAAAAAACTTGTCTGCCGCTTCCATGAAATTTAAATGTCCCATGTCATTTATATCCCACTCTCACGACACACACACACACACACACACACACACACACACACACACACACACACACACACACACACACACACACACACACACACACACACACACACACACACACACACACACACACACACACACACACACACACACACACACACACACACACACACACACACACACACACACACACACACACACACACACACACACACACACACACACACACACACACACACACACACACACACACACACACACACACACACACACACACACACACACACACACACACACACACACACACACACACACACACACACACACACACACACACACACACACACACACACACACACACACGTAACTAGACTCGGTAACCTTATGGTAACACGCACTTAACGCTACACGCACAGCAATGCAAATACTAACTAAAAGAAAAAGATGAAAAAAAAACGCACGCAGCAACACGCACACACAGTTGAGGACACACACACACACACACACACACACACACACACACACACACACACACACACACACACACACACACACACACACACACACACACACACACACACACACACACTCTAGACCTACTTGTGAATACACACATGTGCACAC
Source organism: Portunus trituberculatus (assembly GCF_017591435.1). Classification (NCBI taxonomy): domain Eukaryota; kingdom Metazoa; phylum Arthropoda; class Malacostraca; order Decapoda; family Portunidae; genus Portunus; species Portunus trituberculatus. The sequence continues at coordinate 7,852,539 of NC_059300.1, read as the reverse complement.
ACACCAGACGTCTCATTAGGAAACGTGCACGACGCTGGTCAGTACATACGACATAACGAAACCCAGACACACACATACACTTACACATACATACATACATACGTACATACATACATACATACTTAAGCACATACATACGTACACATAAGCCTTCCCTTACACAAGTTATTCAGTGTTTCGATGCCTTCAAAGGGAGCTTCTAGCATAGTTTTTTTCTTTTATCTTTTCTTTCTCTTTCTTTTCCTTTATGCCTGTCAAAGGAACTGGCGTCCCATCGAGCCCAGGTGACGGTGGATGAAAAATGTTGCCTTAGCCTTGTGTGTGTGTGTGTGTGTGTGTGTGTGTGTGTGTGTGTGTGTGTGTGTCCTTCAGATCCTTGCCTTGTTCGTCTTCGTGTATTATGAATGAAGGTAGATTCGTTCATTTACTTGTTTATTCACTGAGCTGTTTGTTCATTCTTTTAATTCATTTATTTATTATTTCTTTTAACTAAGCAACTTTGTCATTAATCCCTTCAGCACTGGGACCCATTTTTACCATGAGTTTTGGGTGTGATTAGACGATTTTATTTAGATTAGGAAAGGTTTATGGAGGTCAGAAGATTAATGGTCGAGAATCTTCACTATTTTAATCCTCACCTGACTTTCTGAAGCTGTATGAAATCACCAAATAGCAACCAGAATAAATATGAAGACGTGTCATCGTAGTGAAGGGATTGATTTTCTGGCTGGTTCTCTGGTGGGCTAATTGAGCGACTGATTAGCTAGCTGGCTGTTCGGCTGGCTAACTTACTGATTTACCAGCTATATGAGATAAAAGATATCATTAAAGCAGTTCAAACCAATGTGAGAATTACTTGTAAGATATTATGTAGTAAATAAAAAAGGAAGTTATTTGTAAGAAGAATGAACTTGAAAGCTGATAATCCGTATACATTGATTTTTTTAGTTTGTTTCACTCCACATTTGGTTTGAAGAAATGTAAAGAAAAATGTTAAGAAATATATATGCTGCATTAGAAAGTTTTTAAAAAGAAGAAGCGTTGCTGAGGAGGGAGAGAGAGTTCGTTGAGTTGAGTTTTGAGGTAACGTGTTGCTTGCGCCTTGAAACTTTTAGTCACAGCACGGTGATAAAAAAAAAAAAGTGACAAAAATCTTACCTAGAAGTGAAAGTACTGAATATAAATAAAAGCAGAGCAGGGATGAAGAAAAATGTGGAAATGTATGTTTGTTAAAAAGAAACGCGTGGATAGCGAGACCAAGAAATAAAATGTAAAAATCAATAATACAATAAAAAAAAAGGCTCCTAGATGAGTGGATAAATAAAGTGGATGAATAAATAAATCAAGTGGAAACATTCACTAACAAATCAGCACAACAACAGAAAGAAAATGTAGAAAAATCAGTGCCTAAATAAAAAAAAAGCTTCCCTCTTCAAAAAAAAAATAAATAAATAAAAGAGAAAGAAAAAAAAAAAGAATTAAGCTGCATAGGAACGACCCAAATTAAACTTAAAACGAAGGAAATAGTGTCAAAAAACGACAACAAATGAACGAAAATTATTGAACAATATGGAAAACAAAAAAATATAGAAACTAATATAGATGGAGAGCAAAAAAAAAAAAAAAAATAATAGAAAGACTTGAAAAACACCAGTACGTAATCATAACGTGACTTTTATTGAATTTACTAATCGACGCGGGGGAATAATGAAAAACGATTTATTTACATAGGAATTTGCTCCATAATTTCTCGTGGACCGGAGTGTGGACCAGAAAAATTGTACATAAATAGAAGCAAGAAAGTGCGTTAATTATCCCAGTAATTACGATCCTTTGAGCCGATCCTCTTCTTTCTCTCGAGTCCTGTTCGTGTTTTTTTTTTTCTTATTTATTTATTTACTTTTTTAATTTGCCAGTAGAGCTGTAGAATTTCTCTCTCTCTCTCTCTCTCTCTCTCTCTCTCTCTCTCTCTCTCTCTCTCTCTCTCTCTCTCTCTCTCTCTCTCTCTCTCTCTCTCTCTCTCTCTCTCTCTCTCTCTCTCTCTCTCTCTCTCTCTCTCTCTCTCTCTCTCTCTCTCTCTCTCTCTCTCTCTCTCTCTCTCTCTCTCTCTCTCTCTCTCTCTCTCTCTCTCTCTCTCTCTCTCTCTCTCTCTCTCTCTCTCTCTCTCTCTCTCTCTCTCTCTCTCTCTCTCTCTCTCTCTCTCTCTCTCTCTCTCTCTCTCTCCTGTCCTCTTTGTCTGGCAGTGATCAAGTCAACCCTGTCCCTTCACCCTTGCCATTCACTACCCCTCGCTCGCCTTTCACCCTTATGCCGCCTCACTAATAAGCACGAAGGGGCCTTTTCATAAACATCCTTCATCATCCTCATTATCCTATTCCATTACCACGTACGGAAAAGATGGAGATAGAGAAAAAAAAAGATATACACCAAAGGAGATCAAAATTTTCCTTCGTTTTGTGTGGAAAAGGGTTTTATTTATTTATTTATTATTTTTTTTACTTTCAGTTCGGCTTCAATTGGAAACTTTTTTTGTGTGTGTGTTAAGCTGAATGAACAAAACGTGATTGTTTGAGTGACTCTTTATATTGTCCCCTCGCAGGTGTGTGTGTGTGTGTGTGTGTGTGTGTGTGTGTGTGTGTGTGTGTGTGTGTGTGTGTGTGTGTACGTGTACGTGAGTGTATGCTTCCCACTGCCACACGGGTTCGACAATACTGTTTAACTGTACTGTGTGTGTATAACCAAAAACCAGGTTTCACGGCAGAAAGGAGAGAGAGAGAGAGAGAGAGAGAGAGAGAGAGAGAGAGAGAGAGAGAGAGACCGACTTCAGCAGATCATCACTTATTTGCGACGCGAGCATCATCCTAAACGGTAATGGCTCGAAATACCACCTTTAGGGATGAGCCTCCGTTTTTCAGCGACAGGGGATGAGAGCGAGCGAGTGAATGAGAGAGAGAGAGAGTGAGAGAGTGAGTCCTTACCCGGTGAAGGATCCCACGCCAATTAGTCAGGATGCGATCAGTTATAGAAAAGTGAAGCAAAAAAATGTAACGAAAATAGCATTCTAATAATCCCGTCCCGTCTCTTGATATTCGTAGCGTCCCGTCCTTGCCTGTCTCTCGTCTGTCCCCTGCCTTTCCTTGCCTGTACGTGTCCTTGCTTGCCGTGGCGAGTCCCGTTTCAGAGTTTACCAAGCACTAGGTATGAGTTTACCCAGAGTCCATTTCCGTAATTGTCCGCTGGTTGGCAATCAATTCGGAAGTGACTAAGTGAAAAAAAAAAGACTCCGGGGATTGAAACTGTCAATGAATGTCAAAAATAAGGTCACTTTTGGTTCACTTTCTCTTTTTGATCTCTTTTTAGTTTTTCTTCCTTTCTACCTGGTTTCAGTGTTCTTTCAGTTTTTTTCTTTCCTTTCCTTTTTACCATTGTTTTTTCTCTTCTTTTTCAGCTTCCTCCTCCTCCTCCTCCTCCTCCTCCTCCTCCTCCTCCTCCTCCTCCTCCTCCTCCTCCTCCTCCTCCTCCTCCTTCCCTCTCCCATCCTCTCTCCCTCTTTTGTTTTCCCTCCCCCTCCTTCTCCTTCTCTATACAACTGCTCATTTTCCCTCCCTCTTCCTTTTCTTTCCTCTGCACTTGAATTACCTGGAGGGCAGCAAATCGCAATGGTCACTTTTATGCACTGACTTCTTTACGGGATAGCCAGAAAATGCCTCTTGTTGGCGCTATATAATGAGAGTAATGTCGCCTGCCTTGCCTGAGAAACGGGGACAAGAGGACGAGGAAGAAGAAGAGTTGGAGAAGATGGGGAGAAAAGAAAACGGAAGAGTTTCAACCGCTATGGATATAAGAGTAGGAGCAATGGAGGAAGGAATAAGGGTGGAGAAAAAGATGAGGAAATGAAGATAAGGGGCAGTGAGGCGGGAAAGTTGTAGATAGGGAATAAAGCTAGAGAGGCAAGGTGGGGAGGTAAGGAAGATGGAATAGAAGGAGAAAAGAAGCGAGGATGGAAAGGAAAGATGTAGAAAGAAGGAGAGAAGTGAGGGAAGTAAAGTATGGTAAGGCAAGGAAGGAAAGGATTCAGGTGGAGGAGGAAGGATGGGGGAAGAAAATAGATGGAAAGAAGCAGATCAGGAAAGGAAGGAAGTAAGATATGATAAGGGAATGAAGGAAGGAGGGATTCAGGTGAAGGAGGAAGGATGAGGAGAGATAATAGAAGAAGAGAAGCAGATCAAGGAGGGAGGAAGTTTTTAAGGAAGCAAGCACAATAGGGAGCAACTCTTGAAGGTGAAGATGCATCGGAATACACATCAGTTGAAGAGTTGGAGGAGGGGAGTATGTTTGCGTTTAATGTTTACTTACGCGTGTGTGTGTGTGTGTGTGTGTGTGTGTGTGTGTGTGTGCAGGTTTGGGAGGCCGTATGAGGATGTGGTGGCAAAAGCAAGAAAAGCAACTCTGACTTCGGTTGCCTTTATGTGGATAAGAGGATTAGAGAGAGAGAGAGAGAGAGAGAGAGAGAGAGAGAGAGAGAGAGAGAGAGAGAGAGAGAGAGAGAGAGAGAGAGAGAGAGTTGATGAGGAATTCTAGAACCAAACTTAACTTAGGGTAAGGAGAAACGGTGGATGGTGTGTGGAGAGGTTAGGCAAGGTTGGGATGATTTAGAAAAGATGAAGGAGAAGAAGCAAGAAGAAATCTTGAGATGACGAAGAAGAAAAAGAAGAAATAGAAGAAAAAGAAGAAGAAGAAGCTTCAACAACAGTAACAACAACAACAACAACAAGATAAAAAAAGGAAAAGAAGAAGAAAGAAGAAGAGGAGGAGGGACGAAGAGGGTAAAAGAAAAAGAAAAAAATAGAAAAAGAAGAAAAAGAAAAGATAGAAGAAGAAGAAGAAGAAGAAGAAGAAGAAGTAAGACGAAAAGAGCCAGAAATTTAAGCTAACTTCATGAGCAAACAGTTTATCCTCTGAATTTGACGAGAAACGAGAAAAGAACATGAAATTACCAAAAAGAAAAGAAAAAAAAAAGAAAACGTCAAACCAACTGCGTAAACATGATAACGCTGGAGACAACGAACGAAAACAAACACGAACAAACAAAAAAAATTAACTAAGATTAGAAGCCAACGAGGTAAACAGGTTAACGTTTCAAAGACAAAGAACGAAAATAGAAAAAAAAACAGGATAAAAACTTGAGTAACATTAGTAATTAATTAATCACGAAAGCATACTCACCAGAAACAAAAAAAAAAAAAAAAAGAAAGACACCAAGAAAACATTTTTTTTTTTTTTATATATTCATGAAGACTGCTTGTAGTTTCCTTATATATATATATAGAAAGATAAAATGATGGAGACTTCTGTGTATTTATGAGATGAAGGTTCTGCATCCCTTGAGAGAAGAGACGCACAGCTACGAGATCAAACCAAACAGAAGACGGTCAGAAGACGAAGGAGAGCGACAGGGAACAGAGACAGAGACGGAAAGGAGGGAGACTGGACGACAATAAGGCAAGATATACTCAGAAAAGAAGGGAACATGTACGGGAACGTCAAAAAGGAGAAAAAATGACACGCACAGGAGGCACGAGGGCAGGAAAGATGAGATAAAAGAAAAAAATAAGATAAAGAGGAGAGCTTAACATAAATGCTCTGGACGTAAAAAGATAAAAGTGTAGAAAGCTTTGTGGCAGCAAGTGGGAAATGAAAATGTTTTGCTTAATGAGTTCCTGTGGTGGATTTTCAGTCTGATATTCAGCAGCAACACTCACCTCGTGTCTGTCTGTCTTTCTGTCTGTCTCTGTCTCTGTTTCTGTCTTTGTCTTTGTCTCTGTCTCTGTCTCTGTCTCTCTGTCTGTCTGTCTATTTGTCTGTGTCTGTCTGTCTACCTGTCTGCCTCTCTCTCTCTCTCTCTCTCTCTCTCTCTCTCTCTCTCTCTCTCTCTCTCTCTGACAGGTGTAAAGAAGGAGGAAGTGTATCTAATTTAGGTCT
>NC_059300.1:7839057-7844057 GCF_017591435.1 Portunus trituberculatus | reverse complement strand
ACAGATTCACCAGCAGCAACACCAAAAATAGAATATGTAATAGCAACAGTAATGACAATAGTAGTTATAATAGCAAAAATACAGAATGATAATAAAAATGATAATAATAATAATAATAAGTTAATGATAATAATAATCATGACGATAACAATGCTAATCCGTGTCAATGTCAATAACCCTGTGGTATGTTACGGGGGGCAGGGTGGGTGAGCGGGGTGGGGCTGGTAGGTATTGAGCTGCCCAGATGCATGGCTATTCATGGTATTAGTTCTGCCGCGTGAAATAAATTTGTGCTCGCGATCCATTAACCTTTTGTCCGCCGCACTAGAAACCCCGCCGCTACCGCCGCTGCCGCCACTGCAACCTGCAACACTGACCTAGCGGCTCATACATACGTAGGTCTGCTGCAGGAGTAACAACGCGCTTCCACCACCGAAGACCGATGAGTAATAGCGCTGCATTTCACAATTCAGAACCAGAAATTGGTGTGTTCCGTTCTTCAAAATGTTTTTCACTCATGTACACACACACACACACACACACACACACACACACACACACACACACACACACACACACACACACACACACACACACACACACACACGGGAGCCGCCAGGTACTTAGTCTAATGAATCACCTGCAAGGGCCACACAGGCTTGATTACAGACCCTGCCTCGCACCGCCTGCAATTAGAACGTCGGGCTCCCTGGAGGAATGCAGGTGACTCTCACGCCCCTGGAGCCCTGAATCTTTTTTTAACGACTTGGTTTTCTCTTTGCAAAATCCAGACTATCTTTCTGAAATCCTTAAACCTATTTTTGAACTCACCTTGATTAGTTTATTTCCCTTGCAACTCCCTATGTGATTTCCTGTAAACCCTAATCCAATCTTGAAATCTTTAAATGAACGTTTGAAGTCTATCTCCTCCTCTAGAGACCCTACTTATTACTCTAATCTGCTACCTGTTTTCCTGGATGCCTCTTTACCCTTCTGAATCACCCAAACCTCTATTTTGAAGACATGGTACCTTGTTAGATATTGACTAATATGTGAAGCTTCGTTTGCCGAGAAGAGTTATTCTGTTTTGGAAGGCCCTCGAAATATCCCTTACATTGAAACCCATACCCTGTAAAGCTTAAGTCTCAAACGCTTTTGCTTATATAATACTGTGAATAACGTTATGAAGCTGAAAATAGAATTTGATTCCTTGGAATTTTTTACTCCCAGCTGTAGCCTTTGATCCTTTGAGTGTGTCCTGACGTACCGGAATAGAGCCTGATGCCTGTCCTCTGAATAACCAAGACCACCACCTGCCATCACCGGGTGTCGCCTGAATCAAGCACCATGTGTCGTTGTTTGAAGTGAAATTTTTCATCAAGATCGTACGCTACTAAGTAATTTGTGTTGATTCAGCCATCCCAGGCGAGGGAGGACGGGAACAGAGGTCAGGCGTGTGCACGTGTGTGTGACTTAGGTATGCATCCGCCTAATTATGGCCGGGAATTAGGACCTTCTGACTACTACAGAGGCATCCAATCAAATTATCATAGTTCCTCGCCGCTCCAAGTCGCTGCTTGATTGCATTACGACCATGAGAACCCTCAGCGAGTGACGGCACCGCTAATTACGTGTACCTGTGCATCTTGCGTACCTTGAAAGAGAACATCTTGAATCACCGTGAACGCCTCCACACCCACACTGACCTTCACCTGTATAAATGGCTCTCGTTGGCTTGGCGAGGCATCAAACACCCGTCATACACAAAGGACACAGTGAATGCGGCTGCGCACGCGAGGGGGCTGCGAGGCGACACTGGTGATGACTTGCGTAAATCTTCCTTATTGCCACGGATAATGAGGAAAGAGAAAAATGATTGTGTATTGCAAGACCGCATTATCTTGTCTCCCCTCCGTTGAATGTTGATGAAGGATACACACACATACACACGCACAAGCGCGCGCGCGCGCGCGCACACACACACACACACACACACACACACACACACACACACACACACACACACATTTTTTTTTCTTTCTCTCTTCATTTCTCATTCATTATTTTACGATCGTTATTACCATCAAAGACTCCTTTCTTACACACACACACACACACACACACACACACACACACACACACACACACACACACACACACACACACACTTAATCTTAGTATCCTCATTTTCAATTTTTTACGGCTATTATTACACTGTTACGAAGAGCTTTCCCTCCCATTTCTTTCTCCCTCAGTAACACACACAAACACACACACACACTTACTCACGCGAGCGCCAAGTCGAGTCAAGCCCTTTCACCCTCTCCTTCACAGCTCTACTTCTGGTCCATTACACCCTTTTTTGCGGCAACTGGCTCGAGGGTGGCTAACGGGGTGTTCAACAAGGTAACCGGAGCGCCCTGGACCGTGAGGAAGGGCCTTGATTTGGTCATTAGTTACAGGTCATTCACCGCGACAGTTTGGCAGCTATGTGATATGCGAGTAGGGAGGTGGGAAAGGAGGAGGAGGAGGAGGAGGGAGAGGTGTAGAAGCATGACGTAAAAATTGAGAAGGATAAGGATGAAGACGGCAAGGGTATTGTCGTTGGAGAAAAGGGTGGAGAGAGAGATGAAAAGTTAGTAAGAAAATGATGATGATGATGGTGATGATGATGAGAAAGAGGAGGGGAAGGAGGACGAAGAGGAAAATGAAAATGAAGTGAGGAATGAAAGAAGGGAGTCAATGCTAATACGATGTAGAAAAGAAATAGCAATAGGGAACATGAAAGTGAAAAAACTGAAAGATAAGAGGGAAAACGAGAAACAAATAGTGAAACGTAAGTGAAGGAACGCATTAAATTTAGATAAAGTTTGAGGAAAGTAAAAAAAAAATAAAAAAGAATCACGCAAGAAGCAGAAATGAAGAGGAAAGAAAAATAATTAAGTGCTAAACTCGTTATTGGAAAGACAAACAGACAATGACGGACGGACACACACACACACACACACACACACACACACACACACACACACACACACACACACACACACACACACACACACACACACACATACACACACACACACATGGAGATGAATAAAACACACAGATAAAAGGCAATAGGGAGAAATAAAAGGATTTGATGTAAGATTGTTATTAAACAGTAAAGTAGCAACTGGAGAGGGAATATGTGTCGGGATAAAAGTGAGATAGAGGGGAATTAACGAACAGAGTTATGAGGTGAGGGAAAGGAAGGGGAAAAGCAAGAAGGAAAGGTCTTTGATAATAATAATGGCCGTAAAAAAATTGAAATGGAAGGCAAGAAAGAGAGAGATTAAGAAGCTGCGCGCGTGTGTGTGTGTGTGTGTGTGTGTGTGTGTGTGTGTGTGTGTAAAATATTAAATCGAAACCTTAAGCCGCCCCACCACTTAATTCATACGGATAAACACAAAGGGAAAAAAGGAAGGGAAAAAAATGCAGATATACGATCATAGACGGAAAATGTGATATTAGTTCTCTCTCTCTCTCTCTCTCTCTCTCTCTCTCTCTCTCTCTCTCTCTCTCTCTCTCTCTCTCTCTCTCTCTCTCTCTCTCTCTCTCTCTCTCTCTCTCTCTCTCTCTCTCTCATACACACACACACACACACACACACACAGGGTTGAGCAAATAATAAAGAATCCCACGGGATATCCACGTCTTCACTAAACTGTCCAATTTAATTTCCAAACTAATGAGAACTTTCCCCCGTTTTAGTTTAAATTTCTAAAAGATAAAATTCACTCGGGTGCGGGTTTCCCTTTTAGAAAGAGAAAGAACTCGCTCTTTTGTTGATCCTGACCAAGCATTTTTCACTTTATGTATTATTTTTATTAAGTCGGACGAAAAAATATGTCTGTATATAAACAAAAAGAATCATTATGGTATGAGAGAGAGAGAGAGAGAGAGAGAGAGAGAGAGAGAGAGAGAGAGAGAGAGAGAGAGAGAGAGAGAGAGAATTCGTGTGTTTGTTTGCTTGTGATTCTATGGCTACCAAGGCGAACCAAAGTATGCCTGTAGTGGTGTGTAGTCGGGGGTGGGTACTGGTGAGGGATAGGTGGTAAAAGTGGTTGCGTGGGCCTAAATAACAGTGCATAGAGGCCGGAACAGCAGTGGCGAGGCGCTATAGGCCGGCAAGGTGGGTGTTGAAGGCTCTTCGACCCGTGAAATAGCTGGTGTTTCCCGTGATGGATGCACGTTCCTCCTCACCCTCCGCCTTCGCCTCCTCCTCCTCCGCTTCCGCCTCCGCCTCCTCCTCCTCCTCCTCCTCCTCCTCCTCCTCCTCCTCCTCCTCCTCCTCCTCCTCCTCCTCCTCCTCCTCCTCCTCCTCCTCCTCCTCCTCCTCCTCCTCTTCATATCTACTTCTCAGAACCGGAACTAAAAATATGTGAACGGTTGTAAGGTTTACTTGTTTCTTTCTTGTTTTGTTTTGTTTTTCTCAATCATTTGGAGTCAGCTATAGTGCTATTGTCGTTGCTAGTAGTAGTAGTACTAGTAGCAGTAGTAGTACTAGTAGTAGTAGTAGTAGTAGTAGTAGTAGTAGTAGTAGTAGTAGTAATAGTAGTAGGGGTAGTAGCATTACTATTATAGTACTAATTATATTAGTAGTTTCAGAAGTAGTTACAGTATTAATTGAAATAATACCAGTAGTGTAATAAGCTGTAGTACGTAGTAATAGGAGTACAAGAGCCAGCAGCAGCAGCAGCAGTGGTGACAGCAATAGCTTCTGAACAGGAAGAATGGAGAGCTGGAGCCTTATCAGCATTCAGAGAAAGCGAGAAAAAGGGCCTTTTTAAGCACGTCCCAATAGAATGGTGTTGAGTCCGATATGAGGAGGCTTTTGAGCCCGTGGTGCCCTACTTATTGAGGGGCGGCGGAGCAGGTGTCGGTCTGCTGGACACGGGCAGAGCGTGGGAGGTGAAACAGAGAAAAAAATAAAAAGAGAAAAGTGAAAGAACAAAGAG
>NC_059300.1:7829057-7831557 GCF_017591435.1 Portunus trituberculatus | reverse complement strand
TCTCTGTACTGTAATACTCCCTCCTGCCCTCTCTACCTTTCTGCGCCCTGTCAACGCATATATCTATGTGTGTGTGTGTGTGTGTGTGTGTGTGTGTGTGTGTGTGTGTGTGTGTGTGTGTGTGTGTGTGTGTGTTGTTGACTGTTCAGTGGTTGTCGTGAGAGTTGACATATGGTACTTTTATCATGAAATTCGTCCGTTTCTTTTTTTTTTTGTTATTTGTGTGTGTGTGTGTGTGTGTGTGTGTGTGTGTGTGTGTGTGTTTGTCATGTGGTTATTGTGCGGCAGAGATATTGTGTTTTTTATATTGTGTTTGTCTGTTTATACTTTTTTTTTCTATAACGTGTCATTTCATGGGGGGGTTTTTTATTAGTCTTCTTTACCACTGTTTTGTCGAAGTCTCTGTGTTGGTGTAGGTAGCGTGAGTGACATGGAAAAATGTATTGCTGAAACTGTCGCATGAATAGTGATAAAGAAAACAATCCAAAACGTGGAAAAATGTATGTACAGGACATTTCAGAGTAAAAGATTAAACTTCAGATAAAAAGAAAACGGCAATAAAAGTCCAGAAATATGAAGGACATGCCTGGAGTAATGAAAATATTATCATTCCGTGTCTAAATAGCATGATAAATTAAATACCTCTCTCTCTCTCTCTCTCTCTCTCTCTCTCTCTCTCTCTCTCTCTCTCTCTCTCTCTCATGTCATTAAACCCTATTTATGATTTTTTTCCCAGTGTTGCTTCTCGTTAATCATCCTTCTCCTCTCCCTTCCTTCATTTCATCTTTTCATTGCATTTTTCTTTCACCACCTCATTCATTCAAGGCACGTAAGCTAAACTAACTAAAGCTAACCTCGCTTCACCTAACCTTACCTTACCTTACCTTACCTTACCTTACCTTACCTCAGTTCTCTTTACGTCACCTCACCTGCGTTCCTCCGTCTTTGAAGTCTTATAGTCTGGCTAAGTGTGGTAGCGATTCTAGGCGTCAGAATTACACCTGGTTGCCTTTTCGCGACGTTGCAGCCTTGTAAATACTGCCTGGATGGTTCTCACTGCTAGATGCGCCAATACTCCAGTCTTCTGTCAGTGGCGTGTTTACTTGCTCTCCTGTTCTTTTTTTTCCCATGGCCCGTATTAAAAAAACGCTTTACTCTCTCATCACAACTATTTTCCAAGGCCACAGATATGATAAGCGAGGTTTTCAAGAGGGATTCTCCAGTTAATAATGTTAATAATTCTTGTCAATCTGCCTCTAAAACAGTAAAAACACCTTAGAAACTAGTGTTAACTTAAATAAAGCCTTTTGAAAGAGAAGAGGTGAAGCAGAGAAGCGTTGAGATTACAATACTTTGTCCCGTTTTCTGTGTTCTCTGTCTTCTTGCCTCGATATTGTAATCCCCAGTAAAATTTTCCTACTGCCATCTAATTCAGTATAGGTTTGGTAGAGGTTATTGTGATTTGCAAAGGTGTCTCCATGTTTCTAATGATAGTTTGGATAGGTTTGTGCATCAGCAATAAGAAACTACCAATAAGAAACGTCCTTATCATCTGTCGTCTCCTAGAAATCGTCTTGATGAGAGAGCAAAATATCTCAGAATCCGATCAGGTGTCTTATCATTGCCGTGTGTGCTTGTCTGGTCCTTCCTGTCTCTCGCTCGCTGTGCCGCCATACCTTCCTGCTCTCATTCTGCCCCTGAAGATATGCAGTGACTGGTGTGAGGAAGCGACTATGTTTGCCTGAAGGAGGAGGAACCTGCCGACTATTCACTTCATTTCACATTCCATAACTCATTCACACGACCACGTCAGCTGAAGGGGAAATCAGAGCTCCATTTTACCGGTCCTTTCATCTTCCCTCCTCTCTTCTCCTCCTCTCCCTTCCTCTCCTCTTCCTGCCCTCCCATCTTCTCCTCTCTTCCTCTTGGCGGAGTAATATGCTGCATCGTCTTTACCTCTCCCTCCTTGCTACCTGCTCCAAAAGGTAATGCAATTTTATGCAGTGCCTACGGCTTTGGAAAACCAAGGAATTTTTATATTTTGTTTATTCGGTCTTTTTCTTCTTTTCCTTTTCATCTATTCATCTACCGCCTACTTACTTATCTACCTACCTACCTACCCACCTATCTACCTATCAATCTTACCATTCCTTTTTAAGTATATTGCAATTTAATTTGTTCCTCAGCATTCTCTCTCTCTCTCTCTCTCTCTCTCTCTCTCTCTCTCTCTCTCTCTCTCTCTCTCTCTCTCTCTCTCTCTCTCTCTCTCTCTCTCTCTCTCTCTCTCTCTCTCTCTCTCTCTCTCTCTCTCTCTCTCTGGCGACCGTGCTGTTAGTATCACAACACACCTCGCTCCTCTCTGCGTCTCCTGAACCTACATCGCCTCCCCTACATCGGCAATCAATGAGCACTTGACTCCTAAAGTTGGGAGGGGCGAAGAGGCTTATTTTTTATCCCTTCTTTTATCACGGCGAGTGAAGTTTGACGCTCTGACCAGCAA
>NC_059300.1:7811557-7824057 GCF_017591435.1 Portunus trituberculatus | reverse complement strand
TTTTCTTTTTTTAGTTCTTTTTTTCTACTTTTCGTTACTGACGTATTTCCACGCCACTATAAAGGCATGGGGAAAAGCTAAGTGGCCGTACAGTATGTGTGTTGGTGGAGGTAAACATCATTAAACTATTTGCCTTTCCTCCTCCTCCTCTCTCTCTCTCTCTCTCTCTCTCTCTCTCTCTCTCTCTCTCTCTCTCTCTCTCTCTCTCTCTCTCTCTCTCTCTCTCTCTCTCTCTCTCTCTCTCTCTTGCGCCATTATGTAATAGCTGTGTTCACGTTTTAAGATAATGTGTTTTGTGTCTTATTTAAAGGACATTATATTTAATGCATACTTATGAAATAATATAGTTTCTAGCGGTTCTCTCCCAGCATCAGTTCTCTTTCCCTTCCTTCTTATGTCACCCCACTATGAGTTCCTCCAAATGACACAGTAGATTAAGGTAGAAGTAAGAACCACCACAGAGTATTAATTTTTTGCTTATTTTCTTCCTTTTCCCCTCGTTCAGAAGGCTGCGTGTGGCGTGGACGGCGCGGGTGGCAGGGCCCAGGGGAGAGGAACCAGCGGTAACTTGGCCCATTAGCGCCGCCCTGAAGAAGGAGATAGCGCCAGCCTCTGGGGAGCGCCGCCACCCTCTCAAGAGCTTCTTCTGCTGAGCCGCCAGTTTCCCTGTCATCGTTTTTTAGAGAAGCGACAAAAGAAAGCTAAGCAAAAGAAAACATTGCATTCTTCCTCTTCCACCGGAGTCGTCTTTCTTGTGGTCTTAAGAATGCAGAAGCAGCTCCTCTTCAGACTTTGTCCCCCGCATTGCGTCCTCACCAGGAATTGAAGGACATCCGAACAGTGAACTGAAGGAAAATATCAAGGCACTATTTTCTATTGACTGCCCCGCTGTGAATATTAAGAGCGGGCCAGCCAGCACAGGTCCTGCCAGCCAGCCAGGCCTTGGTGTGGTAAGAGTAATTGCCCCGTCAGAAGCACCGCGCCCCGCACTCCCAGGCCTGAACTCTCGCCTCTAATTGACTGCCGCTACTCCTCGGAAGTGTAAAAGCAAATTCGTTCATTAAAGATGCACGGGAAACATCCGGTCGAGCGAGGAATATAGTCCTCACTAATTAAGGTTCATCAGATCACAGGCCTCTCAAAAGCCGCCTCATTGATCGCCACGCTGCGCCTTCCTCCTCCCTCACCCTCCTCTTGGAAGGACTGCCCCCGCAGGCCGCTCCCAGTAATTCAGCTCCCATTGGTCAATCAAAGTGAAAGAAAAAAAGAGGTGTCCTTTGTATGGACGGCACGTGAAGGCCACAGGGATCTGGAGAAACGCAGCGTGATTGGCCAGCGGGAGTGAGGGTGCTACGTGTGTGGGAGCGGTATTAGACGCGGCCCACACCTTGCTCCCGCCTTGCCACGACTGTGACGCGAGGTGACTAAAGTACTAATTACAGCCCCTGGAATAAGAAAGAGAGCAAGGAGAAATAGGAAGCGGAAGAGGGGGTATTAAAAAATGATACTGCAATTAGCGTGAAGCATCCGGGGGTAAAATCCTCGAAAAAAGAATGTAGTGTGAAAGTTGCGAGTGTTTGCCTTCTGGTCGTTCGCGTGCACGAGGACACGGAGGAGGTGGAGAGACGTGGAGAAGGAGGGGAAGGAGGAGGAGGAGGAGGTGGCAGTGGTGTTGGCGGAGGCGAGGAAGAGGCAGCCAACCTTCCACCCTCCACCGACCAAGGCTGTTCAGGAAAAGTCCAAGGAAATTCTTGCGAAAAATTGCTCGTTTCTCGTGTGTGGGCTGCCAGTGGTGCGTTGTCCTTTTTTCTCTTTCTTTTTTACGTAAATGTTTTTGCTCTTATATGTGGAGGAGAGCAACTGAACCTGAGCAACAAACGAGTGGCAGTGACTAGTCTTGAATAACAAACACTGTGACATACGATAGACGTGCATGGAAACTTGAAATTATAGAAGGAAAAGAGAGAAAATAAAAGATTTGTTATTGGAGACAGAAACAAAAAAGGAAAAAGCAGCGAAACTGATGTAAGTAAACCCTCACACGAAAGGACACTTAAAACTCGATTCTGGTGACGTTGAAAGGCATACTCTGTGACAAGTGCCTGAGTGCGTGTACGTGTGTGTGTGGGTACGGGTGTAGGAAGTGTGGGCGTATAATTGTGCGCCAGGTGTCATTGGGCAGGGGAGTCTATGAGGAATCAATTTGTAACTCGTAAGGAACCACCACTCGCTCTTCGCTATTGGCACGTCGCTCGGTCCTGGCTCGGGGTGTCGGCAATATATCGCCCCGCTGTGACTGTCTGGCACCCGAGCCTTGACGCTATCTGGAAAGGACACAAATTGGACATCAATACGGCTCACTTCGAGACGTTACCGTTACCGCCACGACCACCACCACCATCGCCACGACTACCACCGCCACCACCTCACCAACACCTCGCCAGAAAGGTTACAGTCACCGTTCCCATTACCTCCCGTGTAATTTGCGTGTTACGGCTTTGGGGAATCAGAGGATATTAATTGCCTCGTTTACGACACGCACACAAATAGCTAGCGGACTCAAGCAATTAAATCAGCCATCGGGCACGCTCCTCTCCCCGCCAGTGAATAAATAACAGATAACGCTTGCCGAGATATGGATGACGGACCCGTACGCCTCCCTCAGACACGGTGCCATTCTTTCGCTAAGAAAACAAAAAAACGAGTGTGAGCTGCGCCGCTTAATGAAAGAGGACGTGTAACAGATATACACAAGAAACAACTTTATTAATTGCGTTCAAGACAGTGTGTGGGTGTGTCCTATACTGGTGTGTTTATACCTGTGCATTGTTAAGTGTTCATTGACGCCGCCCACAATGCTGCCCACGCCCGCTGCACGCCTCCTCGCCTTCCTTGCCTGCTGCCTGGGCGTCTCCCTCACACCCGCAGCGGCTTATCGTAAAGGTAAGTGGATCATACCTCGTCTTGTTGCACCTGTACGCGCCGCTTGTCTTCCCGAGTTGTTACCTGTCATCATTAGTCAAGGTAAATCCTCAGCGTTGGTTAGTCTTTTGGTGGCAAGCTGGGAATTTTGTATTGTACGTAACACCAGGTGAGTCTTTTCATGGTGAGTGTTGTTGATGATCCCTGCAGCTCTCACCACACCGCACGCTCATGTCACACCGAGGAAAAACGAAGCCACGCATCGCTGAACAGCCAGTTGTCTTGCGGGGCTTGGAGCTACATTGCCGCACACTTTTTTTTCGTTTTATTTCACTGTTTTTTTTTATATTTTTTTTTCCTACCTGGCATGACGGGAGTTGATGTGCAGGATCAAAGCGGTATCACCAAACAGTACCTCGCAGCCACCACCACCACCACCACCACCACTAGTAGCGTCACCGTCCGTGCCGCCCTCAGGTAAATCGGCTTTCTGGACTTCACTGGTGGGTGTCATGGCTGCGAGGCACGTTATCGGCACCAGTAGATTTTTTATTTTATCCTTTTTTATGACGACGGCACTTTTTTTTCTTTCCTATCTCTTTCTTTTATTCTTTCTTTCCACTCCGTCGGGTTCAGTCTTGGTCCCTCTACGCTCCTGTTGACATTTAGAGGCGAGGCGAGGCGAGACAGAGCATGCACGGAGGCGAAGGAAAGGGAGCTGAATGAAGAACAGTAGTGGAGTGAGAGAAGAGAGTCAGGAGTGAGAGTAAGAAATATGGGACTGATAGTGTTTAAGATCTTTTCTCCCCTCCACTCATCTATCCCACGCTCCCCTCCCCTCCCCATCCCCCACAACCGCCATCATTATTGTGGAAGTAAGCATACAAGACCACCACTGCGTTTTTTTTTTTTTTCTCCTTTCCTCATCTTTTGTCCTTTTCTCCTCCTCCTTCATCCGTGTGTACGTTTATACTTTTCAACTGTCAGTCTTTTGTTCGCGACATTTGTAAACATAAGCATCTTTTCTTCTTCCTGTATTTGCTTCCCCCAACTTTTTTTTTCCAGCTTTTTCTTCCGCTCCTCTGTTCTTTATTTGCTGCCACGTGTGTTTTTTATTGCTGGGTTTGCTGCCTCGCCTCACCTCACTCCCTACCATCTCTCCTCCTATCCCTCGTTCCCTCCCTCCCTTCTCTCTCTCTCTCTCTCTCTCTCTCTCCTCTTACCCTCCCTCCTCTCCCTGTTTCCTCACACACACCACCTCAGTTTTTTTTTTTTTTCATCTCGTTCTACAATCCTATTCTTTTATTTTTTACATGTATTTTTTTGTATCTTCCTTTCTTTCTCGTCTCTAGCCACTCCCGCATCCCTTTGTCCCTTTATTCACTACACAGATTCCAATCCTAAGGGAACTCCACGTCCTGTATCCTTTTTTTCCCTTTCCTTTTAAACTCTCCCATTTCTACTCTCGCCAACATTCTTACCTAAGCTTCCTTCTTTTTCCCCCTATTATATATACATACACTCCTACTCTCCAGCCAGTCCACTTAAGTCTTCTATTTTTTTCACTCTTTTTATCCTATTTTTTTTATGTGCTTGACTTTTTGTTTTAGTTTTTTTTCTAAGTTGTTGTTTTCTCTCCTTTTGCTACTTTCCTGCCTCATTTTTCTTTATATGTTTCATGTTCGTGTGTCGTTTTCTCTTTGCTCTTCTCGTATCTCTTTTCGAAATTTCTAGCTTCCATTTGTATTTTCTTTGTATCTTCTGTTAACATTTACTAGCCCATTTTTGTTTTTTTTTTACTTTTTTTTCTCTATCGTGTTATTATTACTCGTATCATTTTCCTATTCATATCTTTTCCAATCCTTTTCGTTTTTTTTTCCTGCATATTCTCTTCTACCGCACTCCTTCACACGTTTCCATTCATTTCTCCTTATTCGTATTTCCTATTCTCTTCTCATCTTTCCTATCTCTTAAACTGTTTTCTCTTCATACTCTCACCATCCACTCCTGTCACAAATTACATCCTTTTCTTCCTTCTTTCCTTTATCCATTCCATTATCACTGTCTCTGTTTCCCTTTCTCCTTTGCTGTCTTCCCCTGCATACCCCTCTTTATCACTTTTCCTTTTCATTTCACATTTACGCTATTTTTCCAGTTTCCCCTTCCATCCTATTATCACATTCCCTACCTCACTTTTCCCCTCATATGCCTTCCCCCTTAATCACCCCTTATCACACATTTCCCCCTATCATCCCATATCTGCTTGTTCTAATCCCATTCCCTCCCGTATTTCGTCGAATCATATCCCTTCGTACTTACCCATCATTCATTTTTTCCCCCTCCTTCGTTCATACCACTGTTTATTTTCCCTATGCTACTTCACTTCTCTCTATTCATTCTCACCCTGTACGATTTCCACGATTCTTATTCCATTTTCCATTGTATTTCATCCAATCATAGCCGTACTTACTTTAAAATCAGTAACTTCAACCTCCATTGTTCAAACTACGCTCTGCTTTTTCCTATATGTGTCTCCTCCCAATTCCCTTTCCTTTTCCCTTTCTTAAACTTACACGATTCTTTTTTTCCGCCTTCCTCCTTGCTCTCTTTCTCCATACCCCCGCTTTTTCTCTCTCCCTCTCTCCTTCTCCGTCCTCTGTGTCCGTCCCGCGTGATCCAGAGCGGTATGAACGAGCCCCCCAAGTTGTAATCTTCATAAAAAGTGATATAATGAGTCCATGAACGAGAGGAATGCGAAGCCACGGTGACATTCCTCATAAATCTTGCGTTAGTCTCAGTTAGTTTATTTTCATTTATTTCTTTATTTATGTATTCTTTTTTGTGTAAGTTGGCAATAAATGAAGGTGGAGAAATTGGGAGGAGTGGTGGAAGGAGAAGATATTAATGAGGAAGGAGAGATGGATGTGAAGCAGGACGTGGAAGTGGTGTAATGTAGGTGAAGGAACTGGGGAAAGAGGAGGAGGAGGAGGAATAGGGGGAGAAGAAAGAAAGAGAAAACTCGGATGGAATTAGGAAGAAAAAAAAGAGTGGAAGATGTTGATAATGAATAAAAAAGGAAAAGGTGTAAAGGAAATAGAGAAAATAGAAAAGAAAAAAGAAATGGTAAAAAAAAGAAAGAGGAAGCGAAGAAGTAAAAGGAAAGAGAAAGAAAGAGAGGAAAAATAAGAAAATGGAGGAAATGGAGAAAAAGAAGAGAAGGCGGAGTGGAAATTAATGCATAGATAGGAAAGATATTTTTCACATGTCTCATAAATAATGATGATGACGGTCGGTCACAAATAACGTCAATTATGATTGTATCTTGCGATTTATGACAACGAGGAGCGACAGCTTTGTGTGCGTGTGTGTGTGTGTGTGTGTGTGTGTGTGTGTGTGTGTGTGTGTGTGTGTGTGTGTGTGAGTGAGTGAGTGAGTGTATGTGGTTTCTTCCATTACTGGTTTGATATATAGAATAATGTCCATAATTGGGTTCATTCTTGAAGGTCATTTCTTGCCGACATTAATATTTTTCTTGTTTTATTGCATCTTATTTGACTGGAATGTTGTTGTTAGTGGCGGTAGTGGTGGCGGTGGTGGTGGTAGAGTTACTCCCTCGCTCGGTGTCCTGAATCCATATATATATTTTATTTTATTTTTTTCTCGTCATTTAGATTCTCCTGTATATCGTTGTTCGTATTGGTGCTGCAGTGGTGGTGGTGGTGGTGGTGGTGGTAGTATGGTTATTGCTGCCCCTATTGTTGTCGTTCAAGGGGAGTGACGGTGGTGGTGGTGGTGGTGGTACTGTGTGGTGTGGTGTTGACGGTGGTGATGGTAGCGGTCACGTTGCCGTAAGATCTTAATTACCGTGTAGGGTTTGGACAGCCCGCTTTTCCTCCGCCCCACAGTAATGAAATTATATATTCATGCCATGATACATTGCTTCCCCCAACACCTTGACTCCTCAGCAGCCCCCGCCACTACTCATAAGATGTGTTGTCCCTCCTCTTGTTCCTCCTCCTCTTCCTCTCCTTCTCTCTTCCTTTCCTCCTCCTCCTCTTCCTTTTCCTCCTCCTCCTTCCTTTCCTCCTCCTCCTCTTCCTTTTCCTCCTCCTCCTCCTCCTCCTCCTCCTCCTCCTCCTCCTCCTCCTCCTCCTCCTCCTCCTCCTCCTCCTCCTCCTCCTCCTCCTCCTCCTCCTCCTGCTGCTGCTGCTGTCCTGAGTGTATTCCGATAACAGTATTGCGTTTTGTTTCCACGAGAGCTTTGTGGTGTGTTCCGATCACAGTTTGTGGCAGTTTTGTAGCCGAAATGCCTGGCACGACTGCTGCCATAGCATCTGGCACTGCTTGCCATAGCGTCTGGCTCTGTTGTAGCCATAGCGGCTGGTACCATTGTCATAGGATTTGTAAACGATTTAGAAAAGAAACCAAAGGAAGACAAGGAAAGAAACGGCAACAGATTTTGAGATCCTTATTAGGTTTGTATAACTGTGATTCACTTACTACTAATGGAAGAAACAGGACAACAATGTAGGAGAAAGAGATGGAGAAAGAGGTGGAAAGAAAGAAAGGAGGAAGAGGATAAAAGAAAAATAAAGGAAGAGAAGGCTAGTTTCTGAATATTCGTATGTTATTAAAGCTAATAGTCATCTTCTTTTCTGTTAAGCTTTTTTTTCTGTTACTCTCTTTGTGTGGTGAAATGAGAACAAGCTCCTGGTGTGTTGCGAGGCGTTGCTTACTTGCTTACGATTATCTTTTTCGCCTGACGTTCTATTTGCATACGCTCCGAGAAACGCATGTACACTCACAGACACCAGCCATCTAATCTTGTTGTAAAAGATAAGGTGGCTTTTTTATTCAAATAGATCCCATTATTCAGATAGACTAATGAAAGCAATTTAAAGTTTACTAATGCATAGAAATGGATGCTGAGATGACTAGTAATAACAGGACTTGAACTAATGGTAATGAATATGAGTGGTTAATTTATTTTTTATGCAAGAGGGAAAGCAACCAAGGGCAACACAAGATTAAATAAAAGATAGGTAAAGGGTTAGCCAAAATTCTGGGACAAATATCTTGAAACCTCCCCCTACAGGTGTATGACCTAAATAAAAAATGTTACTGTATACAGACGCATGGCTTTAGGCTGCTTCCTAGGAAATACACCACGTAGAAGTCATAGGTATATAAATGATTTACTGTTGGAGGGGAACCTGAGGGGGAATGTGACCTCTGACGATGTGTGAGGTGGAAAAGAAAGGAGGTGAGGTGTTGTGTGTGCATGTGTGGTGGCGGAAAGTGGGCGTTGCGAAAGCCTGTCCGAATGCTCTTTTCCCTTCATTCCCCGTCATCTGAGTCGTGGCCGGGGGGTCGATATAAAGCGATATGTCCCTCGGAAGCCTGAATAAGGTCTATGTTGATGTGGATCAGATATTTGTTTGGGAAAGACTGAGGGGAGCTAACCAGCCTTCCTTTGGCTAGTACCTGCTTGAGAATTTTGCTCTTCTTTTACAAGCTGACTGACTTCATGAGGGGTGCATATAGCAATTGTGGTAATAGTAAATGATAATCAAGTTCTTATCTTTTAAGCAATTCAGGTTGAAGTAAGAAGTAATTTGAAGCGCCACAAAGATGCTCAGCCTTGTTCTTAGGAGGTGTTTTTCTATTGAAGGTGTAGAGTTTTATGTTCACTTACCCTATTAGCATCTTACAAACAATCTCCATTATGGCATTTAAAGATTCAGACGAGTTACAGTGCCGAAACAACTAAAAATAGAAAGATGATGATGATGGTAATAAGGAGAAGAAAATACAAATACTAAATAGTAGAATCAATACAAAAACAGCAACAATAGCAACACCAATAATGCAATCACCTATTCTCTTTCCACACTCCCAAAGTTTGAAATAGTAGTGCCATGAAGCAGTGAGTCCTCTCCAGCTACTCCTATCCATTATATATCCCGTTGTTTTCATTCGTTCTTACACTGTTTTAATTCTCATCTCTATATGTCACGGTGCTTCAACTCCCATATCTACTGTATATTTCACTCTCTGCCTTCCTTACCAATTCGTCTAGTCTGTTTTGGCTGAACAACACCAATAACCGTCCTCTGTCCCGCTCTGCATCACTAACCACTTCGTTCCATTCTCCCTCAGTCCTGTGTCACGTTGTATCACTCCACCTTTCTCTCCATGCACTCCACAAACCACCTCTTCCCCTTCAACATTTAACTGCACCACCCCTTCAATCCTCGGCTCCCAGACTCCTCTATTTGCAAGCTTCCTTCAATGACACTCGCTACCCAGGCCTTGAACCTTCCCTTCTCATACTGCCTTCCTCTTACACTCCGACTCTCTCTGTGTAATTCCCCCATTCCTGTCTCCCTTTCCCGTCCTTGGCAGCAGAGGAAGGAAGAGAGAGAGAGGACAAGGCATAGCGGAAAGGAGGTTGGGGGAGATGTGAAAGGGAGAATGGGGGAAGGATGCGTCCTGTCTTTACGAGGGGAATAGGAGTGTATTAAAGGATGTAGGATGTGTTTAAGAGGGGTTTGTGTTTACGTGTGTGTGGGCAGGAAATGGTATGTGTGTGTGTGTGTGTGTGTGTGTGTGTGTGTGTGTGTGTGTGTGTGTGTGTGTGTGTGTGTGTGTGTGTGTGTGTGTCTGTGAGAGAGAGAGAGAGAGAGAGAGAGAGAGAGAGAGAGAGAGAGAGAGAGAGAGTGTATATAAAAGTGTCAAGGGTTTATGTTGTGTTTACTCAGTGTGATTGACTTCACCGACATATCAATGACTTGTATAAATAGAAACACACACACACACACACACACACACACACACACACACACACACACACACACACACACACACACACACACACACACACACACACACAAGCCTCTTAATGTAGCCCTGTTCACCTACAGGTTGTAACACACACACACACACACACACACACACACACACACACACACACACACACACACACACACACACACACACACACACACACCCGGTAACTCAGTGGTTAGAGCGCTGGCTTCACAAGCCAGAGGACCGGGGTTCGATTCCCCGGCCGGGTGGAGATATTTGGGTGTGTCTCCTTTCACGTGTAGCCCCTGTTCACCTAGCAGTGAGTAGGTACGGGATGTAAATCGAGGAGTTGTGACCTTGTTGTCCCGGTGTGTGGTGTGTGCCTGGTCTCAGGCCTATCCCAAGATCGGAAATAATGAGCTCTGAGCTCGTTCCGTAGGGTAACGTCTGGCTGTCCCGTCAGAGACTGCAGCAGATCAAACAGTGAAACACACACACACACACACACACACACACACACACACACACACACACTCTCTCTCTCTCTCTCTCTCTCTCTCTCTCTCTCTCTCTCTCTCTCTCTCTCTCTCTCACTAGGATAAGTTTCGGGTACATCACTAAGGGAGGAAGAAGAAGAAAAGGAGAAAGGAATACGAAAAAAAAAGGATGGGAAAGTAACAGAAGCACACACGAATACACACACACACACACACACACACACACACACACACACACACACACACACACACACACACACACACACACACACACTTGCTGCTGCTCGTTTTCCGAAGTTAATCTCATTGAAATTTAGGGCCAATTAAAGTACCTGAAAGAAGGAAAACAAATACTCCTTCAGTTGATTCTCTTTTGGAACGGTGGACGATTCTGCTAAATTTTTATGTGGCTCGTAAAATGCTCCATTGGACTTCGTGTGTGTGTGTGTGTGTGTGTGTGTGTGTGTGTGTGTGTGTGTGTGTGTGTGTGTGTGTGTGTGTGTGTGTGTGTGTGTGTGTGTGTGTGTGTGTGTGTGTGATAATGTAATAGCTCCTCTTGCCTCCTTTAGAACTCGAAAATTGTGTTTCCTTCCTTCCTGTTCTTCCTTGTTCCCCCTCTTCCTCATTTCTCTTCATCTCTCTCTCTCTCTCTCTCTCTCTCTCTCTCTCTCTCTCTCTCTCTCTCTCTCTCTCTCTCTCTCTCTCTCTCTCTCTCTCTCTCTCTCTCTCTCTCTCTCTCTCTCTCTCTCTCTCTCTCTCTCTCATTCCCATAAATTACACCCTTCCTTCCATTCCTTCCTCCTTCTCGAGTTTCTCTAATCGTTCTTCTTCCCCTCACTTCCCTTTCTTTCCTTTCCTTTATGTCTTTCTCTTCTATTAATTTGTATTCCTCTTTCTTCTATTTCTCCTCTCCTCTCTTCTTTTTTACGTTCTCTTCATTTTTATTATTGTTTCTCTATTTTTTTCAGATTCTTTCTCTTCGGTTTCCTGTTTTGATTTACTTCTTATCCTTTTATGCATCTATTCCATTATCTTCTATTTTTTCTTTTTTTTTTTCCTTTCTTTGTTTTTCCTTTTCTCAACTTTTTTTTTTTTTTTTTTCTCTTTCTCTGTCTTTATTCCTCCTCCTTCCCATCTCTCCTCTTCCGTTAATTGCCCTTCCTTCCCATCTCCTCTCCCATCTTGCCCTTCCTTCCTCTTCATCTCCCTTCCTTCCCTTCCCCTCCCTTCCTTCCTTCCTTCCTTCCTTCCTTTTTCCTTTCCTTCCTTCCTTCCTTCCTTTCCCTTCCTTTCCCTTCCCTTCCGTTCCCTTCCCTTCCCTTCCCTTCTCTTCTATAGCAGTCCCCTCTTCCCGTGTCCCTCTGCCTTTAGTACAAGTTAGTGTGTTTCAATCATGATGTGTAGTCCTGTAAGCGTGTGTTAGGGGAGTGGATGAAGGGGAGGGTTCTTGGAGTGAAGGAAGAAGTTTTCGAGTCAGAGGGAGACAGAGAGGCCAGAGAAAAGTAGAGAGAGTAAAAGGGAAGAGGGAGAAGAAAGTGAGGGTTGGATGTGGGTCTGTGTATTTGGGAGAAAGAGAGAAACGGAGGGATGAAAATAGATGAATGTGCTTGCAGAATAAGTGGAGGAGGAGGGGAAGAAGAAAAGAAAGGAATACAAAGGAAAGGGAGAAGAGAAAGGATGGTTAGTTTGGAGAGGGAATAGAAGAATAAGCAAGTAAAGGTATGGAGGATTGGAAAGGAGGAAAGGAAAGTGGTAAGTGGAGGCAAAAGGATGCATGAGACAGAAAAAAAATGAAAGAGGAAAAAGAATACCAGTGAGGAGGAAAAATGATGAAAATGAATAGATAAAGGAAGAAAAAGCAGAAAATGAGAAGAGATGACGAGGAAAAGAAAGAACAAGGAAGGCAAAGATGAAAGTAAATTGTGGAAGGAAGGAAGGAAGGGAGAAAAAAAATGAGAGGAATAGAGAAAATAAAGAGATTGGCGAGGAGGAGGAAAGGGGGAAAGCAATGATCAAAGTAAGTTGTGGAAGGGAGGAAGGAAGGAAGGAAGGAAGGAAGAAGGGAAGATGAGAGGAATGGAGCAAATAAAGTGTGTTGAGGAGAAAATGAGAGAGCAAAGACGATAATAAACTGTACAAGGAAAGAGGAAGAAAAAAAAAGAAATAGGAAAGACACACAAAGTAAATGGATGATGAAAAGAAGAAAATAGGAAAAAACGAAGATAAATTAACCACATAAGAAAGGAAAGAAGAAAACAAAAACAAGAAATA
>NC_059300.1:7801557-7804057 GCF_017591435.1 Portunus trituberculatus | reverse complement strand
ACCTCAAAGACTCACTAGTAATCTGCAAACGCTGAGCCACTTCAACGAAATGCTGTATTAGAAAAAAGAGCGTGAAAAAATATATATACTGGAAATAAATACATGCACCTTTTCGTAAATTCCCAGTAATCTTAAACGCATTACTTGTGTGTGTTGGGTGGAAGGGGATGGGGTATTGGAGGGTGGGGCGATGGTAAAGGTTGGTGAGGTAGGAGGGTTTAAATTGTGTAAAAATAAAGGAAATGATGTAAAATTGTCACCACTTCCCAAACCAACACTGAATATAATCTCTTGTTTTATTACGAAGATTCCTGTTGGTTAGTTTGGAGTGATGAGATTTGTGAAGCTCCTTTTTTTGTTGTTGTTTTTATTTATTTACATTTTTTTTTTTTACCTCGACTCGACATATTTGTTATTTGTAGTTTTTGTTTGTTCTTTTTAATTTTAGAGAGAGAAATAGGGGAGGGAGGGAGGAAGCTCTCTCTCTCTCTCTCTCTCTCTCTCTCTCTCTCTCTCTCTCTCTCTCTCTCTCTCTCTCTCTCTCTCTCTCTCTCTCTCTCTCTCTCTCTCTCTCTCTCTCTCTCTCTCTCTCTCTCTCTCTCTCTCTCTCTCCCTGCATGTGATATTATGTACCAAGCTTGTCGTGTGCCTCGCAGCCTCTTTCAATCCATCATCATGCATCCTCCTCCCTGCTGTTCTCTTCCTCCTCTTCCTCCTCTACCACCACCATCACCACCACCACCACCACCACCACGTCCTCTTCTTCCTCCTCATCCTTTATTTCCATCGTCGTCTCCTCGCAAGGCTGAATATCTAAGTATCTTTACGCGCCTTCCCGCCTGCTATCCCCGAGTAACGCCGTGTAGCTGCCGCCGATTTCCACCTCCCGAAGCCGCTGCGAAGCAATAAGATTTCACCCAACGACCGCCTGCCTCCGCCGCCCCACTCTTCGCCGCCCGCTTCCTGACGGCGTGGCGGTTCCTTCAGCCGTGGCGGTGGACCAGAGCGATGAGAAGCTAGATACTCGATGACGGCGGAAGTTTTGCATGATTTTAGACTACCCAAGCAAGTCCACCGTACCCGTTTCGTTGACCGTCCCATCACGCCACACCCGCTCATGTCCCGTTCTCTTTCGTCCAATCCAGTCCCGTCCAAGAGTCACCCAACTTAGATTCCAGGCTTTGTGATTTTTTTACTCTGTCATGCCCCGTCCTGTCTTATCCCAACACGTAGCACACATGGACCTCATTCTATCTCTGTCCATCCTAGTAACCCTATCCTTGCTCTCTCAACATCTAATCAGCCTTCAGGTCCTCCAGCCACTCAGCCGTGTTTCATCTTCGTTTTATCACTCTTCATTTAGTTTTGTCCACCTTCAGTATCACTCTCTAGTTTTACTCTTCTCTCAAGCGGCTCATGAAAGTGTTACGAGGTCGTTTGGTATCAAGGGGATTGTAAGTGATTACTGATAAAAGCCTTATGACTCGTGTAAAAGAAAGCTATAACAGTAGTGACGTTGACATTGTCCCCGCCACCACGGCTATGCATGCAGTGCTGGTCGCTGTGGCGAAAGACATTCTGCAAACGTTTAGAGGAAAAAAAAAAGCAAGGACGACAACAAAGGGATGTGCAGAGAGAAATATTGGGAAAGACCGACCATTGCAGGAAAATCGGATAGCAGTGAGTGCGGCATGAAATATGTCCAAGAATTTTACAGGCTCAGAGCTTGATTGACAGTAGCAGCAACGGAAAAAGGATAAGAAATAACAGGAAAAAATAAGAAACAAAAAGAAAAAGTGAAGCACAACAGAAACAGCAACAAAACATCAAGGAACATAAGAAAATTAGTAGAACAACTCAATAACAAAAAGAACAACAGCGATTACTACCACCACCACCACCACCACCACCACCACCACCACCACCACCACCACCACCACCATCACTACCACCAAGTCACCATCAGCAACAAAGAAATATCATGCTCAGTAAAGTTTTATATCTCGTATCTCTCGTGATCATACGCTGGTTTGTGTTGAGGCAGCGAATATGATTATATTACCTAACGTTATTTGTGTGTGTGTGTGTGTGTGTGTGTGTGTGTGTGTGTGTGTGTGTGTGTGTGTTGCCGCTGGTGTGTACGTGGCCAGCACTTGCACGCTATCTGTAGCATGAACGCACGAGGTGTAAAGGCTCAACTTTTCCTTCATTATGTTTCATGTATTCACTTGTAAGTTTCATGTTCACTCGAGCTTCCTTGCAACAGTTTACACCATTAGAGTGATCCGTGCGTGACGAGGACTGTGTATCTGCTTGCCCTTTTATCTATACATCTATCTTCTTTGTTGACTTACGTATTTCACCAAATGTCTTTCTGCTTAGTCTATTGGTATGTCCATCTATTTACTGGTCTGTATTTATGTCGTCCACTTATCTATATATCTATTTTCTTTGTTAACTTAGTATCTTACCAAATGTCTTTCTGCTTAGTCTATTTGTG
>NC_059300.1:7771557-7796557 GCF_017591435.1 Portunus trituberculatus | reverse complement strand
TCTTCTTCTTCTTCTTCTTCTTCTTCTTCTTCTTCTTCTTCTTATTATCATTATTATTAATAATGATAATAATAATAATACTGATATTAATAATAATAATAACAATAACAATTATTATTGTTATTATTATTATTATTATTATTATTATTATTATTATTATTATTATTATTTTATTATTATTATTACTATCATCATTATTGTTATGAGGATTTGTAACACACACACACACACACACACACACACACACACACACACACACACACAGCCCGGTAGCTCAGTGGTTAGAGCGCTGGCTTCACAAGCCAGAGGACCGGGGTTCGATTCCCCGACCGAGTGGAGATATTTGGGTGTGTCTCCTTTCACGTGTAGCCCCTGTTCACCTAGCAGTGAGTAGGCACGGAATGTAAATCGAGGAGTTGTGACCTTGTTGTCCCGGTGTGTGGTGTGTGCCTGGTCTCAGGCCTATCCCAAGATCGGAAATAATGAGCTCTGAGCTCGTTCCGTAGGGTAACGTCTGGCTGTCTCGTCAGAGACTGCAGCAGATCAAACAGTGAAACACACAAACACACACACACACACACACACACACACACACACACACACACACACACACACACACACACACTACCTCTCTCTCTCTCTCTCTCTCTCTCTCTCTCTCTCTCTCTCTCTCTCTCTCTCTCTCTCTCTCTCTCTCTCTCTCTCTCTCTCTCTCTCTCTCTCAATGTGTGTGAGAGAGAGAGAGAGTGTGTGCCTCTGTGTCTGCGTCTGAGCTGGGATCGTGATGCATATTTCAATGATATGAAGCACTCAGTTAATTAACCTGGAGCCGCGAGGGAGGATTGAGCTGCCGCCGAGGATTGGAGGCGGAGCACTGCTGAGCCTGGAGCGCGAGGGAGAATACTGATGGTGACGATGATGATAATGATAATGATAATAATAGTAATGATAATGATAATGATACTAAAACATGCCAACAACCCCTTTAACTTTTATTACGGTATTTCAGTGATTTAATTGGAAAGCTAAATAAAAGGTAACCCGATGTTTTCTAAGCGGTTTTAAGTAGAGGAAGACAAGCATGAAAGGGCACACTCATTTGTAAGCTTCAGGGTCAAGACTCCTAAGAAGAGACGGGGAAAACACACAACGGGAGCAAAAAAACGAGGGAAGGCAAAGTTGGGGAGATGAAAGGTAACTTATGGTGCTCCAACTTCCACCTTGCCTTTTTTTTTTTTTGTTAGTTCGGTTCTGGACTCATGCTTCCGGAAACGTGAAACACTGCAAGAGAGAGAGAGAGAGAGAGAGAGAGAGAGAGAGAGACAGACTGACTTAAACAGTTTTCATTCACATACACAAACATCCATACATTTCATTAGCCATAAAGAAAGACAAAAAAAAACACTTACGGTAAAGGTTAATTAAAAAAAAACAACACAAACTGCAAAATTATGGAAAAATAGTGATTATAAAACAAGAACATGATTACATTTGAATAATCTAGAAGTATATAAGTAGTAAACTCTCAGAATATGTCACTCACAGATGAAGCACACACACACACACACACACACACACACACACACACACACACACACACACACACACACACACACACACACACACACACACACACACACACTAGCCAGAATGAGAAAAAAAAATATATATAAGCATAATTTTAGTCATCGTGGTTAAAAGTATACACGTACGCTACGAA
Organism: Portunus trituberculatus; assembly: GCF_017591435.1. Classification (NCBI taxonomy): domain Eukaryota; kingdom Metazoa; phylum Arthropoda; class Malacostraca; order Decapoda; family Portunidae; genus Portunus; species Portunus trituberculatus. The sequence continues at coordinate 7,794,837 of NC_059300.1, read as the reverse complement.
ATATAAAAATGTTAAAGAATAAGAAGAGAAAATGCTTTCCTTCTTCAGACTTAAGGCGAATAAGAACCAGGTCAGAGAAGAACATTATAGAGGTGGTGGTAGGGGTGGTGGTGGTGGTGGAAACTAACGAGGAGGAAAAGAGATAGAGGATAATAAGGGAAAAAGATAAGAGAAGGGAAAGGAAACCAAATGTGGAAAAGTGTAAAGAAGAGAAAAAACGAGAAGACGGGGAAGAGAGAAGAGGAGGAGGAGATGATAGTGGTTGTGGTGGTGGTGGTAGTAGTGGTGGAGGAAGAAGAGAGCATCACGTTCAGAATCAACAGTAGTGATAATGAAAGCGACTATGGTAGTAGTAGTGGTGGTGGTGGTGGTGGTGATGATGGTTACACACATAATACATTAATTTACATCTCATTAGAATAAACAAAAATTAGTTTGTTGGTAGGCCACGTGTGTGAAGTACCACCACCATCACCACCACCACCACCACCACCACCACCACCACCACCACCACCACCACCATCACTACTACTACTACTACTACTACTAACACCCTCAGCGAAACTTTTGGTGTTGGTGTCTATTCCCAGGACGAGGAGCAGGGTGGTGGCGATGGGAGTTCCGCCTCACGCCCCATCGGTTTGCTTTATCCACCGCGTCGAGGCCACTGGGTCGAAGGGAATAATTAGTTTTACTCAGCAATGGTGACACTGTTTGGCTGAAAATTCATCGCCGGAGGGTACATGGAGGTCTTTCTGTATAGCGAACCGCGTGAAGTATTCTGATAAGGGAGAAACTGACTCATGAATAACTCTTGCTTATTGATAAGAGGATGAGTTTTTTATGTAGATGGATAGATAGATTTTTTATGTGTGTTTCTGGCTAAGAGCAGCAAAATCACAGTAAAGAAATGTAGAAATGAAATAACCACTTAAAATGCTAATAACGAGTTATCAAAATAGATAGATAGATGGACGGATGATCGATAGATAAGTTGATGGATAAGATGGATAGACTCATAGATAGATACGAATATAGATAATTAGATAGATGGACAGACAAACTGATATAGAAATAGATAGATAAACAGGGAGATTGGTAGGTATAGACAGATAGAGAGATAGGCAGATATATAGATAAATAAACATATAAATAGAAAGACAAAGATAAAAAAAAAAAAACTGGATTCTGAGACTATATTGGCCAACTCTCATCTTTTTCAGTTTCTTTTCGGGAGCGGCTTTATGAGCGAGCTTTATTTCCTTCTCTTTTTTATCCAACTTTGCGCCCGTGGCTGGTCTCTCGGACACGTAAAAAATAGTAAATAAATACTCTCTCTCTCTCTCTCTCTCTCTCTCTCTCTCTCTCTCTCTCTCTCTCTCTCTCTCTCTCTCTCTCTCTCTCTCTCTCTCTCTCTCTCTCTATTTTTTTTCCATTTTTCCAGTTTCCAGTTTATGTGCAATGCTGGTACGGGTGTTGGTGTCGGTAACGGTGGTGCTGGTGGTGGTGGTGATGGGAAGTGGCAGTGGTAATGGTGGTGGTCGTAGCCGTGGTGGTGGTGGCGGGAGTGGTGGTGGTGACGTGCTGGCGATTCTTATGAAAAGTGGTGGTGGTGGTGGTGGTGGTGGTGATGGTGGTGGTGGTGCATTTCCTGCTGGTGGCGCAGGTCGCTGTTGAGTTATAGCGAGCCATGTCAGACAGCAACGAAATTTACGCTTCTTCCCTCCCCCCCTTCCTCCTCCTCCTCCTCCTCCTCCTCCTCCTCCTCCCCTCCCCTTCCTTAATTATATCAGCCACAAGAGAGGGAAAGAGAGAGAGAGAGAGAGAGAGAGAGAGAGAGAGAGAGAGCTGAAAAGGAGGAAAGCTGAGAGGAGGAAGAGAATAAGAGATAAGTGATGGCTACACGGCCTTCAAGAGGTCTGGACGGAAGGAGACAGGCTTGGAGGGAGGGAGGAGAGGGAGAGAAGACAGGCTGAGAGGGAGGAAAGGGAGAAGAGGCAGAGTTGAGACAGGAAGACAAGAACACATGACCGCGGGACAGGAGATGGAGAGGAGGAGGCTGTAAGGAGAACACGAAGATGGAGTGAGAGGCTGATGAGAGAGAGAGAGAGAGGGAGAGGGAGTGTCTAGGAGCATGAGATGAAAATATAGAGCCGTGAAGTATGATCTCTCTCCCCCGGCCCGGTAACGGCATCCATCTTACCACCGTGCCTTTAGGAAGTTGACTCACGCGCCTCACTCACACCATCACTCATCCCACACCTAACTACCCTTACTCTCTCTCTCTCTCTCTCTCTCTCTCTCTCTCTCTCTCTCTCTGGCCATTTTTCTTCCTATTCTTCTTATCTCCTCTATTTCATTTCCACTTTTTTTTCCCACACGGCTAAAGTTTTTTTTTTTCTTCGTTTTTTTTTTATTTCTATCATTCTCTCCAATCTTCCAAAGCATCAAAGCCACCGCTGCCTCTTTCTTTTCTTCTTTTCTTCTTCTTCTTCTTGTTCTTGTTCTTCTTGTTCTTGTTCTTGTTCTTCTTGTTCTTGTTCTTGTTCTTCTTGTTCTTGTTCTTGTTCTTCTTCTTGTTCTTGTTCTTGTTCTTGTTCTTCTTCTTCTTCTTCTTCTTCTTCTTCTTCTTCTTCTTCTTCTTCTTCTTCTTCTTCTTCTTCTTCTTCTTCTTCTTCTTCTTCTTCTTCTTCTTCTTCTTCTTCTTCTTCTTCTTCTTCTTCTTCTTCTTCTTCTTCTTCTTCTTCTTCTTCTTCTTCTTCTTCTTCTTCTTCTTCTTCTTCTTCTTCTTCTTCTTCTTCTTCTTCTTCTTCTTCTTCTTCTTCTTCTTCTTCTTCTTCTTCTTCTTCTTCTTCTTCTTCTTCTTCTTCTTCTTCTTCTTCTTCTTCTTCTTCTTCTTCTTCTTCTTCTTCTTCTTCTTCTTCTTCTTCTTCTTCTTCTTCTTCTTCTTCTTCTTCTTCTTCTTCTTCTTCTTCTTCTTCTTCTTCTTCTTCTTCTTGTTCTTGTTCTTCTTCTTCTTCTTCTTCTTCTTCTTCTTCTTCTTCTTCTTCTTCTTCTTCTTCTTCTTCTTCTTCTTCTTCTTCTTCTTCTTCTTCTTCTTCTTCTTCTTCTTCTTCTTCTTCTCTTTCTCCTGTTTCTGTTTCGGTTTCTTTTCTCTTTCTCTTTTTCTCTTCTTCCATTCTCCTTCTCCTTTTCCTTTTCCTTTTCCTTTTCCTTTTCCTCCTCCTCCTCCTCCTCCTCCTCCTCCTCCTCCTCCTCCTCCTCCTCCTCCTCCTCCTCCTCCTCATCCCGCAGCGTTATGTGGCCAGCGTTTAAAATTACATTCCATTATTTACTGTTTATATTTTGTTTTCTTGTTGCTCTTTTCTTTTTATTATTTTTCTTGTACTCTCTCCACCACCACCACCACCACCACCACCGCCACCAACACCACCACCACCACCACCACCTCCTCCCCCTCCTCCTCCTTCTCCTCCTCCTTCTTCTCCTCCTCCTTCTCCTCCTTCTTCTCCTCTTCCTCCTCCTCCTCCTCCTTCTCCTCTTCCTCCTCCTCCTCCTCCTCCTCTTGCACCTTCTTTGTCTCACGTGTGTGTTTGTTTTATTGCTTTAATTTTTCTTTCTTCTCGGAAAGGCTACAGAAAAAGTTATGAAAAGTGTGGCTTCTTATAGTTTGTGTTTCTTTATACATTCTTTCTCCTACAGTAAAAGGAGGTCATGTCAGCAATTCTTTCTCGTGGGTGTTTTCTTTGCCTTCATCATTATTATGGTTACCTTGAATCCTGGAACTCAAAAAATAAAGGCATGTATAGATTGATAGATCGATACATTTATATACAGTTAGATAAGCAGATGAACCGACAGAAATATACGGAGACAGACAGGTAGATAAGAACATATAGAGAGAGGAAGACTTTCGGGTGGAGAAAAGAACACGTTTAGAAAGGGAAGCAGTGACAGAGATAGATATAGATGGAAGGCAGACTGTGACAGGGAGACGGAGAAATAGTAACATGACACAAGAAATCGATGATGTAAGGGAAAAAAACGCAGGGAAAACATCAACTGGACGACGGAAACACATGATGGTAGAGAAAGAAAAAATGAATGAAAATGAAAAAGTTGAGATAAGAAGATAGTCACAGTACTCGTGCGATAGAGCAAGGAAGACGAGAACTAAAAAAAAAAAAAAAAAGAGAAAGAAAATGAGAGATAGAAACAGGAAGAGTGAGAGGTAAGACACAGGAACGAGGAAGATGGCAGGAAACCCACACCAAAACCCACCCACCCACACACACACACACACACACACACACACACACACACAGTTCCCCTCAGTGGCACCAGATAACACGAGGGCACGTCAGAAACAGCTGCCTGCGGGTCGTCGCCTCCCCCTCCCCCTTTGACGCCCCGACATTTGCATAAAATTTACATACATATAGTGGCGGAATAGGCGCCGCGGGACCACCCTGGGATCAGACAAGCCAAGTTGCTGAATTCAACTTTTTTGGTCTTCTTTACTAGCTGAAAAGTCATACCCCGTGAAGACATGTACGAATGAACTTTTGTATTTCTCTCTCTCTCTCTCTCTCTCTCTCTCTCTCTCTCTCTCTCTCTCTCTCTCTCTCTCTCTCTCTCTCTCTCTCTCTCTCTCTCTCTCTCTCTCTCTCTCTCTCTCTCTCTCTCTTTGTGAATGTCTATGCCTTTGTTTTTTCTTGTTTCTTTTCTTTTTTTCTTGTTCTTTGTCTCTCTTTGTCTGTCATGCGTGTCCTAGCGTATCTTTGTGTGTGTGTGTGTGTGTGTGTGTGTGTGTGTGTGTGTGTGTGTGTGTGTGTGTGTGTGTGTGTCTGGTTTTCGTCTGCCTGCCTGTGTTTATATGCCTGTCTGTGTTGTATTATATTTATGTATGTGTTCTATGACTTTCCTCTCTCTCTCTCTCTCTCTCTCTCTCTCTCTCTCTCTCTCTCTCTCTCTCTCTCTCTCTCTCTCTCTCTCTCTCTCTCTCCTCTGGCAGCTCATTTTTCACCTCCACCCTGGAATCAAGAATATTATTTATTAGTCAGGGCGAATTGAAAGAAAATTTGGCATGAAGAGAGATTTTTCTTTCATGCTCCTGTGATGAATATATTTTTGCTTCTTTTGTCTCTCCTCTCTTGCACTCGTTTTTCTTGGTTCTTTTTTTTTCATTTTTTTTTTTTTTTTTTATCTCTTTCCCCTTTGGAGGTCATGTCGTTAGTTTCATGATAGATTGTTTTCGTTTCTTGCATCTTTTTTTCCTTTTTTTTCCCTTCCCTGATTTAGTTTCCTTTTTTTTTTTTTTTTTTTATCGGTGCTTTGTTCGGTGTGTTCCAAAAGTCTCGGTCATGTTTCGAGCAAGTTTCGGATCCTGAGTGTTAAATTGTTTCCTTGATCTGGGATTTAGACGACGGTGAAAAGAGTAAAAGTAAGAAAGACACCATTTCTTATATTCTCTCTCTCTCTCTCTCTCTCTCTCTCTCTCTCTCTCTCTCTCTCTCTCTCTCTCTCTCTCTCTCTCTCTCTCTCTCTCTCTCTCTCTCTCTCTCTCTCTCTCTCTCTCTCTCTCTCTAATCGGCCTTCGTGCAATCTAAGGAAGAAGAAGAAAAGGGTGTGAAATTGAGTTCTGAAAGGGAGACGCGGGAGTTGAAGGTGGCATTAGGAGGGAGAGGAATGTGGGAATGTGAGGATGAGAGAGAGAGAGAGAGAGAGAGAGAGAGAGAGAGGGAGAGGGAAAGACAGTAAGTAGGTCTTGAAGGGAACGTGGGAAGTCGTCTTATAGAATGTGTGTTCTTAGATGTTTTTTTTTGTTGAAATGGGTCGTGGAAAGGCTGATGTGAAGATGTGTTTCTTGTGAGTGAGGGAGGGAGTGCCTAAAGTGAAGGAGGGTGTGGCTAAGAGCGGGACTGCTTGATGGAGTGCCTGAGTGGATTAGTGGATGGATGCGTGCGTGGCTGCTTGGCTTACTGACTGGCTTGCTGGGTGGCTGGGTGGCTGGGTTGGTGAATAGAGGAGTGGATAAGGGGAGAGATGATGAGTAATAGACGTTGGTGGCTGACGGCACAGATGCAAGATTAAGTAAAGATTAAGAGGACGCTTGTGGCCTCAGAGGATGTGTGGTGGTCTGTGCTGGCGTGTGGATAACAATGAATGACTGAAGATGGAAGGGTTGTGAGTTGATGACGAAACAGCTTTATGATTTTCCAGTTGGTTTATTTGAGTACTATGTTGATTGGTCTTTTTGTCGGTAGCTGAGTTGGTATTTTGTTTTGGGTTTCGCTCTGTGTGTGGATGGTTGACTGTGTAAACTGGAGTATCTTGGTTAAGTTAGTAGAGCTTTAAAGAGAGATTAGGTGTATGGGTGATGGTGAGAGATACATAGGTAAGTTTCCTGCAGAAGATTCCTCATGTAGACCCTCGTTTTCTTATATTCTTAATCATATGTTGAATGTTCTAACTTTCTTGATTTACTCTCTTGACGTGACTATTTTGACTGGATTTCTTGGCTCGACTCTCTTGACTATACTTTCTTGGCATACTATCTTTATTTCACTTTATCGGCTGACTTTCTTCTCTTCATTTTCAAGGTTGATTATATTATCCGTAAATTTTTGAGGTGTTGACTTCTTTTGGTGGAGTAACTTTACTGAACTCCCTTGGCTCACGTTTTTGGCAAGATATTTTTTGGGGGACTGGATTTTCTAGGGTAACTTTTTTTTCGAGCTTTCTTGGCTCACTTGCTTGCCTCTCCTGACTGACCCTCTTGGTGGCTTAGAGTTGAATCTTAATGCTGGTTTCCAAAGTGACTGCAAGGCTGGAATGGCTGTCGGGCTGCTTTTCTTGGTATGTGGGCGGCTGAGTGGCTCTCCGGGCGTCTGGGTGGGCGTGAAGAGTGTCTGCTGGTGGCTGAGTCCTCGGCGGTGGAAGTCTGCGCGTGAATGGTGACAGACTTTCCTGCAGGTTCCAGGATGTGTTGCCCCCAGACGCGCCACTTCTCCATCCTTCCCAATCCCTTTCCAGCCTTCCCAAGCCTTTCTCGTCCCTTCCCTGCCTGCGCCACGGTGACAATCCCATTAACTCGAGGTAATGCTGTTTTGGAGACGAAAGAATTACTGCAAGTTATTTATTTTTACGTTTCACCCTATTTTCCTGCAAATTTCTTTATCGTTATCTTTGAATCGTAATGTTGCCTTTCTCTTGGTGGTCTATTCTTCCTTCCTTCTTATCGTGAGAAATTGTAGTTTGGAAGAAGAGGAAGGAGAAGGAGGCAATTATTAGCAACTATTCAGTATTAATTCTCACCTACCATTCCCTAGGACACCAAAAAGCCGTCAAATGAACTACACCAACGTCAAAACTCCGAGATTACTTAACCACTTTAGTACTGGGACGCATTTCTACCTTGAGTTTTAGGTACAATAAACCATTTTATTTGCATTAGAAAGGGTCTATGGAGGTCAGAAGATTAGTGGCCTCATTCTTCACTATATTATTCCCCCATATGAGTTTTTGAACCTGTATAAAATCACCAGTAGTAAGCAGATTGAATATGGAAACGCGTCCTGGTACTGAAGTGGTTAAAAGATGAAATTCTGTACCCTATTTTGTTATTCATAGTAAAGACCTCTTCCCAGACTTATTAACCTGCTGTCGTGTGTCTCCCCGCGGCGCCTCAACACACTGCATCACGAAGCAAGAGAGGAAAGGTATAGACAGTCAAGACCCATGGCTCCTAAATTTCCCAATAGACTTTTGAAAGAGTTGGAGTATTGGCTGACACCTGCCCTGGGAACTGACGGGAAGAACCAGGTGCAAGAGAAAAGGAAGAGAAAAAGAATAGTGAAAAAGGAATGAGGAGCAAGAGAAACAGGAGAAAACAGAAAAGACTAAAGAAAAATTTACATGCAGTCTTCCACATGTCTTTAAAAAGTTAGTCATTTATAATTTTTTTTACTCTGCGCTTATTTATTTGTTTTGTTACTTCGAGTATTTGCACTTCTCTTTGTATTTAACTTTCTGTGTTTCTTTTCTTCTTTGTCGAATTCTCTTCTGTATTTTCTTTTAGGTTTAGTTTCTTGGAAGTCCTCGCTGTATGTTTTTCCCCTGCTCACCCTCTTCTCGTCCTTCTAATACGTTTCTCCAGCTGTCTCAGTTTCCTGTCCGTCTGCCGCCTCCCTCCTCCCTTGTCTGTCCTGCCTCCAATTTGTTCTTGTCTTCAATTTTCTTCTTGTCCATTTCTCAGGCATATTGTTTCTTCGTCTTCCCTGCTATCTTTCCCTTCATCTCTATTTTCCTCTCGTCTTCACTCTCCTTGCTCTTCGTTTTCCTTGGTTCGTTATTGTTTATTGTTTTTGTTGCCATTTTGTTTTCATTTCATTGACATTTATTGTTGCTGATATTGCCATCACTTATTATAATCATATAGAATTTCTGTCGTAGCTTGGGTTCAGATAATTAGATAAGAATTTAAGGATGACTACTTTGACTGCTAATTACTCCATGACACTTGCTGATTCATTTAATAACTCGATATAAAATTACTGTCAGGAAAAAAAGCTGCATACATTGAAAGACTTGAATTACGGTAACGCTATTTCCTGTCAGTGGCATTGTTCTCAATTCTACTATTCCTGAACATGTTGGTGTCTCATCTACACAACTTGTGGCAGGTTTTCATCATGTTGCTGGAGCTTTCAAGGACCTTTTCATGATTGTAATGACACTTTTTAAGAGGAATTATTCATCAGAAAAAAAGAGAAAATACTAATGATAATCCAACATAATTATAATCTTTCTGGGCTTTGTAAACTGTTCTCATTCGAACAATAGGTTTAAATTTAAAGCACAGCGTTTGATCAATACTTAGGAGATGCTGTACAAGACAAAGGATTAAGTAATCTTTTGATTTTTCTTAATAGATTATAAAAGTAAGTCAAGATTAACACTTAGTGACGCAATGTAAGATCGACCTTCACAACTCCTCCGATAGAGTCGCACAAAAGTTACCAGGATTTCATTTTTTTTTCTATGCATGTTCAGTTTCCATAATGTGTAGTCATTTTCAGTAGCTTTAGGCCTCCTGCAAATTTTACCTATAAGGAAAAAAAAAGTAGCATGTTTACTCTTATTGACCAGGAAGAGGTGACAAGTATGGGTGAGTCACAGAGTAGCTACAGGTATCTACACACCATTAGAAGCAACGACCCATCACACCTCGGAGACTTCAGCTCAAAATATTGCGAGTATCATGGTCGTAAGTCTATTAATCTGCAGCATTCACTTCCTCTGTGCTGAGCCTTATCACCTCAATCTTCGCTCCTTTGATGCGCCGCACGACAGTCTCCTTGGAAAAATCTGACTAGTGATAGACTCAAGGCGATCAAAGGACTCAAGACAGACGAGAAACACTAAACAATGGAGGGGAGAGCGGTATGTTCATCAAGTATTAGCCGTGATTGTATCTTACTTTTTACTTCACCCTTGCCAACACAGACCCTCAGGAATCGCAGTGTTGAAATAGTGGAGTAAAAAAATATACACTAGTTATGAAATAGTAAAGATTTATTCTCAATTTTTCATTTTCTATTTTCTGGTACTTTTAATTTTTCGTCGTTCTCGTTTTCGTTGTTTTCCTTTTCGTTGGTGTTTTCTTCTTCTTCTTCTTCTTCTGTTTCTTTTTTTCTTTTCTTCTTCTTCTTCTTCTTCTTCTTCTTCTTCTTCTTCTTCTTCTTCTTCTTCTTCTTCTTCTTCTTCTTCTTCTTCTTCTTCTTCTTCTTCTTCTTCTTCTTCTTCTTCTTCTTCTTCTTCTTCTTCTTCTTCTTCTTCTTCTTCTTCTTCTTCTTCTTCTTCTTCTTCTTCTTCTTCTTCTTCTTCTTCTTCTTCTTCTTCTTCTTCTTCTTCTTCTTCTTCTTCTTCTTCTTCTTCTTCTTCTTCTTCTTCTTCTTCTTCTTCTTCTTCTTCTTCTTCTTCTTCTTCTTCTTCTTCTTCTTCTTCTTCTTCTTCTTCTTCTTCTTCTTCTTCTTCTTCTTCTTCTTCTTCTTCTTCTTCTTCTTCTTCTTCTTCTTCTTCTTCTTCTTCTTCTTCTTCTTCTTCTTCTTCTTCTTCTTCTTCTTCTTCTTCTTCTTCTTCTTCTTCTTCTTCTTCTTCTTCTTCTTCTTCTTCTTCTTCTTCTTCTTCTTCTTCTTCTTCTTCTTCTTCTTCTTCTTCTTCTTCTTCTTCTTCTTCTTCTTCTTCTTCTTCTTCCTCCTCCTCCTCCTCCTCCTCCTCCTCCTCCCTCTCATCTTTTTCCGCAACAACTGGTTTGGTAATAACAGGATTAGGTCACCGAATCTTAAGTTCTTTCCGTCATGGGCATTATTTTATTTTTCTTCCACTCTCTCTCTCTCTCTTGTTTCATGTTTTCCTGCCCTAGTCACTCGTAGATAATTTCCCTTCTGATTTTCCCTCCTGTTATGCCATTTGTACTTTTTGGTTTGTGTATAACTGGCATTTTGTTTCTTTTCTTCATGTTTTTGCATTCTGAGTGTTTTTTTTTTTCTCCTCCTCCTGCTCCTCTTACTTCTCCTTCTCCTTCTCATCCTCCTCTTCCTCCTCTTCCTCCTCCTCTTCCTCCTCGTCCTCCCAGAAAGACGATCACGTATCCTTGACTCATTTTTGTGTCCGTGATATTCCACGTCGACTAGTGAGGTTCGAAACACACTAATTGGCCAGAGTGTCATATCCCCCTTCCTCCCTCTGACAGCGCAGAGAGGGGAGGAGGAAGGGAAGGAGAGCAGGGAAGGAGAGAAGATAGGCGGGGGAGGGGAAAGAATCACTGAAGGTCAGGAAAGTTCAGGAAGGTTGCCGGTCTGTTGAGGAGAGGAGAAAAAAGTTGATGTTTTGTCAATCTGTTGAAGTGAATCTTGTAGTGTTGTGTTCGTCCTCTTCTTGTTCTTCTTGGTCTTGTTCTTCTTGTTCTTGTTCTTGTTCTTCTTGTTCTTGTTCTTGTTCTTCTTTTTCTTCTTCTTCTTCTTCTTTACCTCCTCCTCCTCCTCCTCCTCTTACAGGTGACTTGATGGAAATTCCTGAGTGTTGAATAAATTTTCTTTTTTGGTTTTATGACATTCTCTCTCTCTCTCTCTCTCTCTCTCTCTCTCTCTCTCTCTCTCTCTCTCTCTCTCTCTCTCTCTCTCTCTCTCTCTCTCTCTCTCTCTCTCTCTCTCTCGTGATATGCTAATGGGTGAAGATAATTTATTTAACATCATTTTTGTCGTATGTTTTTTCAAAGACGTAATGAGAGTACCAGTGCCTTCTTTCCTCCTCCTCCTCCTCCTCCTCCTCCTCCTCCTCCTTTTCTTTTCCTTTACCTGAAACAATGAAATGAAAAAATGAAAACTCGCAGCCTCACAATAATATTTTTTTTTAATTCGCTTCTTGAACTGTGTACCCTTACGGAGAACCATCTGTTAGCGGGAAGTATGTATCCTCCTCTTCCTCCTCCTCCTCTTCTTCTTCTTCTTCTTCTTCTTCTTCTTCCTCCTCCTCTTACCTTCTTAAAAGTAATTCTCTCTTATCTTCCTTCCTTCTTCCTTCTACGTGTGGTCACCTTATCGTGCAGTAGATTAGTCCGTTATCTCCGTCGTCCACTCCTCCTTCGCCTCTTATTTACTCCTCCTCCTCCTCCTCCTCCTCCTCCTCCTCCTCCTCCTCCTCCTCCTCCTCTTCTTCTTCCTCTTCCCTTACGTCGGCACCGGACAGACATTCAGAGTCACAAATTACAGCTTTATCTTAATCGAAAATGAAGCTTTATTTCATCCACCCTTCCTCTTTGATGTTATTGAGTTACTCCTCCTCCTCCTCCTCCTCCTCGTAATTTTCCTCCTCCTCCTCCACCTCCTCCTCCTCCTCCGTGTCTTCTTCTTCTTCCCTTCCCTCCTCTTTTGCTTTATTGTTAACTCTCTGCTTCCTCATCATCATTAATTTTTCTGTTTGTGAGTCTCTCTCTCTCTCTCTCTCTCTCTCTCTCTCTCTCTCTCTCTCTCTCTCTCTCTCTCTCTCTCTCTCTCTCTCCCCTCACAAAAATTAATTTCGTTATAGCGCTGAACAAATAACTTTATTATGGGTGAGTGTGTTATCAGTTTACACACACACACACACACACACACACACACACACACACACACACACACACACGGAAATGTTCTCTAGACTGTATTTATATTTATTTCCTTGATTATATTTATCTTTTTCTTTTCTGTTTTTTTTTTTTTATTTCATTATCTTTTGGTCTTCCCTCCATTTGCTGCTTGTCTCTGGGTAGCTAGCGAAGATTCCCCAGTGGATCCCAGCATTTTCTCTCTCTCTCTCTCTCTCTCTCTCTCTCTCTCTCTCTCTCTCTCTCTCTCTCTCTCTCTCTCTCTCTCTCTCTCTCTCTAACTGCTTTCTAAGTCTTCCAAAACTCTTTAATTCTGTTCTCTCTCTCTCTCTCTCTCTCTCTCTCTCTCTCTCTCTCTCTCTCTCTCTCTCTCTCTCTCTCTCTCTCTCTCTCTCTCTCTCTCTCTCTCTCTCTCTCTCTCTCTCTAACTGCTTTCTAAGTCTTCCAAAACTCTTTAATTCCCTGTTTCTGTCTCTCTCTCTCTCTCTCTCTCTCTCTCTCTCTCTCTCTCTCTCTCTCTCTCTCTCTCTCTCTCTGCACTTGAGCTAATAAAAAGGATATATTTCATTATGTCAGACCTTTTATGCATTACATGATGTAAAGGATATCAGACAATTACCTTTTTTATGTTGCTTTCTATATAAATTAGAAACAACAGAATTTGTAGTTTTTGTTCTTCTTTTTTGTATGAAACTTATTAACGATGTGAATATTTTGTTTTATGTTATATCAATCGTGTAACGTTATTATTATTATTATTATTATTATTATTATTATTATTATTATCTTTATTTCTATTTTTATCAGCATCATTAAAGTGTTCATCATTATCATCGTCATGTTCGTCTACATCATTAGAATCCTTGTCATCATTATTGTGCGTCTATTTATTTATTTTTTTTTTCAAGTTAAATCTGATATCCCGAACCGAACTGAATTACTTGTTTACATGTTCGAATTCCGTCAGCAGCAGCAGCAGCAGCAGTAATACCCACACTCAACAATGCTCGTTATTCACGGTCCACTGAAATAGAGACCTGATGTGATCTGGCTCGATTCAGTTAATATCTTCGAATTTGCAGCAAAAGGATGACAAGAAATGGGTGAAATACTCATAAATGTGTGTGTGTGTGTGTGTGTGTGTGTGTGTGTGTGTGTGTGTTTACTTGTTTATTTGTCTGCTTACTTGCTTGCATGTTATCCTCATATTGCGTGCTGTATAGATTAAAGTTGATTGTGCAGCTGATTGATCTAATGGCACCGCAGCATATATAAGACAGAATGATTGAAACGGTGATGATGAAAGTGGTGCTGATTGAGTAAGTTCTACAACAAGTTTGATAATTGAAATGGTTCGTGTTTGATTCAGTCTGTAATGCAGTGGTAGGTGAACGGAACAGATTCAGTTATCAGGTTATTATTAGTCTTTATGAAACTTTAAAACAAGAGTAGATGCATTTAAAGATATGGATGACATTTGTATCTAGGCATATTTTTTCCTTAGTGGCAATTGCAAGTGTATGACAAACAACCATAATTTGAAACACTGACTACCAACTACTCTCAAAAAACTGTAGTTGCAGTTGAACTGATTATTAATACTGATTTTGCATTTCTAGTGACAGATTAACAAGAATTCTACATTATGAACAGAAGAAACGGTCTTTAAATCCTGGCTGATAATTTCTATAGCCTTAATAAATAGTCGTGATGGGAGATAAAAGTGTTAAAACTCTCCTGACTTTCAACTTCCCACTGCACTGATCTGGTTGGGTTAGGTTAGATTAAGTTAGTTCTGAGCAGGGTCAAAGGGGGAGGGCGAGGCAAGCATATTTAGTCAGAATGTCCGATGTAGTTTCCTTTTTTTCATCGGCGGCCGCTAAGGTCACGCCATGCCTCAGGCTGGACTGGCTTGCTCAGCTACGTGTGCACCAAATTTCAAGGTTCTAGTAGTTAAAGAGGAGCAGCCACTACACAAAACTATTCGTACATACTGGTCGATCTCAGCTGTTTTTATTTATATACTTTAGTGTTATTTTTTAGTATGTGACCAACACCACCATTTTCACTTCCACTTTATCATTTCAATCGTAACAGTAATGGCAATACTCGTTACTTCTACTACTACTACTACTACTACTACTACTACTACTACTACTACTACTACTACTACTACTACTACTACTACTACTACTACTACTACTACTACTACTACTACTACTACTATTGTTACTGTTACAATTACTGTTACAGCTATTACTACTGCCACTACTACTACTACTATTATTTACTACTACTGCTACTCCTGCCGCCTCTCCTGTTCCTGCTGCTGTTTGCTACATTCACTTCGCATTTAGATGAATGTCCTGCATGTCGTTCTTCTTTTCCTCCTCCTCCTCCTCCTCCTCCTTCATTTAACTTTTCGCATCCCTTCCAGATCTATTTTTCCAGTTTGACCTTCCAGACTGGCTTCGCTGGAAAGGCAAGAGATGGGGGCCGGGATGTATTTTTTTTGGAGGAGGACTCTTCTTGACACAGATGCTGCTCTTGTGTGTGTGTGTGTGTGTGTGTGTGTGTGTGTGTGTGTGTGTGTGTGTGTGTGTGTGTGTGTGTGTGTGTGGAAGGGATTTGTGAGTGGGTTGGCTCAAAAATGCTTGTTTTCTGTTTCTGTGATATTTCGTTTGATGTTAGAATTAACGTGAACATAGTTTAGTTCATATGATCCAGTAATCTGCCTGAAAAAAGGCAGCATATCTGAAAAAAGAGGCAAATCCACACACACACACACACACACACACACACACACACACACACACACACACACACACACACACACACACACAGAGGGAACCATTGATCTAAACAAATGAAGCGTACGACCTAACAATACTCGCCAACAGACTCTTTGCTACATGATTAGCGCCTCACTGCAAGGGTCTGAGAGCTCCTCGTTCCGGGAAGACTTACCTGCTACCCACATAATTACAACTCCCACCTAATGACCTCTCGTGCCTCTGTCGTAACTTTGCCTTGCACTCTCTCGGGCGAAGGCTTTGTGTTCGACTCGCTCTTTGCTGACGCTTAGCACGCCGCCTAACTAGACCGCGGTGTGTTGGCATTAAATCTTTATCGACCACTCCACTCCTTGTCTCGTCAGGATCTCCCACCTCCCCTCTCTCGCCTCCTCCCGGTGTGCTGCTGCAAATTGAGGGAGTAATACTTCATGTTACGTTCAAGTTGGTACACTCTCACTAAACTTTTGATCTGATGAAGTGAGGACGTTGTTTCTCTCTCCTCGTCATCATTACTCTTTCTTTTATCATCCTCTTCTTTGCTTCTATCATCATCATATTTGCTGTCGTACATCTCTTGCTTTAGATTAGACAGTGCATGTAGGTTATCACAAAGAAGCGGCCTCGATTTTCCTTTGTGTTTTCGTCGTTGTTGTCATTGCTGCCACACATCATCATTCTTCTTCTTTGCTCCTCGTGCATGTTATCACTGACGCACACAAAGCCCCAACACCAAGACCTGATGAATCAAATCGCTCAGCTTGTGTTACTCTCCTTTTATCAATAAAAGTGAGGTACGCAGTGTCGCTCCAAAGGCGCACATAGGAGCTCGTTACCATCTCAGGAATACTAACAAGTCTTTTATACTTAAGCAGTGTGTGTGTGTGTGTGTGTGTGTGTGTGTGTGTGTGTGTGTGTGTGTGTGTGTGTGTGTGTGTGTGTGTCCAGAGACCGTCGGTAACAGTGGGCAGTACAAGGTGAAACTGCCGTTGTGCTTTTAGTTGAAGTGACATTGCGCTGATTCTGGTCTCGGTGAAGCGTTAAATCCGTTGATGTATCCATCTGACCGCTGTCAAGGCTTCTCTTGACTTACATATTTACATAAAGTCACCTGTGGGCGGACATCCCACCTACCACGTGCCGGATCCCACCATCCCTGCTGCACACACGGCCGCCCCTCACTCCGCTTTAAAAACACGCTCACCCTTCACATACTTTTCCAGGTTCGCCTTCATTCTTTCTCCCTGCATGTCCCTTGCCAAAGAGCACAAATGAGAGGGAGCAGACAAAGAAGGACAGAACAGAAAGAGTCAGGTGTCGTGCTGAGTCCCACGCACACTCCACCAAGGAACGGACGCCAAGCTCTCCTCCCGCAGCCAACATTCACCGCCACCTGCGTGCACCTCACCACACGTATTTTCACACCTACTGCACCATCCACGCCAACACACCTTCCCTCTGCTCTCTTTGCTGCCACTCCACCTCCACTTCCCGCCGCCCTTCCGCCGCGTGCACTCCACCACTACAGCTTCCTCACACTCGATTGACTTCTTTGTGCTATTGCTGCTGTGGCTGCTAGTGGTGCTGTTCATGCCGCTACAGCAACACAGAATAAAATCACAACCACCACCACGACCATGATTACTGTGTGGTGGCTAACGCGTCGCTCAGGCTGTGGCAGGATGGTGGTGGCTGTTCCGCTCCTCCTTCCTGTAATCTTTTGTGAAATGCCTCCGCTGCGTCTGGGATGAGAGAGAGAGAGAGAGAGAGAATGGGGTTGGACAAGGACAGGAACAGGGAGTAGAAGTGGAAGTCGGATGGGAAGAGGGAGTGAGAGGGAGAGGGAGAGGAAGAGGAAATGGGAGAGGGAGAGGGAGAAGGAGTGGGAGTAGGAGTAGGAGTAGGAGTAGGAGGAGAGAGAGAGAGAGAGAGAGAGAGAGAGAGAGAGAGAGAGAGAGAGAGAGAGAGGAAAAAAAGGGTAGGAAAAATAGAGGAAGGGAAATTCAGGGCTTCACTAATGACCGTGAGACGTGAAGGGAGGTGAGTGCTGCTTACTCACCGTGGTATTAACTCCACAGCTTTTTACTACATTTTTTGACGCCACTTCCGAAGAAATATATATATATTTTTTATTGCATTTTCCACCTGTTTTTTTTCCCTCTCATTTACTTTGATATTCAGTCTCTATTTTATTCCTTGTTTTTCTTTTGTTGTTTTTAACGTGTTTGTCTTCATAAACTTCTTTTTTCTTATTATATTTATTCCCTATTTTTTTCTCTCTCTCTCTCTTCATTATTAACTCTGCTTAAACTTAAAACTCTCTTAATATGCGGGAGCTGAAATTTTTACATACAATTTTTATTATTATTTTTTCCTTTCACCGTCTTAAGTGGTGTTATCTTTTTCTCTTTCTTCTTAACTGTTCAACTTTTCCGCCATTACTCTTTTTCCCGAGCTGCATTATTAGTGCGGGCTAACGTAGCGTCTGGGGTGCAGAATATTTCACGGCGTATTATTAGTTTTGCAGTAATGTGTCAGGAAAGCAGTTACGTTCACGGCTTGCTTGTTTCCTCCCCCTCATATTTTTCCTGTATTTTTTTGTCTATAAGATGTATACTGTAACATAATTTTCCGCATTCCTTCTATTCTCCTTCACTTGGTCCATTTCCTTTTCCTTCCTTTGTTCCTTCCCTCGATTCCTTTCCCTCCTTTTCCTTCTTTCTCTCATTCTTTCTATCTTTCCTTTGTTCTTTCCTCGCTCTATTTGTCTCGTTCTTTTTAGTTTACTGATTTTCTTCTTTTCATTTTCCTTCTTTCCTTTCTTCCTTCCCATTGTGCAGCTACCTACCCTGTAACCCTTCCTCTTCCTCCTCCTCCTCCTCCTCCTCCTCCTCCTCCTCCTCCTCCTCCTCCTCCTCCTCCTCCTCCTCCTCCTCCTCCTTCTCCTCCTCCTCCTTCTCCTCCTCCTCCTATTCCTCCTCCAACTCCTCTTCCTACTCCTCTTCCTACTCCTCTTCCTCTTCCTCTTCCTCCTCCTCCTCCTCCTCCTCCTCCTCCTCCTCCTCCTCCTCCTCCTTCTCCTCCTCCTCCTCCTCCCGCACATTCTGATCATTGATTGCTGCGTCTCATTTTCTCACTTACTGGAAAACGAAGTGGCGAAGTGTTGTTTAAATATACACGGAAGTGGCTCCATTTCTTACGTATTGTCCTCCTCCTCCTCCTCCTCTTCCTCTTCCTCCTCCTCCTCCTCCTCCTCCTCCTCCTCCTCCTCCTCCTCCTCCTCCTCCTCCTCCTCCTCCTCCTGTGGGTGAAGCCAGAGACAGTAAACATTGCACGTCTTCTCACCATCAGTAACTCAAACAATGTTATCGAAAAGGAGAGATACGCTACTCTCTCTCTCTCTCTCTCTCTCTCTCTCTCTCTCTCTCTCTCTCTCTCTCTCTCTCTCTCTGGTCTTGGTGGATCTCTTATCTCTATCTTTACCTAAAGCCTCATAATCATCTTTTTTTTTTCTTCTTTTTTGTTCATGTAGTAATAGTAGTAGTAGTAGTAGTAGTAGTAGTAGTTGTAGTAGTAGTAGTAGTTGTTGTTGTTGTTGTTCTTGTTGTTCTTCATCATCATCATCATCTTCTTCTTCTTCTTCTTCTTCTTCTTCTTCTTCTTCTTCTTCTTCCTTCTTCCTTCTTCTTCTTCCTTCTTCTTCTTCTTCTTCTTCTTCTTCTTCTTCTTCTTCTTCTTCTTCTTCTTCTTCTTCTTCTTCTTCTTCTTCTTCTTCTTCTTCTTCTTCTTCTTCT
Organism: Portunus trituberculatus; assembly: GCF_017591435.1. Lineage (NCBI taxonomy): Eukaryota > Metazoa > Arthropoda > Malacostraca > Decapoda > Portunidae > Portunus > Portunus trituberculatus. Next base: position 7,776,103 of record NC_059300.1, on the reverse strand, counting down.
TCTTCTTCTTCTTCTTCTTCTTCTTCTTCTTCTTCTTCTTCTTCTTCTTCTTCTTCTTCTTCTTCTTCTTCTTCTTCTTCTTCTTCTTCTTCTTCTTCTTCTTCTTCTTCTTCTTCTTCTTCTTCTTCTTCTTCTTCTTCTTCTTCTTCTTCTTCTTCTTCTTCTTCTTCTTCTTCTTCTTCTTCTTCTTCTTCTTCTTCTTCTTCTTCTTCTTCTTCTTCTTCTTCTTCTTCTTCTTCTTCTTCTTCTTCTTCTTCTTCTTCTTCTTCTTCTTCTTCTTCTTCTTCTTCTTCTTCTTCTTCTTCTTCTTCTTCTTCTTCTTCTTCTTCTTCTTCTTCTTCTTCTTCTTCTTCTTCTTCTTCTTCTTCTTCTTCTTCTTCTTCTTCTTCTTCTTCTTCTTCTTCTTCTTCTTCTTCTTCTTCTTCTTCTTCTTCTTCTTCTTCTTCTTCTTCTTCTTCTTCTTCTTCTTCTTCTTCTTCTTCTTCTTCTTCTTCTTCTTCTTCTTCTTCTTCTTCTTCTTCTTCTTCTTCTTCTTCTTCTTCTTCTTCTTCTTCTTCTTCTTCTTCTTTTCCCTGACTACTACTACTACTACTACTACTACTTGTTCTACTTCTACTTCTACTTCTACTACTACTACTACTACTACTACTACTACTACTATACCACCACCACTACCACCACCACCACTACTGTCACCCCTGTAATATCGTCATTATCATCACCAGCATCGATTGGTCCTATGTTGAGGTATTCATGAGGTAGACAGGCTGACAAAGAGACGATAGTTGTACCGCTCAACCTTGCACCTTCCTAACTCCTTACCTTGCTGTGGATGGAAGCTTAACACCTTGAATTCCATGACGCTTTCCATTATTCATTCTGCTTATTATTTGGTGATTCTATAGAACTTCAATATAGGGGATGAAAATAGTGAAAACTCTGCCCATTAATCTTCTGACCTTAATAGACCCTTCCCAATGTCAATAATCGCACACATATCTCAGGGTGAAAATGTGACCTAGTATTGAAGGGCTTAACAAATCATATCGTATACTTTTTAGTCCACATGCTCTTGTCGTTTAGCCACTCTGTGTTCGATGATGGTAATTTACACTTTGTTATAATGTTTAGTGATTTTTTGTTTAGTGATGTAAATTTTGGACTGAGTTTGTGTGTATTAGTCTTCTATTTTCCTTTGTTTACCGGTGCTGTGTTCAAAGCAAGCCTGTCGCAGTATTAAGTGGTGGTTTTATTGAGAGGATCAAAGGAGGTTGGGCCGAGCGGGTGAGCGGGTTAAGGTTACGTACAAAGTTGGCAGTGAAGATAAGTAGTGACCTCAAGTATGGATTTCCGAAGCGACCAGTGGCACGGAAGAATATAATGGCAAAGTAAAGTGTGTGTGTGTGTGTGTGTGTGTGTAAGTAATGAGGGTGTGTGGCGTGGTCGTTCTGTATGTGTGTGTGTATCTGTGTGTATTTTAAACTTGATGAGAAAACTATAGTCGATATTTGAATTTGTAAACGAAAAATGAGATGACAATTTCACACACACACACACACACACACACACACACACACACACACACACACACACACACACACACACACACACACACACACACACACACACACACACACACACACACACACACACACACACACACACACACCTTCACTTCACCTCACTTCACCTCACCTGACCTCCTTTCACTGATAAACAAAATAAAGTAAGACACTGCCAGTAATCTGTCTCAATCTGATTTAATTACCTACAGGTGAAATTATCCCTGTCATTCAGAGGAGACACACCACCTCTTCATTGCCTCACCTTCCTCACCAACACATCTCCACATATCGCGTCTTGCTCCCTCACGCCAGACGGAAGTGGGGCGAAAAGAAGACCGTGCAATGAGTAGGTTAAATTCCTCTTTGATGGTGAACCAGATTTCTCTTCATAGAGTAGGAGTGACTTTAAAGTTTCTTGATCATCGAGGTGGAAAGGGGAGGAGAGTTTGCCAAGTTCTTAGCATGGAAGAGACTTACCTTGGCACGCTGGAGAGGGAGGAAGAAGAGGAAGAAGAGACGGGAAGAAGGAAGAGAGGAAGGGGAGGTGAACGAGGATAGATAGTGGTGCAAGTAAATGGTGATGGAGGAGGAGGCGAAGGAGAAGGATATGGTGAATTATAAACAGGAAGAGAGGTATGAGATGGAAGGGCGAGAGGATGATGGACATGAAGAGACAGACGAGGACATGAAGGAGGAGGACGACGAATAGGAGGACGAGAGTGGGAAAGAGGAGTAACGGAGGAAAATTCAGAAGAAAGGAGGTTATAAAGAGGAGGGGAAGCGAAAGGATGGAAAGCAGGAGGAACAAGAAGAATGCCAGGAAAATAGAAAGATGGATGCTGGGAAAGATGGAGCAGGTGAAGGAAGAGGAGGGAAGGAGGTAGAATGAAAGCATGAAGGAGTTGAAGGAGATACCAGGAAGGTGATCAATAGGGCACGAGAGAGAGAGAGAGAGAGAGAGAGAGAATACGAGTCATCAGTGCGTTAATGAATTAGAAGATATGAGAGATGCTGGAAAAAGAAAAAAAAAGTTAATGAGAACAGCAAATCGAGAGAACACTGACAGGCGAGACAGAGAGAGAGAGAGAGAGAGAGAGAGAGAGAGAGAGAGACCAGACCAATTGTGGCGAAAATTAGTAGATTCCGAGAAAGAAAGCGAAACGTGTGTCGTATTTTCTCGAGATGAACCATTATTTTTTTCTTACTTCTCTTCTTCTTCTTTCCTTTTATTCTTTTTCCTCTCCTACATTTTGTTTTCTCCTCCTTTTCTTTATCATCTCCCTTTTGTTTGTTTTCCTCCGATCTCTTTTTTTCTCTTCCCTCTTCGCTCTCTCTATCTTTTTACTTATTTCTATACCTTCAAATTTTCTCTCTCTCTCTCTCTCTCTCTCTCTCTCTCTCTCTCTCTCTCTCTCTCTCTCTCTCTCTCTCTCTCTCTCTCTCTCTCTCTCTCTCTCTCTCTCTCTCTCTCTCTCTCTCTCTCTCTCTCTCTCTCTCTCTCTCTCTCTCTCTCTCTCTCTCTCCTTGTATTGATATCTAATAATTTTCCCAACGTGCAAGACTCCTTCAACCCTTTCTTCCTTCCCACGTTCTCTCTCTCTCTCTCTCTCTCTCTCTCTCTCTCTCTCTCTCTCTCTCTCTCTCTCTCTCTCTCTCTCTCTCTCTCTCTCTCTCTCTCTCTCTCTCTCTCTCTCTCTCTCTCTCTCTCTCTCTCTCTCTCTCCCTTCGTCTTGCTCTTCTCCTTTTCTCTTCCTCTTCCTTCTCCTCCGATCCATTTCCTCTTCCTTTCTCTTTTCTTTCCCTCTTACCTCCATTACTCCTATTCTTCCTCCTCCTCCTCCTCCTCCTCCTCCTCCTCCTCCTCCTCCTCCTCCTCCTCCTCCTCCTCCTCTTCCATTTCCTTTCCTTTCTCTTTCTCCTTCTTCTTCTTCTTCTTCTCCTTCTCTTTTTGCTTCCTTGTTTTCAGGTGAAGAATTTATTTAGTTGTTTATTTATTGGCCTTTTTTTGTGTGTTCACTCCAGAGACTTTAAACAAGCTCTCTCTCTCTCTCTCTCTCTCTCTCTCTCTCTCTCTCTCTCTCTCTCTCTCTCTCTCTCTCTCTCTCTCTCTCTCTCTCTCTCTCTCTCTCTCTCTCTCTCTCTCTCTCTCTCTCTCTCTCTCTCTCTCTCTCTCTCTCTCTCTCTCTCTCTCTCTCTCTCTCTCTCTCTGATTGTCAGTCGTGTCGTCTTATCTTCATCTCACTTCCTTCTCTGATTTAATCTCCTTATTACATCTTCTGTTTCCTTCCCCATCTAGTCCTCCTCCTCCTCCTCCTCCTCCTCCTCCTCCTCCTCCTCGTCTTCGTCCTCCTCCTCCTCCTCCTCCTCCTCCTCCTCCTCCTCCTCCTGTACTATTTCTTGTCTCTTTTTCCTTTTTTTTCCTTTTCTTCTTCTTCTTCTTCTTCTATATACCTTCTTCTCCTACTCCTCCAACCGCCCTTTCCCCTCCCTCGTTCCATCTTTTTAACCTTCCTCCGTCCCTCCCGTGAAAGGTGAGGGGTGAGGGTCATGGAAGGTGGAAGAGAGGTGGCGCAGTCCATCTGGCCCACCTTTCCCAGAACCATTATTGTCGTGGAGGTGGATTAGATAGGGTCGATGGATAGGTGGGTGGGGGGGGGGAGAAATCTCATTTTGGATGGACCTACACAAATATATCTATGTTTATTGTTGGTGTTTTATTGTATAGAGAAATGTTAGTCATTTTTGGAAGGGACTGGGGATCTTATGATAATGTGTTTGTTTTGTGTTGTTGTTGTTATGGTGGTGGTGGTGTGTGTGTGTGTGTGTGTGTGTGTGTGTGTGTGTGTGTGTGTGTGTGTGTGTGTGTGTGTGTGCGTGTGTGTGTGTGTGTTTCAGCTTTTTTTATAGTGATAGTTTTTTTTTTTCATCTCCTTTCACTTTATTTGTTGTTGTTGTTGTTGTTGTTGTTGTTGTTGTTGTTG
>NC_059300.1:7764057-7769057 GCF_017591435.1 Portunus trituberculatus | reverse complement strand
ATAAATAACAGTGACTTTTTTCCTCGTGCAGGTGTGAGGCAACGCGTGGAGGCCGTGGCGGGGCGGGAGGCGGTGCTGCCCTGCGTTGTGGGGAACATCGAGGCTTCAGACATGGTATACGTGGTGTTGTGGTACAGGAACGGCAACAAGGAGCCCATCTACAGGTGAGGCACCGATGGTGACGGAAATAGGTGGTTAATGATACGGTGGGGAAAATTTGAAACACAGATTTTAGGGATGAAATTATTCGTGTATTTGATGTATTTGTCTGTATCCTTTGGCTGCTAAGAGAACTTTTTTCCTTTATTTTTTTTCCTTAGTTAATTCTCCTGGCTTACATTAAAAAAAAAAAGTGAAAAAGGCCAAAATTTTCGTCTAACATTTCTCAAATTTAACCTAGCCTAAGTTAACTGAATACCACATCATACTTTTTTTCTTTCTGAATATTCTTTTGTCTATAAATTTTTCTTATCATTATTTTTTCAAATACGGTGATGACGAGAAGTAGTAGCAGCAATAACAGTAATGGTAGTAATTGCAGCAGCAGCGATAGCAGTCATACTTAAGGTTTATATATGCCCTTCCATCTACTTGCGAGATATCGTGCATGCCATGTGAGGAATAACGGCAATTGGTGAGGATTGATTGATTGATTCTTTGCATATTGATGGACAGTAGTGACAGCTTCCTGCCGGAGCATTACACGCCATAATGGAGCGTTATGGTGGTGATTAAAGCAGGATATTGACAGGGTGACCTCGTGATGTGACATTATCCTTGTGCACATCGACCACTTTAGTATTCAGGCTGTCATGTCACCCCATACCTTAGATATCGACCTGTCAGCTAACTCGGCTGAATATGAAACTAAACAAGGAAACAAAGTGGTTATTGAGTGGCAAGTTTAGAAAATGACGGTGTGGAAGCGAAACAAGACGGTACGCTCTATTGATGGGGTGTTGTTTGCTTTGATTTCACTGAGGTATAAGAAAAAAATGCCTCGAATCTTGTAGGTAAAACATTCTTCGTTGATCTGATCATTTCTACTGGATGAAGAAAGGAAAAAGGTGAGATAATGGTGCAGTATAGCTTGGTTCGAGTATATAGACACACTCCCTATCTAAGGTAAAACATTTCAAAGATTTTTTGTTATTTTTTATCATGTGAACAAACGTGATACACCAGTCAAAAGCACGGGATGTGATATTTGTGATAGTTTTACATATCGCAGTATTTTATGCATACTCTAGTTTAAATTTATTTTCCTGATATTCAAGCTTAATTTTCGTGAAACGTAATGAAATCCCGTATCATTAATCACTCGTGCATTGTTACGCAATGTTACAAGAGTGCTTTTGATTATAAGAAACTGGTTATATTTCCCTATACCAAGAAAGAAGATAGATATACTCAGTAAGTAAAAGTCTGTCTCATCAGTATTACCATTTCATTGTCGTGATGCAAAGAACCGAATGAATAACAAATGAACCCCTGCCAAGGTGTAGTCTCAATTGAAATCAATACCAATGTTTTTACTGTTATGCTTGCCTCCTAAACGTGGGTCTATGCGGGTCGCATCAAACGTTCCTACCTACACCTACCTACTTAACCACCACACGTCTTTTTTGTCTTTCTCTTCGCTCCCAAAAGTATTTTGTATCTGAAACATTTTAAAATGAATTGTTAAACTTAGAATCCAGAACACTGGAAAGAAAGCTTGCATGAAGCTATGAAATAAAAGAATCAGATTTGATGCCTTTTTTCTACGATACTGAAATATTTGAGACTATTTTATTAATCCCTTCAATACTAAGTTTGTGTACGATTAGACCATTTTATTGACATTATGAAGGGTCTATGGAGGTCAGAAGATTAATGGCTACAGTTTTCACTGTTTTGATTCCCCACGTTAGTTTCTGAAGCTGTATAAAATCACCAAATTGTAAGCAGAATGGATATGGAAATTTGGTACTCAAGGGATTAAGTATTAAAAATGTCGTTGGTAATAATATGAAGGAAGTATAATAGTGAAAGGATTAAGAAATTACGTACATTGCTCCTCCCTCTGCTTGGTCATATAATTCAAGATCTCTTACTGGCATTCACTGACCTCCTTCAAGGCTCTTAGTAACAGTGGTGCGCGGGACCGAAACTGACATATCGGTAAGGACATTAGAATAAGAAATAACCCTAAGTATTTCCCAGCGTTTTCTCTCTCTCTCTCTCTCTCTCTCTCTCTCTCTCTCTCTCTCTCTCTCTCTGGTACGGATTTAGTTCAGTTGTCGTTCAGAACCTCCTCTCTTCTATTCCCTTTCCTTTCTCTCATATTTCCAAGGATTTAGGTCTTTATCTTACTCTATTATCTTCTTTCTCCCAATTCTCTGTTATTCCCATCCTTCCTCCTCCTCCTCCTCCTCCTCCTCCTCCTCCTCCTCCTCCTCCTTGTTTATTCCTTGCCTTATTTCCTCAGTGTCTCTTTCCTTCACATTTATCTTTTATTCACTCGTCTCTATTTCATGCATGGCGCACGTTTTACATTTGTTTTTGTTGTTTTATAACTGGATATGTTTTTCTTCATCGTTTCTATTCTCTCTCTCTCTCTCTCTCTCTCTCTCTCTCTCTCTCTCTCTCTCTCTCTCTCTCTCTCTCTCTCTCTCTCTCTCTCTCTCTCTCTCTCTCTCCTCTATCTCTCTCTTCTCTCTCTCTCTTCTGTCTCCTGTCCTTTTCCTCCTCCTCCTCCTCCTCCTCCTCCTCCTCCTCCTCCTCCTCCTCCTCCTCCTCCTCCTCCTCCTCCTCCTCCTCCTCCTCCTCCTCCTCTTCCTCCTCCTCCTCTTCCTCCTCGTCCTCCTCCTCCCTTTTCTTCTTTTGTATGCAACTTGTCCCCTCCTTTATTTCTTCACTGTTATTGTATTTTCTTTGCAATCCTTTCTCCACAAAGTTTATCTCTTCTTATTGGAAAGACTATCGCCTTTTTTTCGTTATTTATTTTGATATTTCAGATTTCTCCTCTCCCTTCGCTCGCATTTTGTTTATCCCATGCTTGTGTCTGCTACGTTGTAAATATATATATGCATCTCTCCATTTGTAACATGTATTTCTTCGTTTTCTGGAAACTATCGTGTTTCTCTTTTGTTTTTCATACCGTTGTATTTTTTCCTACATTCACCAGTGATCTTTTTTTTCTTTTTTTTCTTTAACGTTATTCGCAATATTGATACACGAGTGTTGGGGAAAGATTAACTGTTCTCTATATATTACACGTTGCATATTTTGTCTCTTTTTCTTGTAAACTATTCACATTTGTCATTTTTCTTTTAAGCTGTTTACACTTTGCACCTTCTGTCTGTCTTGCTGCAACCGTAAAGTTTATATGTATTTTAATTCCATAAGTTATCAGTTTTCCTTACGTTCGTATGATATTCTGTTCCTTTTCCATTTAAAAAGAAATTTATTCTGGCATTCTTTCACCTTGTTCATTGTATTATGTCTTCTTCGTCTCTGGTTCTTTTATTTCTTTTTCTTACTTTCTTTCTCCAGTGTCTGTCAATTTTTCATCTTTCTCCAAAACTAATATACTAAAATAGATGCGGACCCTTCTTTCCTGTTGTCTTGAGACACGATCACTGGGAAACAATACAGCACATCAAGGAACTCGTTTCTGGTAATATCACTGACTTCGAATTTGTTCAGATGAAAATCGACTTAAACGAAAAGTAATGGACTGCTTATGAAAGATGAACTTGTAGCTAACTTTTTTAGGGGAGATGGGAAATAATGGCACGATCTGGAAATTGTGAAAGTTCTATCAATCAGAATGTTTTGGAATGTATAGGGTGTCTTACAGCAATAGCAGCGTCATAGGTCACTGTGAATCATTCGTCTAGATCTGTTTTTTTCTTTTATTTATGTAGAATGACCGATGGTAAGAACAACAGAAATTGCAATAAAAAGGCCTATTGAAGTGCCAAGTCCATGAAAAGCAAAAGCGTGACCAAAAGCCAGAATATAAGTGTTTTCAAACCTAACTCTTGAGAAAGCTCGTCATACTAAGGAGGAAATACAGAATTAACCTGAGAATTCCAGAGTTTGTTAAAGAAAAGTATGGTTGATTGATAATTGTTTAGAAATGAAAGATTTGCTTCAGACTCTTATCCGAAACTTTTGATACATCAAATGCAACAGCAAAAGTTTCACCAAAATCTCAAAATGATAATCACATAATCGTGAAGTTTTGGTGTAGGAAAACTTGGGTGATGATATTTTTGTCTTTAATATGTTACAGTCTTCCTTGTAGAGAGTATTCTTTTCGAGGAAGACTCTATTGAATTCTTAAAGTAAAGTGGTACTGCTTTACTCTGCGTTTTCCTTCACCACTCACTCTGCTGTGTTTTCAAGCATATCTGCGTCTTATTTCACCTGATTCGGTGAGAATAAATGCTTAGAAGGGGTTGTAATATCTATAGAGAAGTTGTCGTGTATAAAGATGATTAAAATTAAGGTTAGTGAAGGGCGAAATGGGGAGTGTTCTATATACAGTCTTCCATGCTATGCTTACATTACTGGTTAACGATGTGTGTAATGCGTAGAGTCGCTTCATTGAGCAGGTAACTTACATGTAACAAAATTAACATTCTATTCTCTATTGACTACAAATCTGATACTCTCCTTTTCTTCTGACCCCATTTCCTGCTTTCCTCTCTTCCTCCTCCTCAGTCCTCTTTCTTCATCATATTTATCTTGCCTTTGACCTTGAATTCCTTTTGGGATAAGGAATTCAGGAAGGAATGCAGGAAGCACCTCAGAGTCAGTCCCCCTTGTGTTGACTGCCAAGGATCGCGCGCCGGCTAAAGTAAGTCTGGAATGGAATATGTTCAGGCAATGAAACTTTTCCTTTAAATCGAAAAGCATATGGTGGTAGTTTGGCAAGGTGTGGCGTGACTCTTGCATCTTTGGGAGCCTTTTGTGGAGAAGTTTTGGTAAAGGAAGGAAGAGGAAGAGAA
>NC_059300.1:7719057-7759057 GCF_017591435.1 Portunus trituberculatus | reverse complement strand
ATGAGTAACTACGTCCATAAATTTGATTGGCGCTCACGCCGCCGATTTGCTACAGGCTGTTATTTACCTGCTCACTGGAGGACAGCGCGTGTGTGATAGATATTTCCCTGTACGTTGTGTTGATCAATGTTTGCCACTCAAAGGAGTCATTTAGTTATTTGTGCTACACTATACATACACACACACACACACACACACACACACACACACACACACACACACACACACACACACACACACACACACACACACACATATATATATATATATATATATATATATATATATATATATATATATATATATATAGATAGATAGATAGATAGATAGATAGATAGATAGATAGATAGATAGATAGATAGATAGATAGATAGATAGATAGATAGATAGATAGATAGATAGATAGATAGATAGATAGATAGATAGATAGATAGATAGATAGATAGATAGATAGATAGATAGATAGATAGATAGATAGATAGATATATATATATATATATATATATATATATATATATATATATATATATATATATATATATATATATATATATATATATATATATATATATGTATATATATATATATATATATATATATATATATATATATATATATATATATATATATATATATATATATATATATATATATATATATATATATATATATATATATATATATATATATATATATATATATATATATATATATATATATATATATATATATACATATATATATATATATACACACATACACACACACACACACACACACACACACACACACACACACACACACACACACACACACACACACACACACACACACACACACACACACACACACACACACACACACACACACACACACACACACACACACACACACACACACACACACACACACACACACACACACACACACACACACACACACACACACACACACACACACACACACACACACACACACACACACACACACACACACACACACACACACACACACACACACACACACACACACACACACACACACACACACACACACACACACACACACACACACACACACACACACACACACACACACACACACACACACACACATATACACACACATATATATATATATATATATATATATATATATATATATATATATATATATATATATATATATATATATATATATATATATATATATATATATATATATATATATATATATATATATATATATATATATATATATATATATATATATATATATATATATATATATATATATATATATATATATATATATATATATATATATATATATATATATATATATATATATATATATATATATATATATATATATATATATATATATATATATATATATACATATATATATGTGTGTGTGTGTGTGTGTGTGTATTTTATTGTGTGTGTGCCCTATGGGCGAAACGTTGGAGAAATAAAATACTCCTGCTACTCCTGAGTTTCTTTCCATCACCCACCAACCCACCTGTTCCACATTGTGTACAATATATGTGTATATATATATATATATATATATATATATATATATATATATATATATATATATATATATATATATATATATATATATATATATATATATATATATATATATATATATATATATATATATATATATATATATATATATATATATATATATATATATATATATATATATATATATATATATATATATATATATATATATATATATATATATATATATATATATATATATATATATATATATATATATATATATATATATATATATATATATATATATATATATATATATATATATATATATATATATATATATATATATATATATATATATATATATATATATATATATATATATATATATATATATATATATATATATATATATATATATATATATATATATATATATATATATATATATATATATATATATATATATATATATATATATATATATATATATATATATATATATATATATATATATGAATCATCATACTCCGCTATTGAATTCACATACTTACGTTTTGACCCAGATTTACTTCCCCAATAATTGAGACACCATCATAACTCACAACACTTATGCATCACAGTTTTACGCATACCCATAACATAAATCTTCAAACGAATCTATACTACTGAATTTAGACAAAACTTACTCTAGATTTTCTTTTCCAATACTTGAGACACTATTTCTCTTACCATAACTTGCAACACACTTCTTTATCATAGTTGTGCGCATGATTTTTTCTTCTGTCTATACTCTTCTACTAAATCCATACTTTCCCAATAATGGATACGCTATTTCGTATATCCTAACTCTAAACCCTTTCTTCCCTTGTGACTGGTAGCTATTGACAGTAATCTTACCTTCTTTTCACCTTCCCTTACCTCTTACGTATTCACCCTCACTCCCTGGGCGGCTGTTTAATAAGTGCCCTCTGCAGGAAGTGCCGTGGTTTTCATTGAGAATTCCCGCCAGTAACGCGGACATGGTTCTTCTTCTTTAGTGATTAAGGATGGGCTGATGATGATGATTGCTATAAAGAGGAGATGGAGAAGAAGAAGGAAGAATAGGGTAATGAGGATGATGGGTTTGTGTGTTTATGTGTGGGAGAGGATGGTTGTGTGTGCTCGATCGAAATTCTTCTCTTTTTTTTTCTGTACAATTTTTTAGAATCAACTGATGGCAGCAAATGAGGAAAATGCAAATAGTTTCCGGTGACAAAGAGCCCGTCAATCAGTCCGCCAAACAAAGGTGACCAAAGAATGAGATTAAAACCCAACACACGGCAGACTTTTTTTTTTTTTCTTCCTTACATCCACAACGGTTGAAATTGAAGAAAACGTAGAAAGCGACCCTCTGATTGAAGGATGATTTATTACCCAATCATCGCACAGTGCTGAATGTAAATAAATCCACATAAAAGAAAAAAGAATTGACACTTTCGCTTTTCATTATCACCATACATTTGAGGCACAATCGCACTACAGTCATATATATTTAACATTCTTTTATCTTTTTTTCTCTACGTCCATGCAAACGATTTTAACAGTGCTCTCAATATATCAAGGGACTTCATGTTTTTTTTTTTTTACGCACTTTGTAATGCAGTTATAAATACTTAACTTCTTATTCCCTTTTATTTTCTGTGCGTATGCAAACGATTTTAAGTCAACTCCTATGAATATTGAGTAACTCCATATTTTGCTGTATTTTTCTGCTTTAGTCATCAATACTTGGCGTCATATTTTTTCTTCTCATTTTCTGTGTCCGCTTAATCAATTTTCACAGTACTTTGCATATCGAATAAAGGACATGATATCTTTAAGACATTATTTTTTACTGTAAGTCGTAAATAGTTGATGCCCATTTCTCTTTTATTTTGCAGTACTGTGAATATTAATGAACAACCACCTCAGTAAAATTATCAAAACTTTAGGGGTTTTAACGGAAGGTCTAATATGCTTTCGATTATGAATGAAAACCTCACCTATTTTTATAAGTTTTCCTGGTTGACTCATTGTTATTCTTTCGCGAAAAGGTTGAATGCACCACTTGGCGTTCTGTGGAGCATTAATTCTGCACCTCCTTGGGTACACTGCTCTCTAATTTTGTATTCTATTATGCTGATGGAATTGTTAGGGCTCCTTTCAGGGAATTAATTAATGCATGTCAAGAAAAGACGTCTGCATGAATCATAGGTCCCTTTTACTCTTTGTTTTCTTGTTGTTGTTGTTATTATCATTAATAGTAGTAGTATTGCTATTTTATCATTATTATTATTGTTGTTATTATTATTATTATTATTGTTATTGTTATTATTATTATTATTATTATTATTATTATTATTATTATTATTATTATTATTATTATTATTATTATTATTATTATTATTATCATTGTTTGTGTTATTATTATTATTATTATTATTATTATTATTATTATTATTATTATTATTATTATTATTATTATTATTATTATTATTATTATTATTATTATTATTATTATTATTATTATTATTATTATTATTATTATTATTATTATTATTATATTATTATTATTATTATTATTATTATTATTATTATTATTATTATTATTATTATTATTATTATTATTATTATTATTATTATTATTATTATTATTATTATTATTATTATTATTATTATTATTATTATTATTATTTATTATTATTATTATTATTATTATTATTATTATTATTATTATTATTATTATTATTATTATTATCATTATCATTATTATTATTATTATTATTATTATTATTATTATTATTATTATTATTATTATTATTATTATTACTACTATCACTATTATCATTATTATTGCTACTACTACTACTACTACTACTACTACTACTACTACTACTACTACTACTTTTCCTGCTGTTGCTACTGATTTGATTTGATTTTGCAGTAGTAGTAGCAACAGCAGTAACAACATTAGTCTTGATAGTAGTAATAGTAATAGTACTCATAAGATAAGTAGTATTACTATAGCAGTAGTACTAGGCGGAACAGGACTACAATAATGCTAGTAGTAGATGTAGGAGTAACAATACCAGCAGCATTTGTAATAGTCGCATTGTTGCCTGTAATGGTGGAGGCGATGGTGGCGACTGTGATAGTAGCACTAACAGTTTTGGTCGGCGACAAGGTAAGCAGTGCAGGGGACGTCAGTGTTCAGGCGATGCTAATGAGCGGAGGCGGGAGAGACAGCTGCAACAACACTTAATTAACGCTAGGAAGGATACGGATATACAGAACACGCCTACACAAACACCCTCTCCTACACCCTGCCCTCCCTTCACCCACTCAGTACATCCAAATTGCCTTCGTGTCAGCTCTGGGTCTTGGCCAGGGCGGGAACCCTTCACATACTTGACCATCATTCCTGCCATCAAGGTTTCTGGCTCAGGAAATTGGAGCGTTGTGGTTAGGGAGGTACTGTAAAGGCAATACGATGTTGTTTGTTTGTGTCGTGATGACCTTTAGCACGAAGAGCAGGGATGGGAGGAGGTGATGAAAATAAAAGAAAAGAAGCATTGAAGGTGAGAGAAAGAGAAAGAAAAGAAAAGAGAACTGTACGATAGGGAATATTTGCGTGCTGAGAGAGAGAGAGAGAGAGAGAGAGAGAGAGAGAGAGAGAGAGAGACAAGTATACCAGTAAGATTGGAAGCGTATCTGTGTCACTTGAGGTTTGAGTGTCATAAAAGGGATACTTTGCGTGTCTTTATCTACGAGGAATATTTAAGGCCCCCACTAAACCCTTCACACAAGAGCCTCTGACCGCCTCCTGGTTTGTGGCGTGAACATTCACTCTCTGCTGACTGGACACTGTGATCATTGACGCTTCTTGTATTATAATTCCATCAAGTGATCAGCTTTGCTTGTGTTTTTCGCAGTTGCTTTGAACTGTCTCACATCCATTACCTGCTATGATGGTTTTGTCCTTCCCAGAACATGATGAAATATTATTCACGTTTAAGGTTTGAGGCTCAATTTCATTTTGAAGTAACTGAATAGCCATTGTCTGTATATATTGTTGATGAATTCTGCTTTCAGCATATTCCTTTTAATATACAATTTTCGCTTAAAATGGTAACCAAACGAGTGTCGGGGAACAAAAGCCTGCACCGCCTTCATACTGCATGACTTACCCCATCAGTGCTCTATTATTTTCTCTGGAAATGTGCATCATATTTTTTTAGTATATATGAATTTAAAGATGTCAGGAATTCAAGATTGTTTTAATTTTACATTGAATAAGGGACGACGACCTGTAATGACTCAACCAAGAGAAGAGTAACTAATAATAGCGAACAACACGAGTGACGAGCAGCTCACATGCTCTCACGTGTTGAGGATATTGCAGTGATAGGACTTTCTCAGAAATTATGAAAGGCGGCAGTAGCACGCAGCATGTAGGTACTCATACAGCTGTTGTGGTCAGCAGTGTAGTCATGACGTCCCACATTCGCTTCAAGCCTTTCCCTCAACGTAGTTCTCCTTGATGTACCACGAGGCCTCACAAGAAGATTGGCAGCAGACCTAAGAGCGGCCTGAGGGGATCACGTGAAGCATAGTGATATTGAGGGCGGCAGGTTAATTGACTCCTGGCCAACGCTGCACATCCCGGAATATCTGACCGAAGACTGATAAAGGCACATGTATATCCGATACTCGTGTGTTATTGAGAGGACAGCAGTTCAGTGTCGTCTGGCAATACTATCTCTACTTTAACCTTTACATTTAATTTACAAGTCCGTTACGAGCATTTGTGTTTGCTGTCTCGGGGACATTTGCCTTTCTACGTTGAATGAGAGATTGAAAGCAAAACAGAAATAAAATTAGCGTTTATTCATAATAACTTATATTCATGTTTTTATTTGTTTCCTAATTGATCTGTTTAACGATTTATTTATTTGATTCTATTTTCGATTGACAGGTAAGAAGAGAGAAAAGAGGACATTTTTTCCTTCCATTACACAGTGTAATTCTGGGGATCATATTGATGATGATGATGATGATTATGATATGATGGTATGGTAATGATGGTAATCTTCCTTCTCTTTTTCGTCTTCTTCTTCTTCTTCTTACTACTACTACTACTACTACTACTACTACTGCCACCACGTACTACTACTATTGATAATAATATGATAATAACAATAATGATAACAATGATAATGATAATAATAATGATTATTTAATGATAATGATAATAATAATGATAATAATAATAATAATAATAATAATAATAATAGTAATAATAATGATAATGATGATGATAGTAGTGATGACAATTGACAAAAATTATAGGAATGGTAGCAAAAATAACAATGATAATAGTAATAATAAGTAACTAATAATAATATCAATGTCTCTTGCTGGTGACTCCTTGCTGTGGACCATATTTTGAAGTACCTGAGCACACTACCTCCACTATTGTCAAAAGGCTGTAACTGAAGCTGCACTGATTTTTTTTTTTTTTTTTTTTTTTTTTTGGTGTTTATACAGTTTTAGTGACAAAAATTAACGAGGTTTTTTACAATATAGAAAAAAGCTAAACAGTCTTAAAAACATGACTGTTCATATTTGTGACCTCTGAAAACAGTCGTGGGGAGAGAACAAAGTTTTATATACGAGTTTGTAAGGCTAACTGATCGGCTCACTCACGATACTCTTTTGCAACTGTATCATTTTTATTGTTATTTTTACGATAGTTCCCGTCAATTTATCAGTCAGCCGTGCAGTAAGCGGATTCCGAAGCTGATATGGAAACATTAATACTGTCAAAACATCAACTCTTCAGAAAAAAAAATTGTGGAAAATATCACATTAATTACCGAGATGCATCCGTATGAGAGGACAGGTGACACTTATGAAGTCTCTGGATAGCGCGTCATAAGGGTCGGTGTTATGTGTTAGTAAAAATGATACATGATACTTGTCTCCATCTTTTTAAAGGCTTAGTTTCAAAATTGCATTGCTTTATTTATCCTCGAAAATCAGCTTACTAGAAGGCCGATTGAAAAGTGAGTGAAAATGTTGTAAGTATTGAAATAGTTGTAAAAAGTGGGAGGACATTACGTGAGCAGCGATGAGGAGACAGGCGTGGCTTGAGGGTCAGCTTAGTCTGCATAAGGTGACTTCAAAATGTCCTCTACCATGCTGAATGTCATGAGAGAGAGAGAGAGAGAGAGAGAGAGAGAGAGAGAGAGAGAGAGAGAGAGACAGAGAGACAGACAGAGACAGACAGACAGACAGACAGACAGACAGACAGACAGACAGACAGACAGACAGACAGACAGACAGACAGACAGACAGACAGACAGACAGACAGACAGACAGACAGACACAGACAGACAGACAGACAGACAGACAGACAGACAGACAGACACACACACACACACACACACACACACACACACACAGACACACACACAGACAGACAGACAGACAGACAGACAGACAGACAGACAGACAGACAGACAGACAGACAGACAGACAGACAGACAGACAGACAGACAGACAGACATGAATTGAAAGACAAAAACGGACGTAACAATTCATAGAAAGGAAAACACAACAAAAAGGTAAAAACACAGGTGGAAAAACAAACTTAAAAAAACACTAACGAAAAACAAAAACAAAAAATAAAAGAATCACAGAAAATCAAGCTACACACACACACACACACACACACACACACACACACACACACACACACACACACACACACACACACGAGTCTCCCTCCACATCCACACATCCATAGGGACGCTGTTGCAAATGTCGGAGTTTATTTATGCCGCTCGTGAGGATTCTTAGTGATAGAGCGAAAGGGAGGAAGAGGAGGAGGAGGAAGAGGAGGAGAAGGAGGGAGCGGGGAAGAAGAAGAGGAAGAGAAAAGGAAAGAGGAGTGGGGGGAGGAAACACAACCTAACGTCCTATCTCACGAGGCATCATCTTACACATTCGAGAGAGAGAGAGAGAGAGAGAGAGAGAGAGAGAGACCTTGGTGATAAGCCTCTGGTGAGTTTGTCTCGTCTCCTGTTGTTGGAAGTGAATATATAAACACGGGATTTCTGACGAGTTAGATCTCTCTCTCTCTCTCTCTCTCTCTCTCTCTCTCTCTCTCTCTCTCTCTCTCTCTCCATCTAAGATTTCGTTGTTTTTCCCTCTCACTTTCTCATCGTTAGCCTCTTTTATCCCACACTCTTTTGTCTTCTCCTCCTCCTCCTCCTCCTCCTCCTCCTCCTCCTCCTCCTCCTCCTCCTCTTTATCCAGTATCTCCATCAACCCACCTCCTAGTCCATTATTTCCCATCATCCATCTCCTTCCCTCCCTTCCCTCCCACTGTTCCTCTCTCTCTCTCTCTCTCTCTCTCTCTCTCTCTCTCTCTCTCTCTCTCTCTCTCTCTCTCTCTCTCTCTCTCTCTCTTGAAATAGTGTTTACTTCTAATTAGGCAGGATCCTTCACACACACGTAACACTTGCGAGAAGAAGGCCTTGGTAATCCCTGTTTTATTTGTATGCTGTCCTCCTCCTCCTCCTCCTCCTCCTCCTCCTCCTCCTCCTCCTCCTCCTCCTCCTCCTCCTCCTCCTCCTCCTCCTCCTCCTCCTCCTCCTCCTCTTCCTCCTCCTCCTCCTCCTATTCTCCACAACACACACCCACCGCCGTCCTTACTGTTCAGCCACTTAGGTCACTCACTACCTTGTCTTAGATGGTCGTCATGTATTTAAGCTCTTCAGTACCATGACTCGTTTCCATAACCATTCTAGTTACTATTTGGTGATTTTAAACAGCTTCAGAAACGTATGTGGGGGATTAAAGTAGTAAAGACTCTGGCTATTAATCTTCTGACTTCCATAGACCCTTCCTAATGTCAATAAAATGGTCTAATTGTACACAGATCTCAAGGTAAAAATGTGTCTCACGAACTGAAGGGGTTAAGCAATCGGTAACCTGTGTGTTTGAAGGGTGTGTTTCTGTTGGTGGGTGTGTGTTTGTATTGTTTGATGGGTTAATCTGTGTTTGTTATTTTTTAGGTTTATTTGTTTTTTTGTTTTTTCTTTTTTTTTGGGGGGGGTTGGAGTGGAGCAGAATGGTGTGTTGTGTGTTTTAGCTTCCATGTTCTTGTTTTCTCCTTTTTTTTTAGGTTTTTATTTGTGTTTTGTTTATTTTACTTGTTTTGGCCGGTTCTGTTTGTATCTTTCTCTCTCTCTCTCTCTCTCTCTCTCTCTCTCTCTCTCTCTCTCTCTCTCTCTCTCTCTCTCTCTCTCTCTCTCTCTCTCTCTCTCTCTCTCTCTCTCTCTCTCTCTCGCCTTTGTATTTCTCTTTATCTTTACATTTTTATTTCATCGTGTTTTATTATTTAGTCAGTTTGTTGTGTATCATTTTTTCTTCTTTGGGTTAATCCTCCTCTTCCTCTCCTGTTCTTTTTTTTTCCTCTCCTCTCCTTTCTCCTCTCCTCTCCTCTCTTCTCTTTCTGTTCCTCCTCCGCTCCTCTCCTCCAGTTTCTTTCCCTTCTATCCCTCTCTCTCCTGAAGCCTGAAGTCAGATTGATAGTACCTTATGTGAACAAGGTTTCGGGCTTTTGTTCTACTACCACTACCCCCTGTGTGTGTGTGTGTGTGTGTGTGTGTGTGTGTGTGTGTTTGCAGCAACTGTTCACTGAAGAATCTGCCGTGTTTTTAATTCAGTGCTCCATGTAACCTGTGTGTGTGTGTGTGTGTGTGTGTGTGTGTGTGTGTGTGTGTGTGTGTTTCCAGAGCCAGCTGGTGCGTACTGCTGCCCTCCACGCTTCCACATTTTTACAGATTTGCAACCCTCACCTGACACCTGAAATGTAATTATGAAGTTAGCGGATGGAAAACACAGGTGTACAACAAAGAGAGAGAGAGAGAGAGAGAGAGAGAGAGAGAGAGAGAGAGAGAGAGAGAGAGAGAGAGAGAGAGAGAGAGAGAGAGAGAGAGAGAGAGAGAGAGAGATTAACAAAAGCTAAACCCCCATGTATATGCACTCACCTTTATATTTATTCTCCTCCCTTCTCTATACACAAATTTAGAAGTCCTCCTCCTCCTCCTCCTCCTCCTCCTCCTCCTCCTCCTCCTCCTCCTCCTCCTCCTCCTCCTCCTCCTCCTCCTGCTCCTCCTCCTCTCTCAACCGCGAACCCTAGTTTAATCTTCCTAGTTATTCCGCGGTTTTATTTACCTTCCCTCTGACCTCCACCTGAGCGCCGGCAGGAGGCTCTTTCGTGACCCTTTGACTTCTGAACATCTACTCTATTTCATTTTCTAATTCTATATTCGTACTGGAAGTGGGCTTTTAGGATTTTGGACTCTCTCTCTCTCTCTCTCTCTCTCTCTCTCTCTCTCTCTCTCTCTCTCTCTCTCTCTCTCTCTCTCTCTCTCTCTCTCTCTCTCTCTCTCTCTCTCTCTCTCTCTCTCTCTCATGTTTGGTGGTTGTGTTCTTTTGGATTTTTTAATTATTTTTGTGTGTGTATGAGAGAGAGAGAGAGAGAGAGAGAGAGAGAGAGAGAGAGAGAGAGAGAGAGAGAGAGAAAAGAGGCGTTTAAAAAAATCTCGCAGGAGGAAGGCTATGAAGGGTAAGTAGAACGAACGCAGATTGCACCATGAAATGAACAACCACACACACACACACACACACACACACACACACACACACACACACACACACACACACACACACACACACACACACACACACACACACACACACACTTCCCCAAATCTTGCTACACTGATATCACGCTCATGTTGGTGTGTGTAAATATTAAAGTCACGACTGTACTACACAGAAACATTCCAGAGAGAGAGAGAGAGAGAGAGAGAGAGAGAGAGAGAGAGAGAGTAAGATGATACAGGATTATAAACTCCCTCCCGAGGATTCTTTCAATGTAACTGCGGCGTCCTGTTGGAGGTTGTAGGATTCATCTGGCACCCGTGAGATCCTTTTGGTGTCCTTGTCCGGGAGCGAGAGATGAATCGCTACCGCCCCGCCCCTTCATCTTACCCTTCTCCCCTATCCACCACCACACCCCCCCCTCCACCATCGTTCCCTTTCCCTTTTCCCTGCCATATGTTTCCTCTTCCACCCACGTTCCCCTTCCTAGTCATTTTCTTCCTGTTTTGTCACATTTTTATTTTTATTAATTTTTTTTATAGATTTTTTTTTTTCGTTTTATTTTGTTCCTCTTTTTCTTCTTGTTTTGTTCTTGTTTATATCGTGGTTTCTTATTTATCGTCTTTTTATTTTTTTTTCTTTTTACTTCTATATTTTTCTCCTCTTCCTATTCTTCTTTCTCTTTCTCTTTTTCTTCCTCATCTTCCTCCTCTTCCTGTTCCTTTTCTTTCTCTTCCTCTAACTCGTCCTCCTCCTCCTCCTCCTCCTCCTATTTTCTCCTATTTTTGCTTCTTACACTGCCATTACCCTTATCTTTCTGCTTATGGTTCTCTCTCTCTCTCTCTCTCTCTCTCTCTCTCTCTCTCTCTCTCTCTCTCTCTCTCTCTCTCTCTCTCTCTCTCTCTCTCTCTCTCTCTCTCTCTCTCTCTCTCTCTCTCTCTCTCTCTCTCTCGTGTATAATTCGTGTTTGGATTTTTAATTCCTACATTTATTTATTTATTTTTTTTTTGTATTTTAATCGCTGCTAATACACACATTATTTTGTTTTTACTTACTGTGCAGTTTTGCGCAGTATAGTAAATTATATTATTTTTTCATTATTTTATCTTGTTCACTCGCTGTCTCTTTTCATGCGAGTTTTGATTTGTTTTCCATTGTATTATTTGTTTGAATTGCCTTTTTTTTCAAATAACACACACACACACACACACACACACACACACACACACACACACACACACACACACACACACACACACACACACACACACACACACACACTTTTTAGGTACATGTGTTCATATTAATCCAAGTTTTACTCCGCACTCAAGGCTTCCCCACCTCTTGATGTTGCTAGAAGAGAAAATGGAGAAAGGGAAGGAGGAGGAGGTGGGTGGAGTGAAGACAAGAATAGGGAGCAGGAGGAGGAGGAGAGGAGAGGAGAATAGGGAGGAGTAGTAGGAGGAGGGAGAAGTCGTTGCTACAAAATAAGTTCCTTCCTATTCCTTTTACTGGAGACGGTCCATTCATCCTCATTTTCTGCCATCATTTTCATATCCCTCCTTTTCCTCCCAGTGAGCCCATTTCCGCTCCTTCGCTCACTGTAATACATCCATTTCTCCTCTGCTCTTATCTGTGCCCCTCATCTAATTTTCATCTACCTCTTATGTTTGGATAGAGGAACAGAAAGATTGATTGGGGGAGAGATGGTGATCAAGAAGGAGGAAGACGAAGAAGAGGAGGAGGAGGAAGAAGAAGAGAGGGAAAAGCGGCCGAGCCATAAAGGAAGATGCTGTGACAGAATCTCAATGTTCAATCACAATGGACTATCTCAATCTGCTGCTGACCAAATCGCGATTTCCTGCTGACTTACCAACGAAAGATCGGGTTGGTCCGGTCGCCAGCTTCCTCTCTCCTCTCCTTCTTCGTCTTGTTACGCTCCTTCCTCCCTCCATTTATTTGCTTTCTTTCTCCTTCCTCTTTCCCTCCTAGTTGTCTTGCTCTTTCCACTTTACCTATCTTTTTCGTTTTCCCCCTTTACGTTGTTATATTTCTTACCACTTCCGTCTTCCTATTTCTTCCTTCATCTCCGTCGTCATCCTTTCGCTTCCTCGCCTCCGGTTCATCAATGCATGCAGCAGCCCCGTGTTTGGCGAGGGGAGATCAGGAAGTGAAAGCCTCGACCCGCCGCACAACTCCTAGATTGAAGGCGAGCGAGGTTTCAAAAGGAGGGAGAAGAGAAGCAGGGGGCGGAGAGGCAGAGAAAGAGAAACAATGGCTTGTGGATAAACGGAGTGTCAAAGAAAGGCCGAAGAGGGGAAGAGAAGTAGTAGGAAGAGAGAAACAAAGAGGAATAGGAGAAAACGAGATCGAGGATTCAGTCGGCGTAGCGTCTGAGAAAGTAAGAGAAGGAATGAAAGAGGAAAGAGGATAAAGCTTACTGTATTTACTTCGGAACTGAAATGTTTTGTTAGATATTGTTCTACTTAACTTGGTCTTTCTCTCTTCGTGCACCTTCACATGAGTTTATTTGTTGTGATATTGTAGATCGAAAGTGTTTTCATGCCGGCGTTTCAAAATGAGAGGAAATGAAAGAGGAAACGAAGCAGACAAGGCGACAAGAAACTAAACACTGCATCATATGTCACTACAATGTGCTTGTTTGCTCTCTCTCTCTCTCTCTCTCTCTCTCTCTCTCTCTCTCTCTCTCTCTCTCTCTCTCTCTCTCTCTCTCTCTCTCTCTCTCTCTCTCTCTCTCTCTCTCTCTCTCTCATACACAAACACCACACAATATTATTTTCACCTCATGAATAATAGTTCTATCATGTGAGTGTTGATTAATGCCACAAATTGAAGGAAAAATGAGAAAAAGGTGTAAAAATCTACTAATTGAACCAAAAATATCACATCAGGGAGTGGCACTTTCTTCTCATCTCTGCAGCATTATCTCCCTTTCAGTGCAGTAAAAGTTTTAAACATGTTGGTACTGTGCACTTAGAGGAACGAAAAAAACAAGTAAAAAGAACAACTTTTTTCAAGAAACTTTAAATGAGATCTGGAATGTTATACAGATACCACATTCTCTCTCTCTCTCTCTCTCTCTCTCTCTCTCTCTCTCTCTCTCTCTCTCTCTCTCTCTCTCTCTCTCTCTCTCTCTCTCTCTCTCTCTCTCTCTCTCTCTCTCTCTCTCTCTCTCTCTCTCTCTCTCTCTCTCTCTCTCTCTCTCTCTCTCTCTCTCTCTCTCTCTCTCTCTCTCTGTGTGTGTGTGTGTGTGTGTGTGTGTGTGTGTGTGTGTGTGTGTGTGTGTGTGTGTGTGTGTGTGTGTGTGTGTGTGTGTGTGTGTGTGTGTGTGTGTGTGTGTGCCCGTTTGTCTGTCTATCCATGTAACAAACTTCGTACTTTTGTTAGTTTTGTATTAAAGACGGAATTAAACTTACAAGAATTAGGAAAGTAGGTCAGGAATATGAAATTAGTCAATGCTTCTCTCTCTCTCTCTCTCTCTCTCTCTCTCTCTCTCTCTCTCTCTCTCTCTCTCTCTCTCTCTCTCTCTCTCTCTCTCTCTCTCTCTCTCTCTCTCTCTCTCTCTCTCTCTCTCTCTCTCTCTCTCTCTCTCTCTCTCTCTCTCTCTCTCTCTCTCTCTCTCTCTCTCTCTCTCTCTCTCTCTCTCTCTCTCTCTCTCTCTCAGTTACACACCCACACACTGAATTTTCTGTCCTTAAATATATTCCAATTACTACCCACATTAATGCTGTCTAATGAGAGAAACTGAATGAGGAAGCATCAAACCTACAGAAAAATGTAAATCATGACAATTATACAAAATACTACTGAATTAACCCCTTCAATACTGGGACACATATTTACATTGAGATTTGTATACGATTAGACCATTTATTTCATTGACATTAGCAAGGGCCTATATGGAGGTCAGAAGATTAGTGGCCACAGTCTTCGCTATTTCCGAAGCTGTATGAAAACACCAAATAGTAACCAGAGTGAACATGGAAATGCGTCATGGTGCTGAAGGGGTTAATTAATAGGTTAACTCTTCCCAGCCTCGAACATCACACAATTATTATATCTTTACATGGATTTTTTTTTTTTTTTTTTTTTTTTTTAGTATTTTTGCAATGAGAGACACGTGGAGAAAACAGAACACGAGTACAGGAACTAGACCAGATTAGCCTTAGTTTATGTTATTTTCCTCACCCAGACCAGAATCTACATGCATTATATTCTTCCCCCCACCGTGAGTTTTTGGTCCGTATTCTGAAACACTTCCGGGTTGCACCTTCACTGTTTTTCAAAGGACTCTAACTGAAGTGACACGGGTTTTTAAGGATGTTTCTGTGATTCTAGTGACATGTTCATAAGTTTTCTGCATTACCAACAGGAAAAATGCCCTTTAGAACTCGGCTAATCGTCTCTGTAGTCTTTGAAAATGGTCGCGGTGAGAGACGGAAGCGTTTTTTAATATGACGCTTTTTGTTTCCCCAATAATTTCCCATACAGTGACAGAAACAGGAAGGGAAAACAACACACTCCTACATACAAACACAAACTTCACCAGATTAATGCTTATTTTACATTCTTCCTCCTACACCGCACTATTACGTTACCCTTTACAGATATCATGATTTTTCTCACCTTACTTTGTTTTCACCCCATGAGTTTGTACACGTATAGTCGTATTTGGTGGGGGACTGTTTTCACAAGCTTTCCACGTCGCGTTTATAATTCAATTTGCGGGGGATTAGAAGCAATTAATTGTGACCTGCTCAAAGGACGGGGATTATTGATAGGTGTTTGTGCGCCGATGGATCTATTTTTTTTAGCATGATTCGTTGTTAAATTCCCTTAATTCTTTTGTACGTGTATCCTTGTGTGTTCATAATCCAATGGGACTTATTATGATATGTCAGTTGATCCTTATCTCTCTCTCTCTCTCTCTCTCTCTCTCTCTCTCTCTCTCTCTCTCTCTCTCTCTCTTATTTATACAATGATGTGATAATTAGTATGGTATAGAGGCGCATTATTTTAGCATGGTGAATGCATGAAAGTATTTTATAGGTTAAAGGTAGAGCTCTCTCTCTCTCTCTCTCTCTCTCTCTCTCTCTCTCTCTCTCTCTCTCTCTCTCTCTCTCTCTCTCTCTCTCTCTCTCTCTCTCTCTCTCTGACACGCAAGAAAATATTTCCCGGCTTCCCTCATCCCCAATTATTTCCCTTGCCTTTCCCTCTCCTGTTTCATATTACTTCTCCATGCCTCCATTTGCCTATATTCTCCTCCCCTCACCTCCTCCCCTTTATTTCTCTTTACCTCCCATTACCTTACTCGGCCTCTAGTTACCTTTCTGTATCCCTTCCTTCTTGCCTCCCTTCCCTTCCTCTCTTTCTCTTCCTCCTATCCCTTTTCGTTACCCTTACAATCACAAATACTACTCATCCTTCTAAATAGTTTGGTGTGCTAAGTTTAAGCGTTAATTGTATATCCTTCCTTCCTTCTTTCCTTTCTTTCTTTATCTTCCTGTCTTTATCGTTTTTTTCGATTGTTCCCTCATTCCCTTGTTTATTTATTTTCCATTATTCATTCTTCTTCCCATTTTTACTTACTTGCTTATTTATTTTCCTTTCTTCATTCCTTCCTTCATTCATGCTTGGATTCTTCCCTTCCTTCCCTCCTCCTCCAGTTCTTTTGCTCCTTCCTTTCTTTCCATTCTTCCTTCCTTCGTTCATTTCCTTCGCTCCTTTCTTCTTTTTTTTTTCATTCATCCTTCTTTCCTTCCTTCCTTCCTTTCTTTCTTTCTTTCTTTCTTTCTCTCTTTCTTTGTTTCTTTGTTTCTTTATTTTTCCTCATATCCTCCCTCCCTTTTTCCTACCCTCTTTCCTTACTACCTTCGTTTGTTCGCTCCTTCCTTCTTTCCTTCCTTCCTTCTCCTGTGGGCAGTTGTCGCAGCTTCGCCCGCCTCGCCTCCTTGGTTTAATCGCTGCATTTCCTACACCTTCCGAATTAGCGCAGGGCGGGATGTCAGCCTCGACCGCCGCCCATTACTGCTGACACTAATCCGCTGGTATAGTCGTTCCGCTTCCACCTTCTGCTGCTCCTCCTCCTTTTTTCTGAAGCCTCAACCTTCCTCCTCCTCTTCCTCCTCCTCCTCCTCCTCCTCCTCCTCCTCCTCCTCCTCCTCCTCCTCCTCCTACTCTTCGTGCTATTCCGCCGGTTTAAAGTTATTTTCACGTTTGCTTCGTCGGCGGAGCTCTTGAACAAACCATCTGCCTTAAGTGGAGGTAATCCTTGGTAATGTGTGTGTGTGTGTGTGTGTGTGTGTGTGTGTGTGTGTGTGTGTGTGTGTGTGTGTGTGTGTGAGAGAGAGAGAGAGAGAGAGAGAATGAAAAACTGTAACCATTTCTAATCTATACTCGTACACAAGACAAACACGAGATCTTTATTCATTACGTACTGCAGTTCTCCCCCACAAAGTTTATGTAGTACATTCTATACCCGAACGTAAAACAGATAGGACTTAATATATGAATGAACTAATGACTTTCTTTATATCAACACTCGTCCAGACACTGAAAAAAAGAACCATGATGAGATTGGCTGAGATAATTACCACACACACACACACACACACACACACACACACACACACACACACACACACACACACACACACACACACACACACACACACACACACACACACTATTCTTTTTATATTCGGTTCACTTAGCCCTACAATATGACATCGCTATTCTGCTCCACAATTAAACTTTCCAAAAATATTATAACGGACGGTACTGGAGAAGATAAACATAAATAAACCAACACACTATGACATATTTACATTAATCACTAGTATGAGCATTCAACACTCTCTCTCTCTCTCTCTCTCTCTCTCTCTCTCTCTCTCTCTCTCTCTCTCTCTCTCTCTCTCTCTCTGCGGTATTAAGTGTGGATCAGAGTAATGAACGGCAGGCGGGAAATATAAGTGATGCAATGATAAAGGGGACCAGAATGTATATGCAGTTAAATGAATCATATGGACTAGGAGTAATAGGAGCAGCTTTGTGGAGAGGGAGAGGGAGAGGGAGAGGGAGAGGGAGAGGGAGAGGTATGTGAATGAGTGAATATAAGGTCAGGTCAAGCAACTTCCGAACAATAAGGGTGGACTAATGAAGATTGATGGCTCAGTGTTATGGTCTCATTATTGGATTCTGTCACGCAAAGAGAGAGAGAGAGAGAGAGAGAGAGAGAGAGAGAGAGAGAGAGAGAGAGAGAGAGCCAGTCCCCCAGCCTTTGTCTTATATCATCGCCAATCATCCACGTATTTCAATTTGCATTTTCTCTCCCTAAATCTTGGAATCGAAGGTTATAATCATACTTTACCCGTTTTCTTTGTTTTATTTTTTTTTCTTCTCCTCTAGTGTGATGACCTTGAATATTTTAACCTTGATTATCATGTAAAATTATGTCTTTCTCACACGAAGAACCAGAAGTGTATGTGTGTGTGTGCGTGTGTGTGTGTGTGTGTGTGTGTGTGTGTGTGTGTGTGTGTGTGTGTGTGTGTGTGTGCGCCAGCTACTCTGCACGGGAGCACATCCTTCACCCTTGATTATTGAAGACCATTTTTCTCTCCTGGATTGAAGGGATGTGTTTGATGCAGGACCGACCGAACACACACACACACACACACACACACACACACACACACACACACACACACACACACACACACACACACACACACACACACACACACACACACACACACACACACACACACACACACACACACACACACACACACACACACACACACACACACACACACACACACACACTCGTGTTGCTTGATTTTCATTACCAAGGCAGGAGGTCTCTCTCTCTCTCTCTCTCTCTCTCTCTCTCTCTCTCTCTCTCTCTCTCTCTCTCTCTCTCTCTCTCTCTCTCTCTCTCTCTCTCTCTCTCTCTCTCTCTCTCTCTCTCTCTCTCTCTCTCTCTCTCTCTCTCTCTCTCTCTCTCTCTCTCTCTCTCTCTCTCTCTCTCTCTCTCTCTCTCTCTCTCTCTCTCTCTCTCTCTCTCTCTCTCTCTCTCATACACAAGACAATCGCATTAATTTTTTTTCTTTTAATTCCGGCCCCTCTCTATCCCACGGCCGGTGTAAGCCCCTTTCCTTGCTTAATCTCTCCCTTTCATTCACAGGGGCAGGCTGGCAATCCAGACTATCGCTAAGCCTCGCCCGTCTTTGCTTCTCACCCAAAAATATAATATTGTACAAAAAAAAAGTCCGGAATGTTATTGTTTATACGTTGATTAATGCTAGTATTCTTTTATACTATTATTATTTAGTGAAAAAAAATATATTGTTAGAATCGAGTTATAAGTATATTTTCTTCACTGCAATATTACCATTGAAAATATCACTTAATCTTTAAAACTGCAATGATAGTTTACGAGAGGCGAAAAAAAAAGTATAGTTTTTGTTCAGAAGAAAAAATATATATTGTTCATACGGACTCGTTTTTACCCATCCTAGGGTTGGAGATTTGCTTAATGAATACGTGGATGGCACGATGCTGCACATGAATTCCTTCATAAACTGATTCACACCTATTCCCTCCATTGAGTAGGGCGGGAAAGGGAACGGTGCTGCCCTGTTCACCTGCGTCGCCTTCTTTCAGCTCCTTTGTACCGCTGTGCAGATCGCTGTGCTAATGAGAAGATCCGCGGGACACTCCAGAGATGTATTATGTGCCTTGACAATGTCCGCCGTGATTCAAAGAAGAGCTGCTTTGACTGCTACGAAAAGAATGCCTTGGTGATCAGTGATTGCTGCCACTGGATGAGCACTGACGCCATGCAGGGAAGTGTTTGTGAACTGGCAGGTGTGGCGTCTGATGATATTGATGGTAATGGAAGGATTGAAGCTGCTTGTTGTTATTGTTGTTGTTGTTGGTCGTGGTGATGGTGGTGGTGGTGTGATAGACAGTTGTAGTGTAATTATGATCATATTTTTTACCATTCTTATTATTAATCTTTTTCAATTTTCATCATTATCATTAATCTTTCATCACTATATCGTTGCAGTGATTTATCTTTGAAAATGCAATGAAGAATAACAAAATTATTTCATAAGTTAACGCGTAAAATAGAAATGTTTGCCGTGTATTGTGACACCCAACTAACCGTGGACTCAGTGCAGCGTTGTGAAATAGTTTATTCAGTATCCTGTTACAGTAACCTCCACAGGTGCAGTGTTGTCATTTGAAAGTGTGGTGAATCAAGGTAACTTTCCACCATGGTAGGGAAGTGTTATAGAACTAGGAACTGAAAAACAGGCGTTGCCTCTTCAGGAAATGTCGCCTTATCTAACCTTAAAATCTGGCGGCGGCGTCTGTGGGCAAATATTTCCTCCAAACACGGGTCACTGTTCGTGTCATGGTTCATTATTTGCGTGCGCCTCGTACTCTTACATCTATCTCCGGTATGTCAGCATTGTCGCCGCGGTGCAGTGTTGGCCTGGAAAGTTGGAGCCCTCGATGGGTCTGGGTCCCGCTGCTCTCTTTCTT
Organism: Portunus trituberculatus; assembly: GCF_017591435.1. Classification (NCBI taxonomy): domain Eukaryota; kingdom Metazoa; phylum Arthropoda; class Malacostraca; order Decapoda; family Portunidae; genus Portunus; species Portunus trituberculatus. The sequence goes on along the minus strand of NC_059300.1, from coordinate 7,738,265 downwards.
GGGTCGTGAGGCCACAATGGTGGATGAAGAATTTCTGAGACTCCAGGCTGGTTGAGAGGCTTGTATGACCTCGTGTACCAGTTCACACTTTCCTTTTATTGTAAGGTGCATAATCCTTTAATTTCTCGTTACATATAACAATAATAATTGTTTTAGCTGAAACACTTTAAACCTTCTCATACAACGTTTTTACTGTTTTCCAATTCCCAAAGAGTGATTCTCCCTTTCCGTGCAGCATCGTGTGTTTTATAGAACAGTTCCGCTGCCATGACAGGATTAGCCTCTTGTCCCCTTCACTATTTTCAGGAAGTGTTTGTAAAAATATGACGCCTGAAATTCATTTTCTAGTGGTTTTTCTAGGGACTGGTGTGACTTTGAATTGTTGTCATAAATGGCGAATAGTGTCAACGGTCAGTCAATCTATCTGCTTTGCTATTTGCTGTACTTGTTTATCTATCTATCTATCTAACTTATCTACACACACACACACACACACACACACACACACACACACACACACACACACACACACACACACACACACACACACACACACACACACACACACACACACACACACACACACACACACACACACACACACACACCGCGTAGCGTAGTGGTTAGCACGCTCGACTCACAATCGAGAGCCTTGCTTTCCCGGTGTGTGGAGTGTGTTGTGGTCTCAGTCCTACCCGAAGATCGGTCTATGAGCTCTGAGCCCACTCCCTAATGGGGAAGACTGGCTGGGTGACCAGTAGGCAAACCGTGGTGAATTACACACACATTTTAAGAGTGGTAACCTCCCAAGAAAAACTTCAAGGGAACCATCATAAGTATCTTGCTTCCAAATACTGGAAAGAGTAAAAAAAGCACTTCCTCTCTCTCACAAAATGCCTCTCTAATCCACTACAGTTACGACAACCGGCCGGGGCGCCTCCAGCCTTCCGAGGAGCGCCACCTTGTCAAGAGTCCTCCGCTACAGGGCCGCGTTAACTTCCGGCCGGGCCACCAGCCGGCGCTGCACATCAAGCCTGTGAGGAGCACTGACCAGGCCAACTATACTTGTAGGGTGGACTTCCGGATAGGTGAGAGAGAGAGAGAGAGAGAGAGAGAGAGAGAGAGAGAGAGAGAGAGAGTGAATGTTCTTTGCACCTAGTTAATGATAGCGCAATATTTTCTCTATAGGCATCAGTTTAGTGTGACTTAGTCTTCCCAGGTTCATCACTCTTGCTACATTGCCATTCTGTCCTCTGTCAGCTACGTCGCGGCGCACATACCTCAGCCTTCACGTGGTGGTGCCGCCAGATGCGCCCATTCTGAAGGTCGGAGGGCAGAGAGCGACAGACGGTGTGCTGGGGCCTCTGCAAGAGGGTACTTCGCTGGAGATCACCTGCAGTGTGGCCGGCGGCGTCCCTCCTCCCAATGTCGTCTGGGAGCGTGATGGGGAGGTGAGTCGCTGGGGATGGTTTGTTGGGGTGGGGTGAGGGGTGACTGGGAATTGTGGAGAGGACTGTGTACATGACTTTCTTCTTGTAATGTAATCTTTTCCCTTTCCACAGCGACAGAAGAGCTTGTTGTCGTTCACTTTTATCCTCCGTGTGATACTTAAGGCGGTGTTATTCCCCTCATTATCCTTATAGCGATAAAAACCAAAGCCTAATAGTTACTAAAGTTAGTTTAATGCCTCAAAAGTTCCATGGTCCGTGTTATCTCCTGGCCGCCGCCACGAGCAGCGCTGTTAAAGCCTTTGCCAACACTCGCCTCCCAAGGCCTCACTTTATGCGGTAAAAATAAGCTTGTTTAGCCATAATCTCAGTCATCGAGCCCGTCGCCGCCGACTAGCGGGATTACACTGAGGAGCAACGCGTTGGCCATAAGACCGACGTGTTTTCTTTCTTCCCCTTTTCTCGCGGTAAATTGTTTGATTGCATTACCGCTGAGCTATTGCACATTGCTCCCTCCTGGCACGCGTCTGAGGCAGGCAGATAAGGCGGGATGGAAGCGAGGTGCTGGAATTTCGAGAATTTCCAGATTGGAGCTTGTAAGGGGAGAGTTTCTGGAGAACGAAAAAAAAAAAGAAAAAAGACATTGGCGACGGCTATTCCTGCCTAAGAATTAGTTTTCAAAATGTTTTTTGAAGATCTTGATGAGGACGTTTATTGAGAAAGAGACTGAGAACGAGTCCGGGAAGCTTAGTCCCGTGAATTCCGGACGATGAACGTTGATTAGGTGATGCAGGGAAGGGAGCTGGCAGAGTTTGCGAGAGGATATAGAAAATCATTCAGGAAGAGAAGGAAAACATGGAAAGGAAATAGACAACACACACACACACACACACACACACACACACACACACACACACACACACACACACACACACACACACACACACACACACACACACACACACACACACACACACACTCAGACAATGATAACCAAAGCCATTGTATAAGCCATCTGTTGGACACAATAACGCTTTAGTCCTCCCTCACAATACCTTGCTTTATAACTCACCATGTACGTACCCAACCACTCTAGAAATTACAGAAAACAAAAAGCAAATACACAGAAACCTTTATACTCTTAACCTATCAATAAAACAAGCACGGAGAGCGAAGGACGTCGAAATATATTGAAGGTAAAAGGTACGCCTAGTTTTCAGTTCCATTTCCTTTAAATCCTGCAGGTTTTGGACTCAACAGCAGAGTCTCGGTCCCCTGCGCTCACCATCAACCGGCTGAGCATCCTGCAGCTCACCCGGGACTACCACAACGCCAAGCTCACCTGCGTCGCCTACAACAACAACGTCACTGCCCCCGCCAGAGCCTCCGTCACCGTGAAAATGAACCGTGAGTGTTTAAAGTGTTTTCACAGAGAGAGAGAGAGAGAGAGAGAGAGAGAGAGAGAGAGAGAGAGAGAGAGAGAGAGATTGGCTGATTGATTTACTGAATGAGTGAATTATCTTATTGCGTCCTATTCATAATATGAGAGAGAGAGAGAGAGAGAGAGAGAGAGAGAGAGAGAGAGAGAGAGAGAGAGAGAGAGAGAGAGAGAGAGAGAGAGAGAGAGAGAGAGAGAGAGAGAGAGAGAGAGAGAGAGAGAGTGTGTGTGTGTGTGTGTGTGTGTGTGTATGTGTATGTGTATGTGTATGTGTATCATCTAGACTCATACCAGCGTAGTGTGAACCTAGACCAGAAATCCATAAAACAAGGGGCGTCAGCTGTACATCCCTGGGGACTTTCGTAGTGGGGAGAGAAAACATTTTAACGCCTTACTCTTTCACTCTTTTCTGCCTCGCCTGTCGCTTCCATCCTTACAAAACACTGCCCATATTTTGAGACGCTTCCCGTTTTCATAAAGTTTAATTCCATGGACCACAGAGGAAATTCATAAGGTTTTTCTTAATGCTAGTCGTCGATTACGTTGAAATCTTATTAAGTTTGTCTTTCTTATTCTAAAGACTTTTTAAAATAACTTATTGTTAATCAGAATACAAATAATTAGAAGATTTGTATTTTTTTAATTGCTAAAAGAAATATTCTATTCAGTAGTTAATGAAATCACTTAATGATATTGTGCACTTAATGATATTATGCACAGATATCCTAGTACAAAAAGCGTTCAACTAACAATACAATCATGAAAACATCCTTTAAATAAGACCCTGTACTTTCCACTAGACCCAATCAACAATAGACCAGAATGAGGCGTGGATACTTTGAGGATGCGGTCACTGGATCGTGTGTCGCTAGAGAACGAGGTCTGAAAAATAGATAACACCAGTGAAAAAGGGAAAGTGAACGGGTAATAATAAAAAATGTACTTAGTCACACACCCACACACACGCATTGGATCGGCTGTCCGCGGTGGGCTTTGCAGGGCTGTGTTGTCCTTGCGGATGCATAATGAATGACCAGGGCTGCAACTCAAAGGCTCACACAAGCTGCCCGAACAGATCAAAGCCGGACCAGATAGTGGAAAACACAATTCTATCGCAAGGTACGAGTAGAAGTGTGGCTCTCTCTCTCTCTCTCTCTCTCTCTCTCTCTCTCTCTCTCTCTCTCTCTCTCTCTCTCTCTCTCTCTCTCTCTCTCTCTCTCTCTCTCTCTCTCTCTCTCTCTCTCTCTCTCTCTCTCTCTCTCTCTCTCTCTCTCTCTCTCTCTCTCTGTGTGTGTGTGTGTGTGTGACTCCAGGATAAACAATATGTATGTAGAAATGATACCACTTAAAATGGAGCTCTCACACAAGCGTGGGAACACAACAGCCATCAGATTCCGGTTGAAATATATGTTAAAATATTGAAAATGTCATAAATGAGCGGGGAATTAAATCAACAATAATGTTGAGCCGCAAGTCAAGCGGGGAACATGTTTAAAAGCTCACATAAGTCCTTGCTGGACGGAAAGCATCACGAAGAATTAGCTGCGTTGATAAGGGTCACCGTGGTAATAATAGCAATAATAATAATGATAGTAATAAAAATAATAATAGTAATAATAATAATAATAGTAATAATAATAATAATGATAATGATACGAGCAGTGGCCGTGAAATCAGGATTCTTGCTCTCGAGGAAGGAAAACACACGCAATGAAGGTTAAGTCAACAACGAAACGCGGAGAAGAAACGTGAAATAAATGTCCTGTATCACGGAATTCCATGCACATCCTCCTCCTCCTCCTCTTCCTCCTTCACAGCCCAGCCTGCACCCTACCGCCGCCTCGCTCCCCGCTCCGCCACGCCCCGGCTGGGATAACACACACGACCGGCGGAACTGCAAGCTCCACCGCCCGGAAGGACGCTTGGCTCAGGCAAATGGTTGAAATTCTAGTTCTAATAGTCGGGCGGAATGTTGGCTCTATGTTGACTCGGAAAGTTTGGCCGCGTCGTTCCTCGCTGGGTCAAAACTTTCTTCCGTGCTAACCGTTGGAGGTGAAAATTCCGCTTAATATGTTTGGATGGGGCGTTATCTAAGTGCAAGGATGTAAACATGACGCTCGCTCTCTCTCTCTCTCTCTCTCTCTCTCTCTCTCTCTCTCTCTCTCTCTCTCTCTCTCTCTCTCTCTCTCTCTCTCTCTCTCTCTCGCTCCCTCTCGCTCGCTCCGTGCCAATAAGGAAGGAAGGAAGGAAGGAGGGAAAGAGGGAGGAAGTGTTGCAGTGAAAGAAAACCCGCTGGTGAAAGAGTCTTGGGTATCATATTCTACGTATTTTTCTTTTTTTTTTCTTTTTCTTCTTCATCTACTTTCTTCCCACCTTCGGCGTCGTTCTCTGACTCTTTCCTCTTTCTTGTATCTTAAACTGTTCTTGTTGCTAATATTATCATTATATTTCTTCTTTTTTCCTTGCCTCCTCCTCCTCCTCCTCCTCCTCCTCCTCCTCCTCCTCCTCCTCCTCCTCCTCCTCCTCCTCCTCCTCCTCTGCGAAGAATAAGCTTCCATCTAAATACATTTATCCTCACCCATTTTGTTGCTTTTCTCTTATACTTATTCCTGTGTTGCTGTTTTATATACCTATCCTCATCCACCTCCTATTTCTTCATATCTTCTCCTCTTCCTCGCCCTCCTCTCTTTTCTATACCTTCTGCTCCTTCCCCTTTACCTGCTCGTCGTTGTCCTCCTCCCGTGTTCCCTGTAGCCAGTACTGTATACGATGAATAAAGTAGCCCTCTGCACCCTCTCTCTCTCTACAGCGTTATGTATAAAGAAGCAGGCTGTTCGCGGCACTTCTATAGTTTGCAGAGTGAATTTTTCCTCACTTTTTTTTTTTTTTTTTCGCCAGCACTCTGAACTTCGTGCGCTGTAGACAAAGTTCTCTACCATGGCGAGGTGCCCATTTCGCTCGTGTTCCTCTTTATTTATGAAGAGACCTGACGATATGCGCTCCAAAGGAAGGGATAGAAACACGGATCTGAGTGGTGGTGTTGAAGAAAAGCTTTGCTGGAGGTAGCTTCGGGTGCTTAGGGATGCCGTAAGCTGTACCAGTTTCAAAACAAAGGAAGGTCTACCCAGTTATGCCAGCTCACGAGAAATGTCGGTAGCTTGTCTATCTTGAGCCGGACTTCCTTTGCCCAAGAATCACCGCCAGCAAACTGTGTCTTCAATCCCCGAGAGTTTCTGATGTAATTAGCAGGTTGGGTCAAGAACAGATTGCGTTCTAAGCCCCAGTATCCGCCTCTTGAAGCCCCGAGAAGCGGTGACACTAATATCAAACATCATCAGCTGGGAATTAAGTTGACAAATACAAAGGATTTCACGTCCGCTACAACATCAACTGACCTTCATACAACGGGGAGTTTACACAGTTGTTCTGGAAACCGTGTAAGCTATCTTTGCACATCACAGCCTTCTAATAATAACTGAAAAGCAGAGTGTATGTTTCCCTCCCCCAGAACGCGAAAGGAAATCTGAGTGTCTGTTTCCTTCTTCAAAGGCTGTATGTGAATAAAATCAAATCCCTCGCTTTTAGCCGGAAGTTTGAATCTTTATGAGTGAATATTCCATGTACGACAGAGAGAGAGAGAGAGAGAGAGAGAGAGAGAGAGAGAGAGGTGCACAGTCAGACTCCAGCTCTCCCTGTAATTACACCTGTGTGGAGGGAGGAGGACAATAGCTGACATCGATGAGGAGTCAGGCATCTTTTTTCAAACCATCTTACCGACACAGGAGAAACCAAGGCTGTAATAAAGCTCACCCCCGTCTTTCCTCCTTCCCCTCTATACATCTCCTCATCTCCCCCTATTCCTTCACTTAGCCCCTTCCTTTTCCTTCACTCTTCCTAACACTCCTCTTTCCTTTCCTTCTACCTAACCTAACTCTCCTTTCCCTAGTATCTCCCCCCTCCCTTTATCTTTATCCAACCTTTTCTATCTCAGGTCTCTTCTAATACACTCCCTATCTCCCTGTCTCCTCCTCGCAGTACGCCCGCTGGTGACGAGGATAGAGGCCCCGCCCAAGTGGCTGAGGGTGGGGCGGGAATTCGAGATAGCCTGCGTGGTGGCGGGAAGCAGACCACACCCCAACGTGACATGGACGATTGGAACTGTCACCAGCCTCACGCCGCTCATCGCTGAGGTAAGAATGCTTAGAAATAGTTTTACTCTCTGACTCTTTCTTTTTTTTTTTTCTTTCTTTCTCTAGGATATTTATTACTTTTATTTTGTCGCTCTCTCTCTCTCTCTCTCTCTCTCTCTCTCTCTCTCTCTCTCTCTCTCTCTCTCTCTCTCTCTCTCTCTCTCTCTCTCTCTCTCATCATCCTTATCTGCCTCCTCTTTTTTCTATTTTGGAGCGTCTTAACAGTGTAAATAGAATACTAGTGCAGACAGTTTTATAAGTGGTAGGTAGAATCTTTTATTTTTATACCACGTGGGTTTTTCACGGGAATTTATGAGCTAAAGCGGGTATTTTTAGGTGCCTCCTATCTCAAAGCCCACTCGCTAGGAAACCATTGCCCTGAGTGAGGAAACCTAACCTACACTCGGACCGTGGACAGGATTCGAACCCGTGCCCTTGGAGACCCCTCGGACCCCAAGGCACGCATATCTAGTGCTGTTCATTATGTTTGATTAGTATAACAAGGAATATTTTTGGCTGGTCTACTGGTCACGTTTGCCTTGTAGCCTTTGGTAGCGTGGTACTGTTTCTCTTCCTTCTCGTTCTCTTTATATTTCCATCTTTATTTATTTTGTAGTTTTTTTTTTATTTCGTTTTGATCGTATTAATTTTTTTTTTCTAGACTCCTCCTCCTCTTTTGTTTTTTTCTTCTTTTTGTTGTTGTTTTTCTTGTTCTTGTTCTTGTTGTTGTTGTTTATCTTGTTTTTCTCCTTTTTTCTTTCTTCTTCTTCTTCTTCTTCTTTTTCTTCTTCTTCTTCTTCTTCTTCTTCTTCTTCTTCTTCTTCTTCTTTCTAGCTTTAATTTTCCTCGTCGTCATCTAACAACCTCCTCCTCCTCCTCCTCCTCCTCCTAACCTCCTCCTCCTCCTCCTCCTCCTCCTCCTCCTCCTCCTGTGGTCTCATCAACATGCTGGGCTCGACCTTCGGTGTCGTATGGGTCGACTCTTTCTTAAATACAAATGTTTCTCCTTATTTTTGTGTCTTCCTCCTCCTCCTCCTCCTCCTCCTCCTCCTCCTCCTCCTCCTCTTCGTCTTGTTCTATATTGACTTTCCTTCCTCTCCCCTCTCTCTCTCTCTCTCTCTCTCTCTCTCTCTCTCTCTCTCTCTCTCTCTCTCTCTCTCTCTCTCTCTCTCTCTCTCTCTCTCTCTCTCTCTCTCTCTCGAGAAATATATGGAAGGTGGACGAATATAAAGAAGCACACACATATGCTTCACTTGAACGTATCGAGGTCAATAAATAGGGAAGTTTTTTTATGTCCCGTGTTGTCATTATTTTGTTGAATTTTATGTCAGGCTTTAATTTCAGGCCTGTCCCAGCTGAGAGAGTGTGAGAGAGGGAATGAGAAAGAAAATAAGTGTGATAGTGAAGAGAGAGAGAGAGAGAGAGAGAGAGAGAGAGAAAAAAAAATATACGTCCTGCTTTCCTGTTTTTCTCTACAATGTTTCTACTTGTAAATTTTGTGTCGATGCTTGTATTTTTATTTCCCGGTAACAGAAAATCCGGGAGAGGATGAAACAACAACAACAACAACAACAACAACAATAACAACAACAACAACATGCCTGCAGATTCATATATTTTATTTCAGTTTTATGTGTACACGTTTCTTTTTTTTTTTCTTACTTTCTACCTTCATTTTTTTTTTTTTATCTATTTTCTATCTCTGGTCCTGCACACATGTACTTTGATTGACATTTGGATTTCACGTGCGTGTACTACTAAGCGTTTCAGAGAGTTTGAGGGCACGTTTTTCTAGAATAATTTTGTAAGGAACACGCATATCATTATGAAATTTTGCCACATTGTACTTGACACCCTCCCCGAATATCCCAATGTGTCATGAATCGTCAACAGTATATAATAATGGCACTTCTCCCTATAAAAATAGGAGAAAGTCACTTATCCCTCACGAAGAAACGGACAAGTGGTGAGAAATGGTGACGTAGAGAGAGAGAGAGAGAGAGAGAGAGAGAGAGAGTAGGGGAATACATAGACGGGGAGGGGAAGGGAGGGGAGGGGAGGAAGGGAGCGAAATATGGGGAGGGATGGAAGAGAAGGAGGGTAGGAGCAGTGGGAGGGACTTTGTGGGTGGAGCTTGTTACTACGTCACAGATAGTACTACGTCACCATTTCTCACCACTTGTCCGTTTCTTCGTGAGGGATAAGTGACTTTCTCCTATTTTTATTGGGAGAAGTGCCATTATTATATACTGTTGACGATTCTTGACTCATTGAGATATTCGGGGAGGGTGTCAAGTACACTGTGGCAAAATTTCATAATGATATGCGTGTTCCTTACAAAGTTATTCTAGAAAAACGTGCCCTCAAACTCTCTGAAACGCTTAGTAGTTTGTTTGTACTCCTCTCCCTCCATGCACAGCCTTACTCCCTTCTCCCCCCATCCCTAAGCTGATATTAACATGAAAAAAAGCAAAAAGAAAAAACAGTGCTCTTGTTTTGCTGCTTTATTCATGATGGCTTTAGCTCTCTCTCTCTCTCTCTCTCTCTCTCTCTCTCTCTCTCTCTCTCTCTCTCTCTCTCTCTCTCTCTCTCTCTGGTGTGGGCGGCTCCTCGTGGTTTTATAAAGGTCAACTGGAAATTATCGTGAAATGAATAAAGGTCATGACAGGTCAAATGTTACTCTGAGGGAAGCGGGACGGGGAAGCATGAATGTCAGCGGGACGGGAGGAGAGTAGATGGATGTGTGGGGGAGGCGGAGAGAGTGTGAGAGAGGGAGGCGTGAGGCAGGAAAAGAGAATAGAGGTGTGAGGGAGAAAGGAAGAAAAGAACAAATGTGCAAGCTTTGTAGGCGGGAGAGAGAGAATAGGCGTAAGAGAATGAAGCGTGAGTGAATGAGGGAGGCAGAGAAAGAGGACAGCGGTGTGAGGGAGGAAGAGAAGTAGGGTATAGGAGCTTTGAGGGAGACAGCGACGGAGGAAAAAAAAATTGAGGAAGGAAAGGGAAGGAAGAGAATAGAAGCGTGAAGGGGAAAAACTAGCAGGACAGAAACGTCAGGGAGGCAAGGAGGGAAAACAGCACAGTGAAAAAAGAAGAGGATGAAAACAAGAAGTGTAAAGGAAAAAATTTACAAGCGTGAGATATGGTAGAAAAGGAAAGAAAATTACTTGAGAAGGACAGAAAAGGAAATTAGACAGAAGGGTGAAAGAGACGGAGAGGAGATGAGGAAGGAAGGACAAAGGCAAAGGGAGAAAGGAGAAAAGAAAGAGAAGAAAAGAAGGGAGAAAAAAGAAGAGAAGCGTTCTGGATGCAGGAAAGGAGGACAGGACATGAAGGAGGCAGGAAGTGAGGGAAGAGGGGGGAAATTGATATACTGAAGGAGTAAAGCAGGAATGAGAAAATATGCATACAGAGTGAGGGGAAAATATGCGTAGTGAGAAAGAGAGGGAAGGAGGAAAAAAGATATAATGGAGAAGTGAGTAAGAGAGGAAAGGAGAAATGTGTGTAAGGTGAAATGAAAGGCTAGAGCTAGACAAAGAGAATGATAAATAAGAAGATAAGAAATAGAGGAAGAGGATTAAGAAATGTAGGACAATGGAGAATGAGAAATGCGTAAGACGAGCGATAAGAAATCAGGCCATTAAAGGAAAAGAAGAATCGTAGCAATGAAAACAATAGAAAGTGAGACGGATTTAGATAGTGATTTAGAAAGTGAGGCGGGTTTAGATAGACGGAGAACGATAAGTAAAAATACGAAGGAATATTTTATACAGAGAAAATTAATGTACGTGCAAGTTTGAGACCTTATTGTATCGTCCCTTGTTTTTTTTTTATGTTTTGTTAATGAGTGTATAGGGAATAATGAAAAAAAAGAAATGAAAGGAATACATGGAAAATAATGAAAAACCTGAGGAAACGGAAGAAATTAGAAAGTTATAGAGTTAGGACAAGAACCACAAGCCAACCAAGCCACAAACAGAATAACAAACACGAAGGAAAAGGAAAAGGAAGAACAAAGTGAAACAGAAATAGCAACAAGGCAATGAGAGAGGGAAGAAAAAGGAAAGAGGAGCAAGAATCACATGATAAACTTGTGAACTAAAAAGGGGAATCTTGAACAGGGCGAGATATAAGGCGCGGAAATCATTGATGGAGAGAATGAAGGGGGTAATAAAGAAAAGCACAAGCAAGGGAAAGGAAATCAGAAATTTGGAGGAAATAACCACCGTTGAAAGGAAAGAAGCAGAAACAGGAGGAAGCAATCAGGGACGGAAAGAAAGAGAATTAGGAGGAAAAATCAAGATGTGGGGGAGATAATGAGAGAGAGAGAGAGAGAGAATGGTGCCGTCTCTCTCTCTCTCTCTCTCTCTCTCTCTCTCTCTCTCTCTCTCTCTCTCTCTCTCTCTCTCTCTCTCTCTCTCTCTCTCTCTCTCTCTCTTTAATAATAACACTTCAAAGATGTGAAGAAAAGAAAACGAAAAAGAAAGGAAAGAAGAAATCCTTGAAAGTGGATCTGTATAATTGCACTTCTCATCAGAGTTTTGAAAAATGGCGAGAGAAAAAAAAAGATAGAAAGTGAAAAAAAAAGTAATGCAGAGTAGAGATCCTTCATGCAATTAATTAGTTTATCTCTGCGGTTACACCTTTCAAGCGTCAGTTATTTTTTTTTTATCACCAACTAGGTCACGTCGTCCTTACAAAGCCACATTAGGCAGCCACATCCTCATAAATCGCTTTGCTCTCTCACCATCACTGCTTTCCAAAGGCTCCAGTAAAAGATACTCGTTTTTTTAAGTTTTTTTTTTATGGTTCTGGTGATAGATCGGCAAGATTTCTGGTTTATTAAAAGAAGAAATTGTCTTAAAAATGAGGCCAGTTGTCTCTGTGGGCATGGAAAATTGTCGTAGACGTTTCTGAATACAAGCGAAAGTCATACGATATTTACAAAGCCACATAATTTAGTCACATCCTTTTTGAGCCACGTGAGTCAGCCACATTCCAACAACAGGCCATCCTTATAACAATGGTATAAATAAAAAAAAATCACATCCTATCAGAGCTACATATAGTTGAAGCCACATTATTAAACCACATTCAAATAAAAACTCGCCTTACACAATCACACATCAATCATTCATACGTTTATCTGGCAATCTCTGGAACTCTCTGCCTGCTTCTATATTTCCATCTTCCTACGACTTGACTTCTTTTATGAGGAACGTTTCAAGATATTTGTCCCAGATTTTTTGGCTAACACTCTTAATCTTTTAGGGAACTGGCAATCAAGTGGGCCTTTTTCTTTTTATTATTTGTTGCCCTTGGCCAGCTTCTCCTATTCCATAAAAAAGATTATAATATCCTCAGAAAGCTGTATATTCTATCCACTTCTACCTTTAACGAAACCATGTTATGCACAGTGCCTTACCTTAAATACCCACGTCGCCTACACAGCCACACCCACACTCTCATAAAGCCATACCATCCATCCTCACAATCCCAAAGCCGCGTCACCAACCCACCTCCCCCCTTGATAAGCCAAGTCCCTCCCTGAACACCTCATCTTGCCTGAGCTACCACACAAACGCTCTCTTGAATTAAGTCGCTTAATTATTTATAAGAATCAGCGCTAAATCACCAAGACTCTCTCTCTCTCTCTCTCTCTCTCTCTCTCTCTCTCTCTCTCTCTCTCTCTCTCTCTCTCTCTCGCCCTTCATTTTTTCTGCTCCTTAACGAAGTGCAACAACAAAATCAGGTCAGTTCCTAGTTTTTTTTTTTTTTTTTTTTTTTTTTTTTTTGTCTCGCGGGAGGATGAATGCCTTGGCGCGCCTCCCTTCGTGCCTGGGACCTAATTGCGTCACGTTATATCAGAGACACGCAATTTGCACTAAAAATAGTACTACTCACCCTCCCCTGCTGCTGCCTAGGTCCCGGTGCTCCATGGGTTAGAGAGAGAGAGAGAGAGAGAGAGAGAGAGAAGAAATACCACATCTTATCACAAAATAACCTCGTAAGGCTGAAACGTCTCTTGCTGTTTGTTCCTCCTTTGTTTATCTTGTGATGATGATGATGATGATGATGATGATGGTGGTGATGACGATGTTGATGGTGGTGGCGATGGTGGTGGTGATGATATTAGGGAGCTTATTCTGAATCATTTCTTCACTTCACTTTCACTACTTTTAAAATTCTCTACTTAAAATAACATGAATTTTTCAGGGTAATGTTTACAGTTCTAGTGACGGATTAACAAGATTTATACATTGTTAAGCGGAAAAAAAAACTTGAGAATCTGGCTAATGATCTCTGTGCCCTTTGAGAACAGACGTGGTGAGAGAACATAGCATTTCAGAAGACTGGCATAGCTACATCTGCTACTGGTGGGCGTGGTATGAGTGGTGGTATTACTAGTAGTTGTATTAGTGGTGGTGATGGTGGTGGTGGTGGTGGTGGTATTAGAGGCGGTGATAGCAAGACAAGAGCAAACTAAAGGCGGCGTCACACTAGCACTTTTTCCGTCGTCTCAGGCGATTTCCGTCGTCTTTTTACTCTTCTGTCAACTCTTTCCTTCGTCTTGAGTCAGACGGAACGCATCGTTTTCGTCTAGCGCCAATTTTTAGTCAAAATAAGAACTATGGTTTCTAATCAACACTTTTATTAAAAAATTTTTTTTTGTTAAACGGAAGAATGTTATTATCATGACAAGAAATTTAAATGAGTTGAATATATATTTGTATACATATTTTTTTTTTCTTCTAGCCTAGCAATGAAAAGTTCCTCAGTTGTTTGTGTACATTTCCAGAGGAGTGCGAATGTGCGACGCTTTTGAATATTTCCAAGGCAACTTCCAAGTAGCTGGCCAAGATGAGCAGTGGACAAAACACACTGACGAATTTCTCATAGAGGGTATTAGAGGTCACCGTTGCCTTTGGGATCACAGAACAGCTGATGTTTGTTTACAATCGACAAGCGCGGCAAAGGCGGAAGCAAGCTTGTGTGTGACGGCCACCGTCTGCAAAAGTTGACAGTCGTCAGAAAATTGACAGAAAAAGAAGACGGAAAAGTGCTAGTGTGACGCCGCCTTAAGTCGAGCAGAGCAGGTGAATGTACCTATGTGTGTAGCCGCGTTGGTTTTGCCTCAAGGGAATTGCCACGCCTCGCTCGCCATGTTTTGGTGGAGCTGGGACTCTTTCCCTCGGGGCCGCGTGTTTTCTTCCGTTTAGCTTCCCGGTTTCCGCGTGACTCTTTCCTTCTTTTTATCGTATCCTGTTGGCATGAGTGTTTTCCTTAAGGGGGAACGCTGGTGGTGTTGTTGTTGTGCTCTCTCTCTCTCTCTCTCTCTCTCTCTCTCTCTCTCTCTCTCTCTCTCTCTCTCTCTCTCTCTCTCTCTCTCTCTCTCTCTCTCTCTCTCTCTCTCTCTCTCTCTCATAGTCAATATTTTCTCCTTGGTCCACTTTTCCAATGATCAACTTTTCATATGGTTGCTTTAGTGCTCGTGACCTTTTTGTTTCAGTTTACTGGATGTTTCATTTTCTGTACATTTTTTTTTTTCGTTTTTCTTCAATGTGATTTATTTTTAAGTAATTTTTTTTTTCAAATCCAATGATGTTTTATCCTATTGTTTTTTTTTTTTCGTTTTTTCTCCTGGTCATCTTTTCGTTTCTATTAGAAAATATTATTTTTTTCTCGCTCCGTGTGTTTTATTTTTTTTCTTTTTAAGCACTTTTGTTTTATCTTTTGTTCACGAATTTCTTTTTGTCTTCTTTTTTCTAAGTTTGATCCCGTTTTTTTCTCTTTGTATCTGTGTTGGATCATTTTTTTTCTGCAAGTATTTTATTTTCCATCTTTTTACACTAACCAAATATAACAACGAAAAGTAGAATCAGTGGAGTGTTTAGTTAATTACAGAAGAGCGTGCAGGGAGATGGCTACGAATACGACGCTAGATAACTGTTCAGGCTCATCGTTCTTTTATTACCTCGTGGCCAAAACTCCCCCGCGACTTGCTGGTTGTTACTGCGAGGAGGAGGACTCGCGGAATGTGCCTCGAGAAAGCTCAAGGGAGTGAATGAGCGAGTGAGCCAGTGAGCGAGTGAGCGAGTGAGCGAGTCAGTCGTAGTGTTAACAGGCAAAGGTCCTCAGCACAAAGAGACCCAGGTGAATATACGATTACACACACACACACACACACACACAGGTTGAAGGGAAACCAAATGGAATAGAGAATAGATATGCACGAGATACATAAATACATACACATAGGTACTTAACGCCTCCTTACAAACACCTTTTGGAGACAGATTCTTGGTTATGGACGAGGTGAAAGAAAATAGAAAATGGAAATAAAAAGAGTGAGTAGTTTTTATCTTGATCACAAAATAACAATACGAAAAAAGGTACAAATAAGAGACACATTGTTTCGATTTTCTTTCATTTCTTCCATCTTTTCCTTCGTTGCATTTGAAACTATTATACACAACGTTAGTAAGATAAAAAAAAAAAAGTAGGTAAAGTAAAACGAAAACTACGTATGTAAATAAATGTATATGCTAATTTCTAAGTATTTTCGTTAGCAAAGCACCATTTTTTTTTTTTTTTTATCATTCATACATTTTCTCTTATAACTTTCATGTCCCGGAATTTCTTCACCTTTTTATCTAAACGACGCATGTTAATGAGAAAATATTTAGCGGAGTGGAGGTGGATCCAGACGTCCACACACCCAGAGCCTTCCTTAAATTAGCGTCCCAGAGTTGACTTCATGCCAGGTCGTGAAGTGGTGGGGAGAGAGAGAGAGAGAGAGAGAGAGAGAGAGAGAATGGAGAATACTGTTGCTTCCTCCTCGCTTAATTATGTTTGAATGTCTCGTCAGTGCTTATCTTTCCTCACTTTAAAGTCTACACACACACACACACACACACACACACACACACACACACACACACACACACACACACACACACACACACACACACACACACACACATTAGGCTGTAAATCCTCCTTTCCGCTTCAAGATTTTAGAGACAAAGCACGACGAGAAAGAGGAATGGAAGAGAGAGAGAGAGAGAGAGAGAGAGAGAGAGAGAGAGATGAAGGTAAATAAAGGCTTGTGCGGTATAACAGAATGATAATTACTGCTTTGGGTGTGGATTTATAACGCGTCTAGGATTTCACAGGCGCGAGGATTTTACAGGCTGCTTAACATTGGTGACACAAGGATCAAGGGATGGTATATGACGAGGCGGGAGGATGGATAGGGAGAGAAGGGAGGGAAGGAGGGAAGGAGGAAGGAAAAGAACGGAGAGAGTGAGAAAGGTAGTTTGTGTAGGTAGGTCTTAATGACTCTGTGTGTGTGTGTGTGTGTGTGTGTGTGTGTGTGTGTGTGTGTGTGTGTGTGTGTGTGTGTGTGTGTGTGTGTGTGTCTCTCTCTCTTTTTTTTTTTTTTTTATTTAAACATAATTTATACACAAGAACATGTACCCAAAGGCGCACTGTCGTGTGCTACCTATTCTAAGGGTACTACAATCTATTTCTCTACAATATTTACAAGACTTAAAAATA
The DNA here is from genome assembly GCF_017591435.1 of Portunus trituberculatus. Classification (NCBI taxonomy): domain Eukaryota; kingdom Metazoa; phylum Arthropoda; class Malacostraca; order Decapoda; family Portunidae; genus Portunus; species Portunus trituberculatus. The sequence goes on along the minus strand of NC_059300.1, from coordinate 7,721,631 downwards.
GATAATATACAAGATGGTCAGCATGTAAATGGAGCACTGTTCTTTTCACTTCACTAGCACTATTCACGCACTGCACTACACTGAGTGTCACGTCACAAAGAGTGTCAGAGGAGTTGGCAGTGTCTGTCTCCACTTATGTGCCATCAGTTTGACACTGTGTGTTCATCTCCTGGACGTGAGGCACCGCGGCCGTGAACAAGTTCCACATCCTGGAGACGCGTCCTGCGAAGGTGCGTTGATGCTGACACCCGTGGGATCGCGGCACCTCTACGGCGTCACCACCATTGAGCACCGTTCTCGTGCTCCGTGCGGTGACTCTCAGAGGATGACGCAGCCCTGCCAGATGTGGCACTCTTTGCACCTGTGCCTTATGGAACACTACGATCGCCGCCACATCTCTGCGGTGTTCCAGTGAATCAAGGGACGCTCAGGCTCTGGGTGAGGTGGTATTGCAGCATCTACTAGCCGTATGGCGCGGCGTTGGATGCTGTCCAGTCTCCTTCTGTGTGTGGCGGCACAGGACATCCAGGAGAGAGCTGCGTACTCAAGGTGGGGCCGCACCTGTGCCTTGTACAGCAGCAGTCTCCCTTCCTGTCGAGGAAACTGGCGATCCTTCTGAGAGCGGAGATCCTGTGAGAGGCTTTCTTGGCAATGGTTTTGACATGGCTGTCAAACCTCAGCCCTCGATCCACCTCCACTCCAAGTATCTTGACGTCATCTTGGAGTGGGAGAGCAGCAGCGCCAAAAGACAACTTTCCTGCCATTGCTGCCATGGCGGCTGGGGACCGAGAGACAACCATTGCCTGTGTCTTCTCCGGCGCGAATGTCACTTGCCAGCGAGCACCCCACTCCTCTATCACTCGTAGCTGCTGATTGATGGCCTCAGCAGCCCGCCCACTGTCCTGGCGTGGATAGGTATAGGAGAGGGTGCAGTCATCAGCATAGGCCTTGACTCCTGGCAGTAGCTGGAGAAGATCATCCACGTAGATATTCCACAGGAGTGGGCCAAGAATTGAACCCTGTGGCACTGATGCCTCCACAGGCAGGGACTCAGATGTTTGCCCGTTGACAACCACCTTGAGGCTTCTGTCCTGCAGGTAATTTCCCAGGAGTCGTAGCAAGCCACCCTGGATGCCTTTAGCACGAAGCTTTTCCAGTAATCCGTTGTGCCATACTTTATCAAAAGCTCCAGCTATGTCCAAAGCAACCACTATAGTGTCCTTGCCGTCGTCGAGGGCGTCCTGCCACTGCCTGGTGAGAAGCATCATTAGGTCGGAGGTTGACCTTCCAGGTCTGAACCCAAACTGTTGGTCTGGTCTCTCTCTCTCTCTCTTTCTCTCTCTCTCTCTCTCTCTCTCTCTCTCTCTCTCTCTCTCTCTCTCTCTCTCTCTCTCTCTCTCTCTCTCTCTCTCTCTCTCTCTCTCTCTCTCTCTCTCTCTCTCTCTCTCTCTCATAACCTAACCACACTCACTCCCAATTAACTTGCCTCACTCGTGACTTATATTCCAAGCGAGTGACCCGAGAGAGAGAGAGAGAGAGAGAGAGAGAGAGAGAGAATATAAAAACAAAATTAATAAGTAAATGAAAAAAAAAACCCACAATACTGTATAACGTAAAAATCCGAAAATTACGTTATTATATTTGTTTCCCACATTTCTTCACACATTATTATTTTCTTATTATCTTTTACACGTTCAGGATTTTTATTTACTATTTTTCTTTAGCTGGGTGAAGTGACGGCGCGTTTATTACAAAGTTACATGCCATATTTTCACTGTGTTAGGAGCTCGTAGTGCATCAATTTTCCCTTTGTTTTCCTTTCCAGTGTTTCTTTGTTTGCAGCAATGGTTATATATCGCGTCTGTGTGAGGTCGCTTAAATCTTGCAGGATCAGGTGGAGGCGGCGTGCGGTGGGAAGAGATGGGAGAGGGGGGGAGTTTTGCGGGCTGGGAAAGGGGTGATGTGGTGGTGGAGAGAGAGAGAGAGAGAGAGAGAGAGAGAGAGAGAGAGAGAGAGAGAGAGAGGTGGTGGGGAAGGAAGAGGAGAAGAGTGTATGATTTATTGCTGGGGTGTGTGGAGATGGTGGTTATGATGTTGTATAGCTCTCTCTCTCTCTCTCTCTCTCTCTCTCTCTCTCTCTCTCTCTCTCTCTCTCTCTCTCTCTCTCTCTCTCTCTCTCTCTCTCTCTCTCTCTCTCCCCACATACAAACACTTACAGCTCGTCACATAACACAGTCAATATTTCTTGCCGCAGTGTTACATCTTCTAAGCCCCTTATCGACTCCTCATAAATCCTGGGAGATTATTTATTCCCCAGCCTGCTTCCCTAACTCGGGTCGCAAGGCAAAGGAAGGGAATTAAGGAAAGAGGATTTGTTCCCGGCACCACATACGCGCATTGCAGCTGAGGCCACGGTAAGATTTACGCTCGCACGATCAAGAGTGAGAAATCAACTCGCTGCACGGCGCAGGATTACCTTGTAATACTGGGCTGCACTTCGTATCTTAGTGGTTATCGTCAGCTTAAACTCGCGCGTGAGGGAGCCGCAATGTCGCCGCTCTACCTCATTGACTG